>NC_134898.1:28306156-28346156 GCF_041734735.1 Babylonia areolata
CCGTCTGTGTGCAAAGTAGGTAAACCCCTCACCCACCCACACCCCAAAACCCTCGCCCACCTAAAGTCAACGTGAAGACCAGGCCAGTACAATATACGGTCTAGTGCATGGTTTGGGAAGTTAATTAACTGAAAGAATGTTGAACTCGAAAGCCGCTCCTCACTGAAATGATTCTTGTCGCTAGAAAAACAAACAAACAAACAAAACAAAACAAAACAAAACAACCTGTAATGTCTGTCCACAGGGGCGGAGAGAGAGAGGGATGGGGAGAGAGATTCAAGATTCAAAAACTTTATTACTCAAGGATACAGATTTTAGACATTGCCTAGTCTTCCAATCTGTCCTTGTGACGAGAGAGAGAGAGAGAGTCAGACAGCCGAGGAAAGAGAGAGAAAGGCAGGCAGACAGACAGAGAGGGTCAGACGACCACAAAGAGAGAGGGAGTGAGGGAGGAGAGAGGGAGGGAGAGAGAGAGAGTATGAGCGAGTTGAGTGTGTGAGACAGGGAAACACACACACACACACACACACACACACACACACACACACACACACAGGCAGGCAGGCAGACAGAGAGGGGGTAGGGGCAGACAGACAGACAGAAAACAGACAGAGAAAAGGAGAGACAGACAGACAGACAGAAAACAGACAGAGAAAAGGAGAGACAGACAGACAGACAGAGAGAAAGAGAGACAGGGAGAGAGAGACAGACAGACAGAGAGAAAGAGAGACAGGGAGAGAGAGAGACAGACAGACAGAGAGAAAGAGAGACAGGGAGAGAGACAGACAGACAGACAGAGAGAAAGAGAGACAGGGAGAGAGAGAGAGAGAGAGAGACAGAGAGAGAGAGAGACAGGGAGAGAGAGAGACAGACAGACAGAGAGAAAGAGAGACAGGGAGAGAGAGAGACAGACAGACAGAGAGAAAGAGAGACAGGGAGAGAGAGAGACAGACAGACAGACAGAGAGAAAGAGAGACAGGCAGAGAGAACCAAAAATACAGAGACAGAGGGAAAGATAGACGGACAGACAGAGAGAAAGAGAGGCAGACAGACAAAGAGAGAGAGAGAGGGGGGGATCGGGATTGCAAAGAGATACAGTTGGGCCAACAGCAAAGCGAGAGCTGTACGATCAATGGTTTCTCCTTTGCAGTGGGGAGTCATATGCAGCTGATTCTTTTGTGAAGGACTATGGCTCTCAAACTAGGAGGCAATATTGCGCTGGCTCTTACTGCTGCAACCTTTGGGGCCAGTTGGCCTTTTGAGAACCATCCCAACGCCAACTGTCCCAAAACCCTCTCGGCCGAGAGAGTGGGGATGTGCCTTGGACAAGACACTCTCCACTATATTAATAATAAGAAATTCTAGCCTAGATAGATAGTGGCAGCTGCCACCTCTACTTTTCTGTTGGTCATCGTCGGACACGACTGACCATCGTACACTGTTCTAAAAATAGATTTATAGTTCACTGGCCAGAAAAGCTGAAGCCAACTGGACGCCATATTGTTACTCGTATCCGGCTGTCAGTCCGTTGAGAAGTTGTCTGCTAACTGGTGGTAGTTTCTGAACTGTAACTGTGTATCTTTGATGAAATCGTGTTGTGCTTGCCCCCACTACATGCCAAATGTTGTGTCTTGATTGATATCTGCCAGTGGTTTATTTACCAAAGTTATTACAGAAACACAGTGCAGTGACACGTAGCGCAAACTTGCTGTGGGGGCACACACAGGAATGTCATCTAAACTAACGCCGCGAGCAAGTGAAAGCTTGCCGTGAAGAAGTCATCGTAGCCGGCTTAGCGCTCGGCGACATATATGAAGTTACCGCTTCACGCTATACTGCCACGAGTAGCAAAATGGCTGATTGAACACTTCCGCTGGCTTCAGTTAGCAAAGGGGCTCAAAGAAGGCATGCGCTATCCACCTATTTTTAGACCAGTGCCATCATACCCAAGCAGACGAAAACCAGAAGACGTGTAACATGCCTGTGTTGTGTCCACAGCCCCCACACCCCCACAGAGAGACCCCCTCACCTCTCTGTCCTACAGCAAGGCCACCTCCAAGTCCCTGGTGGAGGGTCTGGCAGAGATCGGTGAGATTATTCATTGATGATCATCATAGTCATTTTCGTCATTGTCGTCATCGTTATCATCATTGTTGTTACCATTATCATCAGCATCTTCATCAGCATCATTATCAGCAGCGGCAGCTGCAGGAGCATTAGTGTCATCATCAGCATTCTGTCTCTCTCTCAATGTGTGTGTGTATATATATATATATATATATATATATATATATATATATATATATGTAATATAATATAATATAATATAATGTATATTTATATATGTATATATGTGTATATATATATGCGTGTGTGTATGTCTATACGTATATATATTTATATATATATATATATATATATATAGAGAGAGAGAGAGAGAGAGAGACAGATAAATAGATATAGTGTGTGTGTGTGTGTGTGTGTGTGTGTGTGTGTGTGTGTTACTCCCCTCCCCCCACCCCCCACAGCTGTATTCAGAGAAACAAAAAGGCTCAAACACACTGTGTGTATATATGATATGCACAGACATGTAATGATAATATATGTAAGTATTCCATTTTCAATAAACGTTCTATTCAGCAACCAGGAGCACACACACACACACACACACACACACACACACACACACACACACACACACACACACACACACACACACACGTGAGTGGTTGAGAGAGAGAGAGAGAAAGAGAGAGAGAGAACAAGAACAAGAACAAAACTTTAATCTCCAGGCCTCCGGCCCCCTAGAAAGAGGTCAAAAGTACACAATATGGTGATCACTCAGCCACAACAAAATGTAAAATACGTACTAACTTAAACCTGTAGAACAAAAGTGCTTCTTGTGCATAGTAAATTAATTCTAACTTTCATCATTGTTGTCACAGAATTCCTGTCGTATCTTCAGGGCATTAAATATATAAATGCAGAGTTTACGAATACTGTAAACAGAACCATTCTTCAGCAAGTGAACATACGATTGACCTTCAGAGTTCAGATGTTTTTGCCGCAGGTTATTGTAAAGGACACAATTGTTTATAAAATGGTTTTCATCTTCGATCACATTACAACATTTACATGCGTAATTTGAATTACATTTGAATGTTCTTCAAAAAAAATGATCCACTTATTGGGAGCAAACCAAGCCGTAATTTTACCAAACAGTCCCTAAAACACTTTTTATCCACAAAGTCAAAATATTGCTCACACTGAAAACCAGTTTTAAACAGTCTGTAGTTATGATATATATATCTTTAGACATTACTGACTCGTCCCACTCCTGCATAAATATATCTTTCATTCTTTGCTTAAATCATGACAAAAATGTTTGCTCACAACCAACGCCTTGTTGCAACCAGACATATCCAAACCCAAGTCTAAATAAAGTTGTTGTTTTTTTTAAACTAAAGACACCCAGCATTGTTTTCCCCTTTCGTCTAAGTTAAACAACATCAAATATGCCTGTCTGGGTAATCGGTGCACATTCATATTCAGCAAACTTAACCAGTACTTGATACACCTTGTTGCACTATTTATATACAGTGGATAACGTCTTAATTCGCCGTATGCAAACTCGTTTGGTACTCTAAGTGATATGTTCAAAAAACGTTTACATGCAAAGGAATGAACCTTCTCAATAATATCAAGTCTGTTAAGACCCCACATCTCAGAAGCGTACAAAAGAATGGGTTGTACCTGAGCATCAAATATTTTGAAAAAAACATCCTTTGGAAATATCATTCAGCTTCGTTATATATTTTATACAGTCAGTGCATGCATGTTTGCTTTTTGCTGCTAAAATCCCTACTCCTTTGTTTATAATCATTTTTGTTGTAAAAACAAACCCTAGATAATTATATTCATTCACTACTTCTAGAGCATTTCCATCGAGATTCCACTTTTCATATCTTCCCAAAAAGCCACCTTTTCGAAAAACCACCACGTTAGTCTTGTCAGTATTTACATTCAAGAAGAGTGTTTTACATGCATTATTCAGAATATTAATTTGATTTTGCAGACCAGTCGCAGTGTTAGATAGCAGTACAATATCATCCGCGAACAGAAGAATGAACAACTCTAATAAATCAGGCAAAAACTGAATTCCATGAATACCACTGATTTCAACTGCTGATGCAATTTCGTTAACAAATAACGAAAACAATATAGGGCTTAACCTACAACCTTGCCTTAAGCCAACGGGACAATAAAAAAACTCAGTTAACTTATCTTCAATACGTATGCAAGACGTAACACATTTATACATAGCAATGATAGCATTCATAAATTTCCCCTTTATACCTTTCTGAATCAAATATAAAACAAGGACTAACGTTGCACAGAGTCAAATGCTTTTCTCAGATCAACAAAACAGGCGTAAAGCTTGCCTCCCTTCTTTGATAAAGATTTCTCAATAACCGCGTGCAGAGTAAAAATATGATCTGTTGTGGCATAACCACGCCTGAATCCAGCCTGTGACTCTGTTAGCATATCATTTTCTTCAGCCCATTTGACAAGTCTTCCGTTTAGCACTGATGTATAACATTTGCTAATAAGACTGAGCAAAGACACGCCCCTATAGTTGTCTGTTGAACTATTATCCCCCTTTTTAAATATTGGAACAATTATTGCCTTCGCCCATTCATCTGGATACGTGCCCTTATCAAACAGAATATTAAACAGTTTTGTTAAAAAATGTACAGCAATATTATCAGCTGATTTTAACATTTCTGCCAAAATACTGTCTACACCACAAGCCTTGCCTTTTTTAATTTCCGAAAAGCATCTGCAACTTCTTGTTCTGAAATATCATGACATAGTTCATCAGATGTATTTGATTCCTCTGGTTGCACTTCACTAATGGCTCTGCTATCAGTAGTTATAACCTCGTTCTGAGTAAATAAATTCCGAAAGTGTTCAAACCATTCATTTTTGACTCACTTGTGTAAACAAAGTGAGTCTATGTTTTAACCGGGTGTTCGGTTGTCTGTGTGTGTGTGTGTGTGTGTGTGTGTGTGTGTGTCTGTGTCTGTGTGTGTGTGTGTGTCTGTGTGTGTGTGTGTCTGTGTGTCCGTGGTAAACTTTAACATTGACATTTTCTCTGCAAATACTTTGTCAGCTGACACCAAATTAGGCATAAAAATAGGAAAAATTCAGTTCTTTCCAGTCATCTTGTCTAAAACAATATTGCACCTCTGGTATGGGCACACAAAAAGAAAAATGAAGCCTAATTATATGCAAACTGCATTTACTGTTATATATATGTTTTTTGTATTCTCTAAACTTGGCACTTTGATCTGATATTCTGACCCAACAACAAGAGCAGTCATTATTATCATTTTATGTTCAAACAGGAGCTTCTTTTGCTAAGCATGGAAGTTTTATTTATTTTGCAAACGTTTTGGTGCAGATAGTAAAAAAGGGAAATTACTCTGTAATTAATGCTAGGAGACATAATTTGCTTTAAACTGATCTTTCTCATCTTAAACATTACATTTTGAAATTATACTCAATACGTAAAAAGCTTGGATTTTTTTTTTTTAAGTGTATCACAAGTGAGTCTTGAAGGTCTTGCCTCTCTTGTCTTTAATGTCTTTACATACTCTTATTTTCCTTCTTCCAGACACTTGCTTTGCTTCTTTCCAAAACTGTTTGCTGTCTTTGCTCAGTGATGCTAGACGTCTGGCTTTATCCCGTCTATAGCTGACTTTCTTTACCCTACACAAATCCTTATATTCCTTCCGAGCTTTCACATAGGGTAAGCAGTGCTTATCATCCTTGGTTTGTCTTGACATTGTTAACAATTGTCTGGCTTTGTGTTTTGCATCTTTACATTCAGCATCAAACCGTGGGGCATCTCGCTGATCACTCCCAACACACACACGCTTCCTCACACATTCACTCGCTATCAGCAATACATTACTGAATAGTTCCAAAGCCTCATTTACACTGTAATCCAAAAGAGAAAACGCATGTACACTCATATTCTGTAAATCGTCTGAATAAAGATTTTCTCTGAACTGTTCTCCTTTGTTTGATCCCAAGCTAATCTATTAATCAATTTAATATCATTTACTTTCTCAGTACAAGCAGTGTCTTCACTTTGAGCAATTGTAAACGATACAGGGAAATGCGGTGAGTCAATAAATGAAACAACCTTCAATGAGCGTACAAAATCCATAACACACAACTCTCTGGACATTATAACATAATCTATGGTACTTCCACCTGTAGACGAGAGAGACAAATGTTAATGAATCATCAAAACCAAAATGACATAACCCGTTCAAAATAACACAATCAAATGCGGAACACATCTCTATTAAATCTTACCGAAAGCGTTCTTTTCTCTGTCATCAGATTTTCACTTAAACAAATCATCTTCCTGAAAATACGACCAATCCCACTTGTCATTTTCGGTGCTGTCAGTTGAGGACAGAGCGTTTACACAACCAGTCCGTGCATTTAGATCTCCTATTATCATCACATCAAAATCTTTTGCCTACTCGTGCAGATCTACAATGCACTGTTCCAGAACTTCTATGCCGTGTCCGTGTTCTGCAGTATTCCAGTATTTACTGTCATATGGGTGGATGTATAGACAAATCAGGAAAACATTTTTTTCCAACTTAAGTAACAATTTGTTTATTTCCAAAATGACAATGACGCATGCGTACTTGTGTGTGTGTGTGTGTGTGTGTGTGTGTGTGTGTGTGTGCGTGTGTCTGTGTCTGTGTCTGTGTGTATTACAGAGCAGCTGGACCAAGCCATCGCGGAGTTCGACCAGCAGACGACAGCGGAGCGACGCCACTCCTTGCACCACCTGGCCGCCCTCCACTCCCCATCCCCCTCCCCCTCCATGTCCACCACCACCTCCTCCACCTGGGGAGCAGCAGCAGGAGCAGGAGCAGGAGGAGGAGGAGGTGGGGTAGAGCAGCAGCAGAAGGTGGCCTCTGTGCGAGCTTCCCGCGCCATGAAGCGAGTGTCGGTCATCGGCATGATGGAAGAGTTCTCCTCACCTCCCCCACCCACCCACCCCCACTCCCTCACCCCAGGCCCCTCCATGGTGACCAGCAGCCCCAAGGTCAGCCCCAAAGGGGTCAGGGTGGTGGGTCGGTTCCTCAAGAAGGCCATGTCCGGGGGGTCTGGATCCGGGGGATCGGGGTTCGGATCTATGGGGCGGCGGTCCAAGAGCATCCCCGACCTGGCCGACGTCTGCTTCACAGAGGACGTGGTGGTGGAGGAGAGGCGGCAGGGTGGAGGTGGGGGAGGAGGGAAGCCTCACCACCAACAACAACAACAGAAAAGAGCGGGGTCGGCCACCTGGGGCAGGTCCCAGTCCCTGCACGACGACATGATCCTGTCAGGGTCCGGGACCACCACCGCACAGGACGACCTCACAGACGGGAAGCACCAGCCCCACCTCCCTGACCGTGCCCCCATTCCCAAGCGTCGCGCCCCGGACCCCCCGGCCAAAGGGGAGGTGGTCCGGATCAGCACGGCCCCGGTGGTCGGCCCCGCCATCTACGCCAACGTGTCGGCTGAGATCGCCGCGCGCCAGAGGAAGGAGGAGGAGGCGTCCCCGTACGAGTCCAGCTTCCGGCCCGGCACGAGCGCCCAGCTGACGGACGCCCCGCGCGTGATGACCCGCTCCCTGGAGCACGCGCGGCTGAGCCACAGGAAGAGCGCCAGTGTAGGGAGCATGGACCTCCTGCCCCACTACGCCACCCCCACCCCCGTGTCTCCTTCTCCTCCTGCTGCTCCTGTTCCTGCTCCTGTTGCAGCAAAAGAGCACATCTACGACGTCACCACGCCCAGCGTGGTCCAGAAACACCCCAACGCCGCCAAAATTCTCATCACCACTGCCGACATCCACAGCAGCTTGTCTCGAAAGGAGCCCGACGGTTCTTCAGCTGACGAGCAGTTCTACGAGCCTGAACCCGACTATGATGCCGACAGCGGGGATGAGGGCGTGTCTGTTTCTCCCGGTGTCACCACCGTCACCGTGGGTCCTGAGAAACCTCCTCCGTCCAGCAGTCAAGCTCCGGAAGGAAAGTCCATGGTCAGGAGTCCCAACACCTCTGCCTCTGTCACCGTCATCTCTGTGGGCGCCGGCAGGCAGAGCAGTTATGACGGAAGTCCGGTTCTTGTCAGTTCCAATGCTTCGTCCGTCACGGACAAAGCTGAGTCTCCGTACGCCTCCCCCACTACTAAGGACTGGCCTCTTCCCGCCAGGTCCAGCACTGCGGCACAGAAGGAGGACGCAGTCATCCACCATACTCCCCCACCCACCCAGCCCCCTCCGCCTCCACCACCTCCTCCACCACCCCCTCCACCTCCGTCCCCGCTTCCGCGACCGCTTTCCTCACACGCCCCTCCACCCACAGCCCCTCCCCTCCCTCCCAAGACTCCACCGTCCCCTCCCCCTCCCCCTCTGCCGACCAGCCCACCTCCTGCCCCCACTCTGCTGTCCTCGGAGGCCGGCCAGTCTCGCAGGACCGCCACAGCCAACCGTCAGACCTCGGTGCCCGCCCTCATCCAAGCCTCAGACATCGTGGCGGCGGTCAGTGAGAGGAGGATGCGGATGGACGCGGACGGACCACGGATGACTGAACGCCAGACCTCGGCACCAACGCTCAGCGCCTCCGAGAAGAACCAGGAGGCCCTCAAAGCGGCCATCGCCCAGCGGCGCTCCATGCTGGAGAAGATGAACGAGAACAAGCTGGTGGACGACATAGAGGCCCGCCTCAACAAGAACCGCAAGCTGCAGGCAGCCAAGTTCTTCTCCAAGAACACCCAGCGCGACAACAACACCAAACCGGAAAGCAACGGATCTGCCATCAGCACTGCACCGGTAAAACAAGAACCGACTAAAATCGCTTTGTCTGTGGAAACGGAAGCCAAACCAGAAAACAAAGGGCCGGTCATCAGCACCGCAGTAAAACAAGAACTGACCAAAATCTACGGGGTTGTGGAAGAGAAACCGGAAAGCAAAGTCAGTAGAGGTGACAGCAGCAGCCTACACTCGGTCAGTACCACCACAGCCTTGAAACAAGAACCAACAAAAGTATCAAGGCCTGTGGAAGAGAAAGCAGACAGCAAAGCTGACAAACAAAGTGTCACCACCAGAGCCTCTGCCTATGCTGCACCACTGACGAGAGAGCAGCCTAAATTTGCAGGTTCTTTGGGAGTGAATTCAGATAGCAGTGATGACCGTTTGTCGAAGGCTGTCACCCCTCCGCTGAAGAAAGAACAGCCCAAGGTTGCTGCTTCTCCGGTAGTGAAATCAGAGAGTGCTGGTGACCATTCGTCCAAGGCTGAAGTCATCCCTCCACTGAAGAAAGAACAGCCCAAGGTTGCTGCTTCTCTGGGGGTGAAGTCAGGAAATGTTGGTGACCGTGTGTCCAAGGCTGAAGTCGCCACACCCCTGGTCAAGGCAGCTGACAAAGCCCAGGTCAGCAAGCCTGGCGCTGAGTCATCAGAAAAGCCCAACGTCCCTAAACCTGTTCCCAAGACAGCCAGTAGCGTTGAAGGTCCAAAGCCAACCTTGGTTCTGACCCACAACCCCAAAGCCGCAAAACCCATCAAGGAAGCCACAAACAAGCCCACAGAAATCATGAGGCACAAGCCGCCCTCGACCAAGTCTCAGGCTCCACCCCCGCCTCCCACAGCCATCAAAATTCGAGTTGATTCTACTCCACAAACCATGGAAAGCAAACCTGAGAAATCACAGAGTAAGGTTCAAGATAAGGAATCTGTTCTCTCAGAGATCCCGAAGGGTAAAGCTCAAGACGAAGGGAATAAAGTGCCTGAAACAGTGCAGACTAAAACTCAAGACAGGGGAGATAAATCAGCTGAACCATCTCAGGCCAAATCGCAAGACAAGGGAGGTAAACCTCTTGAACCACCGCAGCCCAAACCCCAGGACAAGCAAGGCGAGTCAAGTCAGACATTGCCGATGAAACGCCAGACGTCCGCAGAAAAGCTGTCAGCACGTTCTGCATCCACACTGAAACCCTCGTCAAAGAACGCCCTCACTACTCCCTTGCCTAAAATAGCCACCATCAAATCCACAGATTTCTTGGCCCTCGCTGAAAAAGCCCGTCAGGACTATCTGCAAAAAATCAGCTCCAAAACTCTGCCCAGGGGGAAAACTGCAGAGGGGGGGAGCACTGAGGGGAAGTGTAATGCAATTAACGGGAAGGAGAAGATGACAGAAGACAAAGAAAATAATCAAACAAAGTCCACCATTGTCAGCAAGACAGCATCCCCAGCAAAACCAACGACAAAGGATGCAGAAAACAAAACAAACTCTGCCACTGCCGCCAAAGCAGGATCTGAAGACAAGCCTCAGCCATCAATGATCAGAGTCCAGCCAGCCAAAAAAGAGACCACTGAGTCCTTCAAGGTCTCCATCCAGGATAAAATCCAAAACTTGGAGAACAGCAACCTGAACCTGAACGGAGGTTTCAGGAAGCCATACGAAATAACCGGAGTCACCGAGAATCACTCCCACACAGAGTCCAGCCTCAGCAACGGAACCTTAAAACATCGCCTTCACGATTCCACAGTGATGGCTCCACCGGCAGACTTTGCGGATGAAGGCCTGACCCAGCCCCTTCCCCTCACGCACATTGACATCATCCCCCCACCTCCCTCCTTTGCTGCAGCAGGAAGACGGGCTGAGGTCAGCACGCATGCCTACGCCGTGGACGATGCTTCCAGCTTCGTGTCGTCCACGTCCTCCCTCAGCACGCTGTCCAGTGACCACGGGGACTCCAGCGTCACCAACGTCCTGCAGCACTACGACGACATCATCGTGCCGCCACCGCCACCCGACTTCAGCGACGACACCCTGGGGGGTCACTTGGAAGTGACGCCGGACAACTTCATCCCTCCCCCGGCGGAGTTCACGACAGGGCGGGGTCAGCAGTCCACAGGGAGCTCGGACCGCCCCTTCCTGAAGAAGGCGGTGGACCTGTGGCGGGGTGATGACGTCATGGACTGGCTGGACAGTCTGGACATGCCTCAGTACAAGGACAGCTTTGCTCGTCACGGGGTGGACGGCTCGCGACTGCAGGTGCTGGAGCGGAACGACTACATTGAGCTGGGCGTGCTGCAGGTGGGGCACCGCATGGACCTGCAGAGGTCCATCACACGGCTGATGATGCAGCACAAGTGAACGACTCCTGGCCTTCCCGGGACTACTGTGACTGAATGATGGTTGTGGTCCAGTGCTGTAACTCAACACTCCCTTGTCTTCCAAGCATTCTGTGACACATGAATGTGTATGAACATGCAGCGGTCTGTAAAAATACCCAGAGCTGTGACTGTGAGATTCCCTGTCTTCCAAGACTTGTTAGTGAATGGTGCATTTGTGTGGATCAAGCAGTGACCCAGCTGAGAGTATTTGCTGTCTTTCAGGTATGAATCATAACGATCTGGCAAGAGTTTGCAGCGGCCCCTCAAACCTGACATCGTGATGTTGTTTTGGTGTCTCTGCCCTCCAGGCCTGTGACAGTAGTGGTGCCTTGGCTGTCAGCATGCAGATCATCAACTGCCTGGTGATTTATTGACATCATGCTGCTGCCTGAAAGGTTCCGTGTTCTTGAGGTGTGTGATGCAAAAAGTTCGCTTGTGATGCAAGGAAATAAATGTAGCTGAGCGGTGAATGTGACATAATCAGTCTGCGTAGATACAACAAAATCAATATGCAATAACGTGACCCTGAGGTTTAGACTTAAGAATGAAATGTTCATGTCATAATTTTATGTCAGGTTCGTACATCATGTTCCGGCCTGCTACACAGCGGACAGAAAACTAAAACAACATCGTTGTTTGTTTCCTGCAGGAGGCGCTGTGTCCGACGCGGTTAGGTGTTGGACCTCTGGTCCCATGTTCACCAGTCATTAGAGTTCGAAGCCCCCCCCGCCTTGCAATGCCGCCCAGCCCTGGACACAGTGGACAGGAAATCACTGCCCCGATGGCCGTAAAAGGCTGTGGGAATTTTAACCTTTAGCCTTTTTACGTAACCTGCATGTCAAAGAACAGATAATCTTGTTTTCTGACGTGTTCACTGTGTCAGACCTTGTCACACACACACACACACAGCTGCACAGCTGCTGGCCAGACCTAGATGTCATTTCTGTGATGCCTGCACGTCACTCTCTCCTTCGTCCAGCAGGTGAAGTCAGCGCTGTGCAGTCATTCAGCACATTGCTGAGACGTCCGTCTGCACGAGTCTGAGACACGAGTATCGATTTCGGATAACACAGAAACGTGTGTGCCTTGGATGTGTCTCTTGCAAGGCCGACAGAGTATACAGGTGCCTCAGTGAACTTTCCGTACTACTGGATCCACGTTGCTACACTTTGAAACCTGTCTAACCATGCTGTCCTTGCTGCAGGGCTTCAGGTGATTCCACGGACTGCAGCTTCTTTGCCTCCAAGTGGGCGAGGACAGCCTGTTAAAAAAAAAAAAAAAGGAAAAACGAAACCGCATAGACATGTGTTTAACCTTTGGTAATAAAGATTGTTGGTCTTTGTCTTTTGAAGACGAACATGTGCAAATTTTGATCCAGTACTGCATGTCAAAGCAGTAATAAGGTCACTGGACTGGCGGATGAGCTCTTGTTCGCATTCCATTTGTCTTATTTCCAACGTCTATGAAGGTTAGTGGTTGCCCGTTATGGACAGCAAATGATGATGCAGTCAGACACCCGTAGTGCGCATGGCGGCACACAGTTTTCTGCTTGAGAGTGGAAGGAATCCCATTCCTTAAGTCAGCTCCTTTCCTGATCTGTGACAAAACCTCACTTTTTCATGAGTTGTGCTGGTGTGTGTTGCTGTCTTTGCAACCGCTGTCACTGTTGGTGGTGGTGGTGGTGCTTTATCATTGAGGCACAATTACTTGGCATTGACACATCACAGCAGGTATGATTTTTGTGTGCAAATTGTCAATGAATTACATTCACTGCAGGTTTAGCCAGTGTGACAAGAGAAAAAAAAGCATATCAGTTTGCTACATTCAAAATGTGGATACAGATTCTCAGAAGTGCCCTTTCATGTTCCTTAATTATACATTGGCTACTATGTGTGTTAAACTTCTGTTAATGTTGATTAAAATGTTTCTGTTTTATGATCTGTTGTTTCTGTGACCTTTTTTTCTGTCACAAAATCATTATGTTGAGTGTGTTGAAACATTCCTGAAATGTGCATCAGCTTTGTCTTTTCGATAGGTAAGACCTGTATCTTTTTTCAAAAGAAAGCAATCGTGTATCACTGCATTTTTCAAATCTGTTTCAAATGTCTGTGGCACTGATAATTCTATGCATCACACACTGTCTGCCTTAATGATATTCCCAAGCCTCGCACTGTCTCCATCCATAACCCAACACATCCTGGCTCTTCACTGGACAAAAACATCTCACCATAGTAATAAAGAAGTGCATGTACAATTATACGTTTATGCCATGATTTTTTACTGTTCATTTCCTTATTTTAATGGACCCCAAAGCGGCACAGAATACATATATATCTACATGAAGGTGAACTTCTAGTTCAGAATATCTGGCTAAGAATCATTTCAGCACAATATAACTATGTACATGCAAGAAACTACATCTACCTCAAAATCCAGAACGAAGTCGAGTCTCTGTCTTGTGAGTTATGGGACTTTTGAAAGTACACTGTTTCTTGCAAATAAGCAATTTGTCAATTAGATTATAGGACTAACATGGAATTGTGTCACTTTGGCTAGTTTATTGTATACGACATGGTGAAAGTGAGATTGTTTTTTTTTAGCATTGAAAAAGACAAAAAGAAAACCTTAAAAGTGAGAATTTTTTTTTTTTTTTTTAACATTGAAAATGACAAAAAAAACATTTTGATTCATACGTGTAACTTTTTTGTTGCTGCTGAAACTGTTGTAAAGAGGAAATACAAACAATGTATTACTCTTTAGCTTCTGCTTGAGTCATTTCCAGCAGATCAAGCATCCACAACCAATTGTTTTTCATATTCTGTTTATGTGGGGTGTCCTTGAATATTGTTCATGGTTTGAGTGGCAGCAGTGAAATGATTTTCCTTCAGAGAAGTGTAGGTTCCTTGCACGTTTTAACAGTTGGTTCACTCCTATTTATTCACCCGCAAAATGAATAACGTTGTCCACTTCTAACCCAAAATGCAGAATTGCTGACATCCTTGTCACGCCTAGTTCTATAGATGTTTTAAAGTTGAGTCATTTCAGTCATCTTTGTTGGTCCAGTCTATGTAGCAGCAAGGGTAAAGTACTTGTACTGTTACACTTTTCGCTCACAGTTAACATGCTGATGTCTGTTAACTCATGGAGGACTAAACAACAAGGTTCACAGATCCAACAGTCTCATAGAAAGACAATCATAGGGTCCATATCTGAAGAGGGGGAAAATACCCGCAACACCAGTTCTGCACTAAATTGTGATGTTGATTCTAGACATGCACTGAGGTGGGTTTTTGTTGTTGTTGTTTGTTGTTGGGGTTTTTTGTGTGTGTTTTTTTGGTTTTTTTTTGTTGTTGTTGTTGTTGTTTTTTAGGTAAATCATGCTGTCATAATATTCCCCAATTCAGAATGCTGTAAATGTCAATGATTATGTTACACCAGTTTGCAAGAATTACCAAAATACTTAGAACAGGAAAGCACTGAAATTCTGATGAGAGCTTGTAGTGTCGGGAAATACTGCAAAAAATGGATTGTCTGACTGGTGGACAGTCATAGTTCAGTGTGGATTATCACTCTGTGTGTGTGTGTGTGTGTGTGTGTTATTTTCCACACACTCTATATTCGTTCAGTCTGTAAAAACTAGTCACATCAAGCATTGGTACTCTGGTTGTCTTGTGTCCATGCTTTTCTCTTTGTTTTCCTTCCTTTTTTTTAATGGTATCCCATGTATTTTGATCAATACTCAGATGCGATAAGGCAAGTATACCAGTGTGCACTTTATGACTTAGTAATTTCTTCTCTTTTCTTCTTCTTCTTCTCTTTTTTTTTTTTTTTTTTTTTTTTTTTTTGTACACTATATTTTTCTATTTATTTTACAATTTATGTGGTAGGAGGTAGGAATATGTATAGGTCAGCCATAACATCATTCGTTTGTTTGTTTTTTTTGTGAAAAAGATGATTTGTTTGTTTTGAATAAATAGAACTGAAATATATGATAGCAAACAGGTGAGTAAATAGGCAGACGAATGAAAAACAACAACACCAAACCAACCAAACAAACAAGACACAATTTCTGACTGCAGCCAAATAAAAATTGTGACATATGAATCAGTCTGCACGCTCTGACTTTCTCATTGAAAATGAAACTCAAAATTCATTAAGTCAGATAGTTTCTACAGAGTAATCAACTGCATTCGTTTTAAGTCAGACAGTTTCTACATAGTAATCAGCTCCTATCTGATAATCCAGAACAGAAAAGAAAAGAAAAATGTCAGGGGAAAGTTAAACCATGAGTTTCTGGACAGTCAAGAATAGGTTGTTGTGATGTGGCTATTTCTGAAATAATGAAAGTTTTCTCTGCTCACAGGTCTGGCAGTCATCTTCATTGTACTCTCTGTTCCCCTTCATTATTTTATTTCTTGTTCATTGATTTATTGTCACTGAGATAAACTACCCAACTCTAAGCATTAATTATGCACAGAGAGACAGTGGGAAAGAGAGAAAGAGAGAGGGGGGGGGGGGGAGGGAGGGGGGGGGGGAGTTGTGTGTGCTTTTCCTCGGAGCATTTTGGTGAATGGGGGAATACGTGGCAAGCATACAGTGGTTTAGAGATGTGTGTACAAGTCAGAGGCTGATCCAATGTATTACAACTGATATTTTACACATTGGTGACACTTTCTTCACATATTTGATTTGTGTACAAGTCAGAGGCTGATCCAATGTATTACAACTGATATTTTACACATTGGTGACACTTTCTTCACATATTTGATTTGTGTACAAGTCAGAGGCTGATTCTTATGACATATATTTGATACTTAACAACATGGGTGACACTTTCTTCTCGTGTTTGATACCTGATACAAAGATGATACTTTCTGCATTATATTTAATACTTAACACATAAGAGGCACCATTAACTTATTCCATCCTTCATGACAGCATTTTGTGGTGTAACAAAGTAGTCTTCTAATTAGCCCAGGAGTGGGGTGAGTTTAAATCATAAGTAGTTTGATGATACTTAACACGTAAGTTTGATACTTGATACAAACATGATACTTTCTCCATCATATTTAATACTTTTTACATAAGAGGCACCATCAACTTGTCCCATCCTTCATAAATGAGCGTTTTGTGGTGCAACAAAGCAGTCTTCTGACTTGCCCAGGAGTTGTGAGTTTAAATCATAAGTATTTTAAACTATCATTCTGTCAAATTACCTGCCTGTGCAGCAGCAGCCTGTTTCTGTCATTCATTTTCATTCTTCCCCATGAGAGGGTGCCACCTCAAAATCATGGTTTGAGTGTGTGTGATGTGTGTGTGTGTGTGTGTGTGTGTGTGTGTGCTAGCTGTCTGGGCTAATCAGTTCATGTCTTAATTCGTCTGGGCTTTGGTCACTTCAATCACAGCTTGCGTCATTTGGTTAATGCAAGATTTTGTTCATGGAACTATTTTAGTTTTAAATCCCTTTTAATGGGATAGCCATTCATTATTCTCCACTATCAAGCTTGTATCACATTTCATTGGAATATTACACGTCCCAAAACTTTCAAAACACACAACAGATACTATATGGACAGTATGAAGTGCAACAGACAGCATCATATGGAAAAGAAGAAAAACAGAGAGACAGAATACTGTGACAAAAAAAAAAAAAAATAAATAAATAAACAGAATACTATGGAAAAAAAGACAGAAAAAACAGACCGAATACCATTGAAACGAAGAAAAAATACAATCAGAATGCTACAGAAAAGAAAAAATGGAGACAGAGAAATTTTTTAACATAAAAAAACACAAAAAAACCCGCACTTCAGATAAGAAATAACATACAATGGGCTCTTTCTTGTCTGGAATTAGCAGAGCTGACAAAGAGAGAGATATTACACAGTATATCTATCAAAGGTTGAGGGGCTCCCTGTTATAAGCAAATGCCCCGCCCCCCCCCCCCTTTTTTTTTTTTTACCCCCCTTTGTGATGAGGACAACATTCTTTTATCAGCTGTCCTCACACATAATTTGGCCCTTGATAAAGCTTCCTTTTTTTTTTGCACCCAGATCCCAAAATATTATAAACAATGGAAAAAATATGGCAAACTTCAACAAGGTTCGTAGGGTCCTTTCAAGTCCTTTTAAGTCCTTAGGAATTGGATTTTGGTCAAAAGGCCTTTTAAGTGCTTTGATTCAGCAAGTTGGTCCTTTTAACTCATCAGGAGGTCCTTTTAATTTTTGAAAGGTACTGTTAAGTCCTGTTTTATGAAGAGAAAGAGACTTGAGAACGAAACTGAAACACCTTCGACACCAAAACCGCAAGTTGCAAAGCGCATTGAAAGATGCTGACGCGATCGTCTGAA
Source organism: Babylonia areolata (assembly GCF_041734735.1). Lineage (NCBI taxonomy): Eukaryota > Metazoa > Mollusca > Gastropoda > Neogastropoda > Buccinidae > Babylonia > Babylonia areolata. Next base: position 28,323,762 of record NC_134898.1, read on the forward strand.
ACTCAGTACTTACTGTAGGAGGATACAGCCTATAGGCCTAGGCCCTAACAGTAGTGCGCTTTCTGCTCGGTGGCAGACGCGAAGCGTGGTACAGTGGCTGAGTCACGCCTGCTGCTGCTGCTTTGCTTAGGCCGAGCCTACAGTAACGTGAATTGCAAAGACTAAATACGACAGTCAAATGGGATTAGCTGTTCTTCCGTTTATGAGAGGTAAGTGTCTGCTGTTCTGCATGTCAAATAGATAGGGGTGTACTGTAAAGTCATGTCGGCAAAGGTCCTTTTAAACTGATTTGAGGTCCTTATAAAGTCCTTTAAAGGTCCTTTTTTGGCTTCATGCCCACCACCTGGGAACCCTGTTCAAGCAAACACTACTTATTCAGATTACTTAAACCACAGCTCACCAGTGTGCATGTAGTGACTTTGAAAAACTGATTACACAGGCTATTGGTTGTTAAATAACTGATACAGGAATGACCAATGATAATTTAATTATTGAATTTCACAGTGGGATTATCCTGTTTTCTTTCATTGCTTTGATAATCTTGCCATTAATTTTTATCCCTGTGATAGCATGGCTGCCTGCCTGGTCTATTTCATAATTTATTTTCTGTTTCCGTTATAACAGACATGACTCTCTGTATAACTGGGATGGCAATGCACTTCTTTATATTCCAAACAGTATATGAATCAGTCACTTTGGGTAGACTTAGATCAGAAGCTCTTGCCTCAGCAGACTTAGGTCATTGCTGGTAATTGAATCACAGAACAAAACCACAAATTTACTTCTGGCCAATAGTCCGTGACAAATGAGACAAACTATGTCATTTCAAACAATGCAAACTTGGCGCTTTTCATAAATATCTTTGTTCGGCGGTTTTTCTTTTAGTTCTAAAGTTGTTGTTTTTTAATTTTCAATGTTTAAATGCTGTAATGTTTAAGCAATCTGGGTGCTATGACGATGTACAGCAATAGACATGTGCATACTGGAATATGGGTTGCATATATTTTACAATGATCCATTTGTGGCGTTCTTGATATTACTGACCTCATAAGTCAATCTTGTAGTAACAGAATTTTTATTTTTTTATTATTATTTTTTTTTTGTTAAGATAATTTTAGGAATAAATTCACATGGATAATGGATGCCATGTTTTAATGTTTGCAGTGTCTTTGTCATGCATATCATTGGCACATTTGTCTGATCAAGTTGCTATAACTCCATTTGCATTAACATTTGTATAAATATTTGTTTTGAAACAACTGTACTTTTAAATCGTGATACAGATTATTGTCTTTGATGGAGTTGTTCTTATGGTGCGAATTTGAGTGTGTAAATGTGTGTGTGTGTGTGTGTGTGTCTGTGTGTGTGAGTGTGTGTGTGCGCGCGCACGCTTCATCTTTTTCATTCATATTACCTTTTATGGATTAAACAATTAAGAAAAGTAACTCTCTCCCTTTACAAGGCACACAACTTCAAGTCAATGCTGTTTATGCTACCGAATCAGCTAACACACAGGTAAAAACTGTTTAACGTTTCTATCGTATACATGTGTTTACAGTTTTATTTCATATCTTAAGATTTTGAGGCAAAGAAACATTTCTGTCTGAATCATAATCACCATCTTTTTAAAAGGTTAATACATGTCCATCACATAAGTGCAGCTGGCAGTTCACCATTACACTCCATCCGCCCACACTGTTGTGGAGACATAACAACATACTTTTGTTTCAGTGTGATGTCAGTGATATGATAAGGCAAGTCTGCGTCATGTCCAGTCAGAAATTTCTGAAACAGCATTTTAACTGCGCACCATGTAACAGTGTTGAGCATTGTGTACGGCATGCAGCTGCCTGGCAGTGACTGCCACAACATGGCGACCTCAGGGTCAACTGTCAGTGCTTTGCCATTCCCTCCAGTTATTCATCTTTTTTTTTTTCTCAAGGTCTGACTAAGCGCGTTGGGTTACACTGCTGGTCAGGCAACTGCTTGGCAGATGTGGTGTAGCGTATATGGACTTGTCTGAACGCAGTGACGCCTCCTTGAGCTACTGATACTGATACTATTCATGTCCCTCAGTGGGTTTGATGCCACCTTTTACAACCCTTGCAGCTGCCAGACTTGGGTGAGCAATATGATTCCTGACATCTACGATCTCATTTATTGTCACACCCGCTAGGAGGCTGTTACCCAATTTATACAAAACAAACCAACTGTCACACCATGTTGAAGAGGCTGTTATCCCATCTATCACTCTGCCACAGAGATGGACAGTGCACACATGCACACACGCATGCAAGTTTATAGTCACACACATACATACAAACACGTCAAATATGCATGTGCACACATACCCATCTGCTACCCCCGACCCCACACACAGATGCACTTTCACTTCCATACATACATTCGCATGCCAAATACATATGTACACATACACACACACTTGCGTGTGCCCACACAACTGTTGCAGCACATACTGTCACAACATATGTCATAGTCAGTGCAGTTGATTTTTTGCAGTGACACTCACAGCATATATTGCTGCCGGTGACAATGTGCCAAAGTGCGACATTATGTGCCATGTGAGTCTGCACATATTGTCGTTGGTGACAATGTATATCCAGCAATAATACATATTGCCACACATTTGTATTTGTATTTCTTTTTATCACAACAGATTTCTGTGTGTGAAATTCCAGCTGCTCTCCCCAGAGAGAGCGCGTCGCTACACTACAGTGCCACCCTTTTTTTTTGTATTTTTTCCTGCGTGCAGTTTTATTTGTTTTTCCTATCGCAGTAGATTTTTCTACAGAATTTTGCCAGGATCAACCTTTTTGTTGCTGTGGGTTCTTTTACATGCACTAAGTGCATGCCGAACACGGGACCTTGGTTTATCACCTCATCCGAATGACTAGTGTCCTCAGATTCTCTTACTTCCTAGGTGGACGTGTTACCTCTAGGCCATCACTCCACTTGTGAGCCATGAAGGCTTTACCTCTTGTTAGAAAGGTCTGCACTTCTTTTTTTTTTCAAATAAAAATCTATGTCTCATGAACATCTATTTGAAACAATTTTATTTCCCTTTTCAACATACATCATAAATTACTCTCACATGCGTGCATGCATAAAATCTACCTTCCATGCTGTTTAGTTTATGTAAATTCTTAAAACATACAGAATTTGTTAAAACATTGTGGATGGAAACTATCACTGAGAATAGAAATACAAATAGAAATACACCAGAAGACGAAAAAGAAAAAAAAAATCCAGTTAGAAAACCACATTTTAAAACACAGAAGTACACCAAGTTTTAAAACATATAAGTCGTGAAAGATAAACAAATTTAAAGCAAAAATTTTGTAAACATTTAAGGTTAAAATAAAACGTTACAGGTCCCATACTGATAGTGTTTTTCTGACCATCAGGCAGTCAGTTTCTATCCACTGTGTCAGCATAGGAAGGCAGGAACCAGTCCTCTTTCTAACCTTTTTAACATTCCCCAACCAGTCAGGGACCCATTCACACCTAGGTACAGTAAGGAAAATCAGAGTACAGTGTCTTTCCCAAGGACACAATAACATGCCGGATCAGAAACCCAATGCCCAAGGGTTTTTGCCATGATGACCCTGTAAATACATATACAGTTCTCATCGGTTCTTGATCCACATCCAACTGACCTGACAAAGCTTTCCTGCTTTACTTCCAAATGTGAAGAACCACCACCACACTGTTGCATGTAACAAGAAATGATATGAACTGCAAACAACACTACAACTTGACACCTGAGAGTAGCATTCAGACAAAAAAGCTGCTTCTGGCAGAAGCTGACTAAACAGGCTTTCAGTTTCTGAACAACGGTGACCATGCAGATAGATGCTGTTACTGGTACAGTCCTGAGGACATCGAGTCAGCTCTGAGTTAGCCGCTGGCCGCAGCCGTGCTTACCCTGCCTATATCTACCTGAAAACAAGTCTGCAGAATCCCAAATGTGAGATATCAAACAGAGAAAAAACATAAATGTCACCACTGCTGAGCATTATTCTATGTTACGTGGTGAACAGCATGATAATGATCATGAACTGTGTGGTGGTTATAAGGACACAAGAACTATGGACGGATAAGCACAATGCAACAAGAAGCCAAAAGAAGCTGCAAGCACTTACGTGCATGTTAAGCCGGAAAACAAAGCAATTGGATTCCGCAAAACAGTAGGAGTTTATATAAAAGTGACAGCAAGTTCCACAAACAGTTGGAACTTATGAACATCTCCCCCCTTCCTCCCCAAACACACATACATTACTAACACCAGGATTTCTTGTGTCTTCTCAAGGAGAATTGCTTTGAATGTTGCCAAAAATATGGAAATTCAATGCAGAAAATAAGGTTTTTTGTGTCTGGAAAATAAATACCATGCACTTATTCAAGGCCATCAGTTTGAAGTTTACACCTCAAATAAAAAGTGTTTTCCTGACAAACATTTCCCATAATTGAAACAACACAAGTGAATTGTTTTCCCCTTTATATGTATACGTTCAAAGGATGACAAAAACGTGAGATGTATTATTCAATGAGGGATTTTACAACATAAACTTCACACACACATAAACAGCATTTAAGAGGTGTTGCCAAGAACAGACAAAAGTAATCCTCTCTTTGAACCAAGAATACATCCCTTTCTCACTACAAGCCATAAAGACAGTAACAGCAGACAGGCAAAGCACCCAAAATGGGCACATTCAATCACAAACCTTTCCAGCCGTCCATTGCCATTTCTTTAAACTTTGTACCCCCACCCCCAGAGTACACCCGGTTGCTTTGGATATTTCCACACTGCAGTATGCACTTTCAGTTTCACTTTCTCAATCAGGTGTATTCTCACTCAGTGCTTTTAGCTTGTTGGCTTTAGCCTCCATTGATCAACTGGTGTTTTCAATGGGATTCTTTCTGATGACACTGTGCGCTTTGAAATTGTGCATGAAGTATAGCTTTCACAGTGCACTCAGCTGTTGCAGGGTTGGTCCACAGAAAGTGCGGTGCAACTGCACTGATGGGTATTATATAAAACCATATACCACAACAGACAAGTGTAAAAGAACACTGGTGACCTGTTAGGTAAAAGATGGCCTTCTAACCACCAAAATCTCACTGTGTGGGTGGGAAATGAAAACAAACTCTCCTGGTATTCTTCCACTGTGCATCCACAGCCTTCACTTTGTTTCAATGAAATGTTTGTAACTGTAACTGGAAGAATGGGAGAAAAAGATTAAAAAAAAAAAAAACCCACCCAAAAACAACACCCAACAACACACAAACACACACAGCAGAGAACAGATGTCTTCTGACATCAGGACACTACAGCATTACACTTTTCTCATCAGCAGCAGCTAACTTCTCATCGACAATACTATATATCTTACATACTTTTAAAGAAAGAAACTGTGACCCATAAGACAATTCTTTCTATGAAGGTTAGAAGTCCCATGTGTGTGGGGCTCGGCATAGGAAGGTGTGGCCAAATCTCTCCTTCCATCTCTCGTATCCTTCCCTGACCGATGTCAGATACCCATTTACATCTGGGTGGAGTGAGGATAATCAGACACACGTGTTCAGCGCTTGACGTTTAGTTCATCCGAGGAGAGAACTTGACCCTGCATTCAACTCAGGAGGGAAAGGCGCCGCCTAAAAATAACACGCTACCGCCGGAAGGGTTAGAGCTTTAACTTGGAAGAACTGAGAGCACAAAACGCTATGAGTTCTCTTTCACGTTGCGCCTCCAGCCGTTATCAGCTGTTGGGAGGGAGAAAGACCAGTGTGCTGTTCCGCGCGATGGCAGTGGCCACAGGGAGAAAACAACACCTCTTCGTTAACTTTTGATAACACATTGCTTGTCATCGCAATTGCTTAATGAATAGTATGGTTTGAAAGAGCACAGTCTTAGCTTTAAAACGATGGGAAACTCAAATGTGAACATCCAATTATTTTTCTCAGCATAACTGTTTGAAAAAAGCAGGTATGCTTACCAACCAGTTTGTTAACATGCATTTTGACACATTTTTAACACACTAAATCTAATCTCACAAAATTCGTTCAACACAGACAATACATTCCATGCACAGCATTACACATCAGCATGCCTCTCACTAACCTGTGTTGATAGCTGGAAATTCTGAAGGAAGCTGTGGCGTGTTAAAGATCACAACTGTTTTGCAGCTTGTACAAGTACTCCACAGGCACACTGATTCAGTCATTCACGCACATTGAAGAAAAGAGAGAGAAGGAAACAGAACGAAAGAAAGGAAGGGACGAAGGAGAGAAAGAGAGGGAAGGAAACAGCACGAAAGAAAGACAGAGAAGAAAACAGAATGAAAGAAAGGAATGGAAGAAAGAAATGTGAGAGAACAGAATGTGAAGGAAAACCAAACTCACGGTACTTCTGCTATGAAAAAAAAACCACACCACCGCCAGTCACAATTGTCAGCACAGTTCTGTCAAGTAAATACTGCTATCTTAAAAAATATTTTCCAGCCAAGGAAAGTACTACCACCAACAAAAAGAGAAGTATCCGCTCTTTCCAACAGTGCAAACATTAATGCCACAGAAGTAGGAGTATGCTCACCAGCCCGCTCAAAAGAGGCGTGCAAACTGCCACGCTTTAATAGAAGACAAAGAAGGGTCAGTGACGGGTTAGCAGGCACAGCAGCTGACCTACTTATCAGTGTCTGGCACTATCAGGCCTGTCAGGGGGATCTCGCAGTCGGCTAAGTGTGTGGTTCTGCTTATAGCCTAGACAGCAGTGCAGAGTAAAGTGCCTTTCCCATGGACACATCACCATGCTGAAACAAGGCCACCAACTCTGATCACTGATGCACACTGAAACACCCAACCGTCTCTGTCACGGCACCTCTCACCTCTCATTCCTTCATAAATGTGAACAAATCAGCATGGCCTCTCTATCTCCATCACAACTATGAGTGAAGCGGCCGATACCTCAAACAAATACATAAACCACACAAACAAATACAAACTACTGGCATCTACGAAAACTACATCCACTCCAGGCATACATCTCACCAATGAGACAACCAAGCAACAAAGACTAACCTGTCGCTGGCTGCTGAAATTTGTATAATTTTCAGAAATCAAAATAAAAAGAACTCAGGACAATACTTTGCTGTATGGGAATGTTGTTTCCAAAGCATTTCAATCTTGACTGATGCCGACACGTACGCTCATCAGTGAAGGAGTGTCACCTCACTGAGGTAAGAAATTCATAAACTAGATTTGTGTGGATGGTTAGAAAAAATGTGACTAGAGAATGTGATATACATATAAAAAACACAACTAACTTTACACTGAAAAAGAATGCCCTTTCCTTACAGAGCTAAACATGTTCTTGTTTACACTTGAAAGCTCCGACCAATATGAATTATATGATGTTAAAATTCTTTGTTTTTTCAATGTTTTTTTTCCTCTTAATATAAAAATGAAAAATCCAATAAACATGTGATATAAATATATTATATACAACCATATACCACAACAGACAAGTGAACTGGCATTGTACTCCTCTCTGGAACTGTCTTGCATGTAGCACCCTGCATATAATCACAGACCCACGACACCTAATCTCTAACACATTACCATACTATTTTGCTGCTTCCTTGTCTGAATGTCACCACCTTTTCTGTCCTCAAGTCTTCTTCATTCATTCAGCAAGTGTGACAGTTACAAACTAATTACAACATCGGAGGAACTTCTTATCTATTCAGAGCAAACCTACTGTTGACTAATAATATGCTTCTTGAACTTCTGCTGTCTGTGTGTTTGTGTGTGCATGTGTGGTGGTTTGCATGGCTGCATGTGCACATGCTTGTTTGTGTGTGACATGCCATAGCACATCGTATAAGAATGCATGTGTAACTTTATATTGTAACTTCCACATATTTATACAGCAAACTACATTCAATGTGAGGTAGCACTATAACAGCATCACTACAACTGGGCTATTTCACATGGACTTTTTATCAGTCACCTCAAAGGTATTCTGGATCCATAAATAATGGTGACATAAACTGATCTATAAATAATGGTGACATGAACTGATAAAGTCTGTGAGCAAGAATTTCTGGTAGATAAATACATAAATTCTGTCAGCAAAGTCATTATATATATATATATCCACTAGATAAGTAATACTGCGCCACAGTATCAACTACATCTACTGTTGTACAGCATTTTTAGATATGAACCTCTGTTTTTATCAACTTAGGTTGGGGAGAAGAGTGGTGATTTTTCTCTTCACACTTTTTTCCCTTGAGTTTTAATGAATAGAGTGTATTCAGCAGTGATGCTTTTGTCACAATCAACATTACTCCTAACAATAAATAAAGAATTATATAAAAAGGAAAAACTAATCCTGGTTATGCCCAGACAGTATCCATGCAGTATCAACTTTTATACTGCAGTACGCTCAAAATATCACCAGAACTCGTCTCCTCCAAGAACACAACTTTCACCGAACCAAGACCTGAACAACTTGATCTTTTAAGGGTGACAGCCTATAGGTCGTCAAACAACTCTATACCCCCAAATATCTCGATCCACAGAATCATTTAAAGCTGGGAACATTGCTATGACAAGCAAGCAGCATTATGACTAACAAAAAACAACAACAAAATAAAAACATTACATCCCGACCCTGTTCTCCCAACAAATCATCAGTCTGCATAACATCTACCATTAACTCACTGACTGCTGCTGAAGGCAATGCTCATCAGTGAAGGGCTGTCAGCTCACAGTCAGATAATGCTGAGCTCACACGTCAGAATGTTAACAAGTCACCAATTTTTATTTGGGTTTCTTCTTCTTCGGACTGCATTACTTTTGATCACCAAAAATCAATTACAGTACCATTGATGCAGCACACAAGTAGCAGTAGTCAGTGCCTTTCAAACACATGCCACACTGACCTCAACTCACTACGGTTCAGCAGTCAAGGGGTTAATAAATAAAGTGTCTCGCCCACCTCTCCCACTGCCAATTACCACTCCTTCAAATCTATCCACTAAAACACAAATGGCCAATCAACTACAAACTAAACCCCACTGGAAACTGGAGACAATGTCAGCAAACACAAAACCGAACACACCACTTGTGCAAAATTTCAATATATCAAACCGTCACTTGCATCCTTGTTAAACATTCCAGTCACAACTTTAAAACAAAAAACCCACAAAAAACAAGAAAAACAGACACATATCTAACCACACTGATTAAATCATGAATCACGTCAGTTCAATTATATCACAGCAGTACTTCACACACACAAGGTCCCTTTATAACACACACTCTGCACCCACCCCCAAAGTGTTCACTTTCAAACAGTCTGATATGTACTGAAATCACCTTGAAAATATCACAACCTTTCAAACACACTTGCTTTCACCCGATCATACTGGGAAAACTACAGTGACCAGACTGTCAAAATATAGAAAAAAAAAATCAAACAACCCAAGAGCTATCATCCATTTTGTGATGAATCATTTGCTCATTTGCACACGTCACTTCCAGTCCATTCAAATCCCATTTTGCCATCTGATTTGTGACCCATATACTCTTAACAAAATCTACCTGTTTTATTATAATGCTCATAAATTAACAAATTTCATTCTGAATGCTTTTTGTTCTGTCAAAATATTCTAAATACTGCAGAAAAAAAGAAGAAAAGAGGTTGTATCAGATACCAAATTTTAAAAAAATCTAAAAAGCCCATAAGGAATTCATGATTTCTCTGCGAGTCAGCTATTTCAATGGAAGTTAGAGATCACGATAAAATAAATATTTTACTAGTGGTTAAATATATACTGATAAGTGAAGTCCATATCAACCAAAATTTCATGAAAATGGTGCATATTTCACAAATAGGAAGCTTCTTCAACCCTTCCATCCCCCCCACAACCCCCACCCCCAGTCATTTTTTTTTCCTCAGTCAGCATTTTCCCCCATAAAATTACATGTGATTACTTAAAATATACCATGACCCTAAGTGCAATATATGGCAGTGGTCAAATTCTTGTCCAGCCAAACTGTTGAGACTTCAATCTTAAATATATATATGTATATATATATTTCTTTTTTTTTTAAACACAAACAACAAAACACCTAAATAATCCCTTGATAACAGTGCAAAGGAATCATCATACTGGAATATCTGGTCCATACAGGTGACAAAACAGACAGCAGCAAACTAAGAAAACAATTGTCCCAAAAAACAAACGTTGTGGTATTAATCCTTAACTTCTACCCAACTAAATAATCCCTTAAAAAACAAAACGACACAGAATCATCTCCATGGAATGTCTGGTCCACACAAAATGACCCCAAAAAAAACCCCAAATAGCGACAAACAACAAGTTCCCCCCCTATGACAAACGACACACACACACATCACCCAGTCTCCTGTGTTTTTTTGTTGTTGTTTTTCTGTTTGTTTCCCTGATGACGACACACGGTGCAAGCAAACCCCCCGACCCTGTGCGATGCAAACAGTGATGATATGTGGCGGTGTTGTGGGACGACGATGATGATGCATGCGATGAAGACTAGGGACACAGCCGCTCTCAAGAGGCCTTGTTGTCTCCCCCTGCTGCCTGCGCTGCCTTCTCCTCCTCCCCCACCTTGTCCTCACCTGTCTCCAGTTCAAAATTCTGAAAGAGAGACGGGGAGGAAAAATGAGCATATGAATATGAATGTTTTATTCAGATCAGGCTTCTGCCCCTGTCCCATGGGGAGTAATAACACAATATACACATTGTTAAAACAGAATATACACAATACTAAATTTAGCGTGAACATTGATAGAGAATCCTATGTTGAATAAATATTCAGTCGTCTCACTGCTCTGTAAATAAATAAAACCACATCAGACAAGACATTCTCATTTCTTGATGACATGAGTTAATTAAATGTAATGCATGCGTTGTGATAACATTTAGGATCGATCACTTTTATCCCATGGTCATGAGAACAGGGCAGCAAAACATGAAATGAATTTAATTTTCTTCACTTTCATTATATAACCAACATAACATTTTGCTCAAACATTTGTCATTGAATTTGAAGCAATGGCAAGCAATGTCTGAAAACAACCAAATGTAAGCATGGAAAATGTGCTTTTAACATACCTATTCATACCAATCAAATATAGCAATCAAAATGTAAGGTTCTACATTATTACTAGTCTTAAACATCAGGTTCTCTTTGATTAGCAGTCTTAAACATCCTATATTCTTAAAGTCTATCATTACTCTGGATATGATCATGCCAATACTGCCACCTATAATCGATAATCCTTTGTGTGAATCGCTTAAAAAATCTAGTAATATTTTGTGCTCCCTGATTACTCCATATATATGTAAATCTTATAATGTACACAAACATTAATGTATGTTCAAAATCCATGTCTTTTTACCATCATTGTCTAAATTCATGAGTAATCTATATGCTCTGTAATGTAATCTAGTATTATCCATCCATGTCACTTTTAACCAATAGCTGAAACACTTCACATATAATTATATTCAAATAAATTGGGCATCTTCCAAGTTCACCATAACCAAAATCATTTGGTGTCCGAAAATTTAAATTCAAAAGATGTTTCACTGCAAAAAGATATACTTCAATGTCACAACCACTCTCAAAAGTCCACATCTCAGCACCATATTACAGGATTAATAATACCTGGGAATCAAATAATTTTGCAAATCATGTATTGAATGAATTATAATTATATTAAAATACAACATGAAGAAAACATAAGTATTATAAAACATAAAAGGATGCACAGCATATATATTCATCAAACTGGTCTGTGCGATGTTCTAAAAATGTCTGGAAAAAAAAAACACACAAAAAAGAGTGAAAATCCTGCATGGGAGCTTCAGTCTGACACTTGATTGTCTGTTATGATGAGGAGTTGTTTCTCTGAAACCTAGACAATTATGACTAGAAGACTGCTGACATGCCTGCCATCGTATGCGTGTATCAATCCAGATTTGATTACAATGCGCAGCATCCAAGTGACCCCCTGAATTATATTTGTATTTTGCATTTGTATTTCTTTTTATCACAACAGATTTCCCTGTGTGAAATTCGGACTGCTCTCCCCAGGGACAGCACGTCACTATACTACAGTGCCACCCTTTTTTTTTTTTGTATTTTTTCCTGCGTGCAGTTTCAATTATAGTAAAGAGCCCTTGGGACTTCAAAGATTTTTAACTTATCAGATGATCTATGAACGTAAACACACACACACATTCTGCATGACTGTGGTCCAGTCCACACCAATATCTGCACCTTCCCAGTAAATAGAAATGATGAGTTTCAGTTTCAGTTTCAAGAAACATGTCAGAGCATGCAGACAGATCCAGATACACTATACCATGTCTGCTATGAAGAATTTTTTTTTTTTTTTTTTTTTTTAAAGGGCAGATGCCTGACCTTCAGATCACATAACCCAACATACTAATAAGGCCTTGACAGCCGATCCTTGATCTGTGCAAGACAATAACGTAAAAATGAAATAAAAGCAATTACAGCAAATAGACAAAACAAGTACATACATTAAAACACAGTGAAGGAAACAACACTTAGAAGGCAAATGATTGGGGGGGGGGGGGGGGGGGGGAATGAATGAAACACAATTCATCATGCAGAGTGATATTCACTGACCTCTAGCTCCTGCATGATCTCATCCATGATATCCGTGGGATTGCTCTTGTATTTTGTGGCCGCCTTGATGGCGTCTCGAAACATCTGGTGAATAAGTGAGACATCAACACGTTGTGAGAATTACTCGAATTAGAATCTTTCTGATTTCTGCTTCGCTTATGCTACCTTCTTTTCTTTTCTTTTCTTTCTCTCTCTTCTTTTCATGTACAGTGTGGCTTTCGTTTTAAAAAAAAAGATTACACAGTTTGATTATCACAATTCAGTGTGTTAATCTGGAGAAATACATGTTGTTCATTTTCTTCAACACATTTGCTTAATTAGTACTGATGCTTATAGCCCAGTGAGGGTCATACATATAAGGGCTAAAAACAATCATGCACTGATATTCATGAAACCTGAAATAAAGGGAACCTAGAAAAGAAAATCAGGTACAATTGAAGTCATACTCATGCACATCAACCTGGGCCTATCTGTGATGAAGACCAATCCATCAATTTCTTACCAGAGGATTAAAAAAAAAAAAAAAAAAAAAGCAATCCAAACATAAAATAACTACACATAATATAGTTATATACTAAATCAAATATAAAAACAAAACCAAAATAACCCAGCAGGCAATTCAAATCCTAGGCGCAAAAAAGAATACTGCACAATAAGACCGCCAATGATCAAGACCAGGGAAAGATCCCCCCAAAATTCAAACATCTGCTAGAAAAAGAATACAAGTGAATAGACCAGCAAGGCAGACAATCAGAAAGAGATGAGAGAAGGAAAAGGAAAACCACAAAAAACAACAACAAAGAACATGGAAAAGAGCATAAAAGGGGGGAATCTTTGAGCACAGCAAGATGTCAACATACTGAGAAGGGGGCTTCAAAAGACAAAGTGTCAAAATAATTAACAAAACATAACAAACAACAGGCCAGCACCATCAGTGTTGTTCCTCACCCAGTCCCCTTCACAAACACATGGGACACAACTTCTCAACATGTCACAAATATGAACTTGAAAGATCAAAGGTCAATCGCCCTTTACAGCCACAGGGGCAGTGAACTCATATCCACTGTGTCTATGGCTCGGCACAGGAAAGTAGGGCCCAGTCCTCTCCTGCCGCCTCTTAACTTTCCCCAGCTGAAGTCAGGTACCCACTCACAACATTGTAGACTGGATCAGAAGTCCAACACCAATCTGATTTGTGCCACAGCATGTCCCCACAAACACAGGGGACACATAACTGCTCAACATGTCAAACTCACTCACTCACTCACAAGCTAAAAATAAAAAGACTTGGTGCACCCATGCCCCACCACCCACTTATGGCGCCCACACAATCAGTTTTCAACCTCAGAAATAAATTTACTGCATGTGTGTCTGTGTGTGAGTATCCTTGAGAGCATGCATGCATGCATGCATATTATAGCTGTACAACTTTGCTGTTCTGTCTCCCTCTAACATTTAATGGCAGCCACGTTACCTTCACCACGTTTGTTCCGTCAGAGGCAGACACAAAGTAGAAGGGCATGTTGTGCTTTTTGGCAAAGTTGAAACTCTTCTTGGTGACTGAAGGGTCCACTGCACGTCACAGATACACAGCGCGGTTAAAAGAAGGAAAGAATTTTGTTGTTTTCCATCTTTCCTCTTCACTTTCAATTATTAGAAACATTATCACATGCCACAAATATGACCGAGTCACATATATATGTAGATATATGTTAAGTTTTGTGTCAGAAATTATTTCTTAAAAAATGGGGGGGAAAGTTGTTTCTATTCCATTTTATTGTACTTTACAGACATGGCAAGTTTTTTGTTTTGTTTTTTCCACAAAGGGAATTGAACAGCTCAGAGCATCTTTTGCATTCAAATAATTTTTGGTAGACATTTCAAGAGGGAATAAACAGAAATATGTCCAAGGTAATTCTATCATTGGCACCAGATGTAATACTATAACATTCACTTAAGGGTGACAACTCACATCCACAAAAAGCAATGACAAGATAAGAATCAAAAGGACTTAAAATCTTTGTGGCATCAATATTATTCAAAACAACAAAAATTCATCAATATAAATAATAAATAGAGAAACTCATGCTACTGATAAACAAAAACCAGCTAACAAGATTTCATCAACATAGATATAATGAAACGAAATTAAGCATCATGTTAACTTTTTTCCAACATTTGAAAAACAAACAGAATTAAGTGACTGAATGATCTATCACCATTCACAGTAACAACACAGTAACAAACAGGTCTATAGGAAATTCAAGAAAACATTCCCTGACCTGTAAGGACGAAAATCAGTTCAAGTTTAAAAATGAAGAGTGCAAAACCTAGCGACTACCGTGCCACACACCTACCCCTCACTGTTAGTAACTTTCAGAGCTTCTGTGATATGTTAGACATCTTGGGGGATCCCAGGGACCTCTTACTTTTACTCCAGGGGGTTTCCAGGCTACCTTCAGAGTGTCACTCTGATGCTGCACATACTGATCAGATCTGCATTGTTACACGCATTCAAAGGCAGTCAGACCTTAGGCTTCTTGTCATAATTGTTGAAGTTTCTGGGCCAAGGAGTGGCGAAGGGATATAACTCTTCTTTGTACTTGTAGCAACCGATCCTGGTTTCAGCCAAGAACCAATGTTTGTGATTTTCACTCTTTTTATGTGTAATTTTCACTCTTTTTATGTGTAAGTTCTTGAAATGTTTGGAACAACTCAGAGACCTGATGGAATGTAACTCTTCTTTGTAGCAACTGACCCTGGCATCAGACAAGCACCAATATGAATTATTTTCACTCTTCTTATGTGTTTATCTTGAAATGTTTGGAATGTCTCAGAGACCTGCTAGATGGACATGCAGTGTGTACATTCCATTTTCAAAGTGTCATGGATGCATATTTTTATGTGACACCAGAAGCCCTGACTTAATTCTCTTCAGCATAGCTCACCATCTATCTTGTTTGCGGCACAAAGGCATGGTATTTCTGGCCTGTACTCCCTCAGCTCTTTCAACCAGTTGGGCATGTTCTTGTACGTGACTTTTCTCGTACAATCAAACGCCTGCCCAAACAACAACAGAGCAACAAGTCAACAACAACCGACGCTCACATGTTTGAATACACAAAATCACACCATCGGATTACATGTCAAGCTGAAGGTCACGCATAAAAGCACACACCCATGTACACACAAACACATCACAGACTCTGCCACCACAGAAGAAACTTTTGTATAGCAATGCTGTTTTAGATTGTTTCAAAAGCCATTTCAAAGTTCTGAGTAACAGAGAGAATGAGACTTTAGAGACAGACAGACAGAGACCAAACCACCAGTAGTTGAAACACAGTCATACAATATGGTCAGGGTTAGCATCAATTATGATTCTTTTTTCACAACAGTAAGTCACTCTGCTTAGGAAGTTAAATGCTATTCAATACTGCAATAACATTCACAGCAAGTAAAAAACTTACTCTTCACTCTTACCACTCAAGCCAAAGAAAGAAACCCAATAAGAACACAAATACCCATACAACACACAGACACACACACAACACCCAATCAGATAACAAATCAGTTCATTTAATTTCAAGGAAGTATCAAAGTGTGCATACACACACACACACACACACACACACACACACACACACACACTACATCTGCTTTTGGAGAAAAAAAGAGAAAAAAAAACAGCAGATGCCTATATATACAAGACATCTGCTTTTGGAGAAAAAAAAAAAAAAAGATAAAAAAGCAGATGCCTTTTTATACAAAACATCTGCTTTTGGAGAAAAAAAACAAAAACAAAAAAAAGCTGATGCCTAACTTTTGTATGAGCCCAACACACTAGTCAGGCCTTGTGAGCCATCCCTAGGTTGATATGTAAAACATTTTAACATAAAACGAAATAAAACAAAATAAACCAAAAAAAAAAGTAAATACAAAAACACCAGTCATTACCAGAATGCATGCATGCGCCTGATGGTAGTAAGACGGGTGCATGTTGTTGAAGCGTTCCTGTCCCGCCGTGTCCCAGAAATCTGACCAAAGTCATCACATCATCATGTGAAAACAGGTAAAGAAAAACATCTGACTTTTTTCTTTTTCTTTTTGAAATAGGAGAAATCAGTGGATGCCTAAAAGTTCTGCAAATGAGCAGGATAGTTTCAGCATCCCTAGAACAGTAGAAGGTTCTTTCTTTTTTTTCTTGTTGTTGTTTTTTTGTCTTTTATCTTTTTTTCTTTTTTCTTTTTTTTTCTTTTTTGTCTTTTTTTTTTTTTTTTTTTTTTTTTGGTTCCTTCCACCATCATTTTTCTCCTTTCTGTTTTTTCTTTCTTTTTTTTCTTCTCATATTTTTAAATAATATACACACACACACCCTCTCACTCTCTCTCTGTGTCTCCTTTACTCACTCAATCCCCTCTCTCTCCACAAGCTCTACAGCTAATTATAATAAGTATGTGCACACTGAAACATTTGACACTTAAAGCAGTCTAGAACTACTTATACACATCTTCCTTGCAAGTAGAATTATAAACAACAAAATATTTCAAAACTTAAGTAAAAGGCTATCAATATGCCTTCTTAATAGTAATAACAATCACACATACAAGTTACAATACAATACAATACTAATAACAATCACACTTTGCTCACAAGAGTAGCACATAAAAAGTATACATTTTTCCTCATTTTTAGTTATCTAGGTAAGCAGATTTTACTTTCCCTGGTACACCAAATGCAGAATTTCAGGTCATCCACAAACATGAAAATGTATAAAAATGCCTGTGTCACAGAAAAGATATGAAGAGTGGACCAGGCTTGACAGCTGATGAAGTCGTACAACCCACAAACAGGAACAGGGCCCACCAACTCAGACAGTGATCGTGACATGCACTGATACAAATATAAATAAATGCACATACAGTCAGTCACACCAAAAAGAGTGGTGGCCTAGAGGTAATGAGCATGATTAGGAAGCAAGTGGTCAAATGTTCCAGTCCCATGTGTAGACCAGGATTTTTACTACCTTAGTTTAATATGCACTAGACTTAAGTGGTGGTCTGGGTGCTAGTCATTCAGATGCAACAATGAAAGGAGGTCCCATGTGCAGCATGCATTTAGTGCACATTAACTGACCCACACCAACAGAAAGGTTGTTCCCTGCCAAATTATGTATAAAAATCCAAATGGATAATGACATTGTGTAAGCAAATTTTATACTCTAGTAGACAGAATAGATGAAAGGGTAGAGTTGTACTGCAGTGATGAGCTCTCCCGTGAGAACAGCCTGAATTTCACGGAGAGAAATCTGTTATGACAAAAAGTAATACAACACAATACAAAGTGAGTGACACAGAACTGATAACACATGCACACACATGATACATTAACACCATCACACACAAAGGGCAAAAACTTTTTTCTTCCCAGTAATTTTCCATAAATATGATCACTCACCTACTGACACCTTTTGGCCATTAATTTCTGTCTTGTGGTTGAACAGTGTCAGTGCATAGGTGGACAACTGCTGAGGTTTGCTGGCAACAGGGTTAAGGTTTTACAAACAACAGAACAGGGCATTGTAGCAACAATGATTATTTTCTGCTGACTGCCTCAGAAATACTGTACAAGTTTACAACATCCTTTCTTTATGTTGGTAAGAAAACAGAGCTCTATAAATCTACTCATCCTCTTTTCACATCTGCTCGAGCCATCAGCTAATCATATAAATTAATACAGCACAGCACTCATGAGAGATATATAATTTACTGAGTGCAACCAATGAACTTGCGACATATTTGCAATATAACCAGGCTGTGCTGGAGTCAACAGTTGTTCTGCTTTATTTCTTCCCAACAGATTAAAAATAAACAAATTATTATCATAATAATAAAAGTAATAATTATACTACAAAATATGCCTAGTATTAACACCAGTCAGGCATATTTATTATCACATGGTGGTGGCCTGTTAAAAAGCAATGTCCAAATTTAATACAGACAAATCTGTTCAGACAGAAAGTAATAAAATACAAATATTACCACAGAACGGGCAGTTTATGCCAATCATAGGGTTCACAGTGAATAATATCTCCTGCTACCTAGGTATCAGACTCAAGAGTAGTACAGTCCAGCACACATCTCAAGGCTTGCAAATGTAAGCTTTCTTGGGGGTCGGGGGGTGGGGTGGGGGGTAGGGTGGGGGGAGAATTATACAACTTTACACATTAGTTATATTTACAAGGAAATTACCAAGATATACAGGAAATACATATTTTCCTTCAGTGCTTTGCTTGCTAGAACTATTTCTAATTCAGTGTTTTGCTTGCTAAAACTATTTCTAATTATCATCTTCTCTTGCTTGAAATGAAATATGTACATGACAGAAATATATATAATCAACACCAAGTGCAGACTGGGTATAGCAGTTAAGATGATTTTTACAATCCTAAATAAAGTCACTGTACCAACACAAAATCTAATGGTTAGAACATAGCATTTGTGAAGTAACATAGTTCATCTATTCGCTTTCAAATATATCTAACAGCTTCTTCTAAATTTTAATGCAATACCATCACAAATGTAAATTTTGATACAAAAAATCAGTTAATGATTATTATTGACAATTCCTGACATGTGGTATTCAATCACACTGCTAGCAATTGTACAAGGATACTATCCATCCATCAGAAATCTCTCCACCAACCTGAAACAAAACAATGTATATATTACACACACACACACACACACACACACACACACACACACACACACACACACTTAATGACTTATAAATGCAAATGTAATAGATTCACACAAGCAAGAAAAAAATGTTTCCTTGGCGTTCAGTTTGATCGCAGAGATAATACATTTGAACTTTTATGAACATGTAATTTGAAGATGGAAACAATCAGTCTTGCAATCGTAATTTATAAGACTGTTGACAAATTTTGGCTGATGAATGTGTCTGCACTAGTGCACATAACTTTCCTGGCTAAAAGTAAAACTTCAACCAACATTTCAATGGCCTTCTCTTATATTCTTTTTGTCCTTTCACTGTGTTTCAACAGAAGTGATAAACCCAAAATTGTTGCTTGGATTGATAACACACACACACACACACACACACACACACACAGAGGGAGAGAGAAAGACTCAGTTGACAGTTGGGTGAAGAAGAAAAAAAGAGGCACTTTAATAAAGGACTATGCACAGTAAACTAACATTGAAAAAACAAAACCAGACTCACTTGGATTTTCCTACAGCACTATCCCCTAGACAGATAATTTTCACTCTGACTTCCCCGGCATCGTCCGGCTTGTCGTAGTCAGGCTGTGCCACCTGCGCCATGATTGTTGTCAAAGAATGCGCTAGCGAACGGAATCATGGGACTATTTGAATACTTCCGGTTCGTTTGGTGATTTGGAAAGCTGCATGTTTCAGTTTCAGTTTCAAGGAGGTGTTAAAACGTGCGGACTGCTCCATCTGCGCAACACCACATTCAAATTAAAATTTTGAGAAAGAGCAGATACTTGACCTTTGCATAAACACAACCAGCTAGTTCGGCCTTGCCTGCCTCCGTGCATGTTTATGCTTGTTCAGCGCCATTCAGTCATCGACATTATGCTTAGTTGCCACACACTCTCTCTCTCTCTCTCTCTCTCTCTCACACACACACACACACACACACACACACACACACACACACACGGGCACTGTTATCTCTCGTCACTCCGGCTACTTACAGTGACATGACTTTTTGAAGATCAGTACATGTTACTGATCACCACCACATACAATGTGGAAATATCTTGGCGCAGTTGGTATATCTCTTATTTTTCTTGAATGCTTTAGATTATGTTTTCTTCAAGTTTCAGTGATGACACTGCGTGTGCGCGCGCACACGTCCTCTGTGTGTGTGTGTGTGTGTGCCGGTGTGTGTGTGTCGGTGTCGGCCACGGTGTGTGTGTGTGTGTGTCATTGTGTGTGTGTGTGTGTGTGTGTGTGTGTGTGTGTGTGTGTGTGTGTGTGTGTGTGTGTGTGTGTGTGTGTGTGTGTGTGTGTGTGTCACGGTGTGTGTGTGTGTGTGTGTGTGTGCGTGTGTGTGTGTGTGACGGTGTGTGTGTGTGTGTGTGTGTGAGTGTGTGTGTGTGTGTGTGTCAGTGTGTGTGTGTGTGTGTGTGTCAGTGTGTGTGTGTGTGTGTGTGTGTGTGAGTGTGTGTGTGTGTGTGTCAGTGTGTGTGTGTGTGTGTGTGTGTGTGTGTGTGTGTCCGACGGCAGTGTGTCAGTGTGTGTGTGACGGTGTGCCGGTCACTGTGCGTGCGTGCGTCTGTGTGTGTGTGTGTGTGTGTGTGTGTGTCGGTGTCGGCCACGGTGTGTGTGTGTGTGTCATTGTGTGTGTGTGTGTGTGTGTGTGTGTGTGTGTGAGTGTGTGTGTGTGTGTGTGAGTGTGTGTGTGTGTGTGTCACGGTGTGTGTGTGTGTGTGTGTGTGTGTGTGTGTGTGTGTGTGTGTGTGTGCCGTGTGTGTATGTCAGTGTGTGTGTGTGTGTGTGTGTGTGTGTGTGTGTCAGTGTGTGTGTGTGTGTTTTGTGTGTGTGTGTGTGTGTGTGTGTGTCACGTTGTCAGTGTGCCGTGTGTGTATCAGTGTGTGTGCGACCGTGTGTGTCACAGTGTGTAGTAGGCGTCATTGTCAGTCGGTGGTGTTGACGGTACTGACGGACGTGCATGAAGTTGGCCTATACGGCAGTAGTGCGCGTTCGCGCGGCGCTCTTCAATCGATATCAGTGAAATGGTATCAGTAAGTGATGTAATGTGTCGCGTCAGTGTTGTAGGTACTAGCAGGCAATAATTCATCATTACTGAGGATTAGAATGCATGCGAGAAACTCCGGGCACACACACACGCGCGCGCGCACTCACACACACACACTGACACACACACACACCGTGACACACACGGCACACACACACAATCACACACACACACACACACACACACACACACACACACACACACACACACACACCGTGACACACACGGCACACACACACACACACACACACACACACACAGTACACACACACACACACACACACCGTGACACACACGGCACACACACACACACACACACACACACACACACACACTGACACACACACACACACACACACACACACACACACAATCACACACTGAGACACACACACACACACACACACACACACACACACACATATCTCCCTCTCTCTCTCTCTCTTTATATATATATACACACACACACACACACACACACACACACACACACACACACACACACACACACACACACATATATATATATATATATATATATATATATATGCCCGTATACACATACTGATATATATGATTACTGATTTGCCAGGCAGATCAAAAAGTTGAATCTGAAGATTGTGCACGAACAGACTAAATTCTAATGCACGATTTTGCACAGCTCAGTGCTCCTTCAAGTTCATTCAGACTGTGGCTGCCTATGTGACATAAGATCGACCCAAATTATTCAATCGGTTTCCGGCCGCCCATGCAAGTAACTGCGACACTGCTGATTATATAGTCACAGTTGTGCTGAATCTCGTGAATGACGCTGATTGCTGCTTGTATGAAGTTGTAATCATACGACCGATTCAA
>NC_134898.1:28351156-28353656 GCF_041734735.1 Babylonia areolata
ACAAAGCCAGTGCGCTCATCAGGCCTCTTTTTATATGATGTTTATATGGTCATTGTGGTGGTGCCGGGTAGTGTGTGTGTGTGTGTGTGTGTGTGTGTGTGTGTGTGTGTGTGTGTGTGTGTGTGTGTGTGTCTGTGTGTGTGTGTCTGTGTGTGTGTGTGTGTGTCTGTGTGTGTGTGTGTGTGTGTGTGTGTGTCTGTGTGTGTGTGTGTGTGTGTGTGTGTGTGTGTGTAGTGTGTGACCTGCTGTAAATGAGATCAGTTTCATAGGTTATTGATTATTATCCTTTCCTTTCAGGAAAAATAACAAAAGTTGTTAAAACTGTTGCTATGCCAACGGCCCGTCATGATCATCACTTGTCAGCGTGTGTTGCTGTGGTCACGGGGAGCGGAACAGAGAATTAACCCTTTCACTGCCAAGCTCGCATTTATGCAGCAGCTAGGTAGATGACCCATGTCACTGAAGGGTGACCAGATCATGGGTCTTTTATACATGAACCTACTGCTCTTAATGTTCGGTGGTAGGACAGGCCATATTTTCTACACATCGCAGGGGGAATCCCCAGCTATTATTAGACACCATATTTTCTGTGTTTGTGGCACAAGGGAATTTTGCACTCTAAAGTGACTGGCGGTGAAAGGGTTAAGTGACCAGCAGAGCGAATACACTAGGCCTACAGTGTAGATAATTATTTTTCGTGTGTGTTTATTTCAGACAGTGTAACGAATGAACGTTTAGATTCGGATCGATTTTCATTTCATTTCATTTCTGTTCTTTATAAAAAGCTGTTCTGTTGTTTATTTGATCATCTGTTTGCTTTTATAAAGGCACTATGTGCGAGCTCTCTGAATTATATATACATAATCATCTCTCTCTCATTTTATGGTCTGATACTCAGCCCAGCGCAGCTCGTCAGACCAACACATCGCACTACACTACACTACACTACACTACACCAATCAACATAATCGCTCTACACTCCACTACACTGCACTACACGACACGACACGACACGACACTGCACTACACGACACGACACGACACTGTAATGCACTGCAATGCATAATAATAATAATTATAGTATTTATATAGCGCTGAATCTTGTGTTGAGACAAATCTAAGTGCTTTCACACCAGTCATTCACACGCATGCATGACAACTGAAGCTGGAGAAACTGAAGACAAGGAAGAGGCAGGGAAGGGAGGCTATTTTGGGAAGAGGTGGGTTTTAAGGCCAGACTTGAAAGAGCTGAGTGCGGAGACCTGACGAAGTGAAAAAGGAAGTTTATTCCAAATGCAAGGTCCAGAGAGATAGAGAAAGAACGGCCTCCAACAGTGGAGTGTTTGAGTATGGGTATGCGTAAACATAGTGGATCCGAAGCCGATCTTAGAGAGCGAGGTGGAGTGTAGAGGTGAATGTAGCCACAAAGATAGGAAGGGGTAGATTTGTGAATACATTTATAACACAGAGTGCTGATCTTATACATTATTCTGTGTGAGACAGGGAGCCAATGGAGATGCTGCGAAAGAGGAGTGATGTGCTCAGATCTTTTCATTCTGAGGACGAGTCAGGCAGCAGAGTTTTGTATGCGCTGAAGGGACTGAATGGATGAAGCAGGCAAACCAGACAATAGAGTTACAGTTGTCAAGGCGAGAGAGAATGAGAGAAACGACAAGTCTAGATGTTGCGTCGATGGACAGATATTTCCGAATGGAACTGATGCGTCGCAATTGACAGTAGCAGGATTGACATGTCTGACTGATAATTTTTTTGCATAGACAGTGTGTTGTCAAGGACAAAGTCGAGGTTTATGACTGAACTGGAAAGAGGGATGGATGAACTGTCAAGTTTGATTTTGTCGGTTGTGGTGGAGGAGAGTTTTTGTTTAGTTCCTATGATAATTGCTTCGGTTTTGTCTGCGTTCAATCGTAACTTATTTAAAGTCATCCAGTTTTGAATGCCCAGGAAGCATTCGGATGCTTCCTGCAAGAGCGAGGACAATTTTTCAGGGGTATCACTCTTCTGAAGTTGAGTATCATCAGCATAGGAATGATGACTAACATTGTGGTGGTTGATAATTTCAGCGAGAGGAGCAGTGTACAGTGTGCTGAAGAGAACTGTGCCTAAAACAGATCCCTGAGGGACTCCATGTTTGATTTTAACAGGTTCAGACTGGAAATTATCGACGATGACAGACTGGAATCGATCAGTGAGATAAGATTTGAACCAGTCAGCCCAATCACTCTACACTACACTACACTACACTACACTACACTACACCAGTCAACCCAATCTTACTACACAACACTACACTAGTCAACCCAACCAGGCTACACTAACACTACACAACACTGCACTAAACTACATTGAACTAACCATGTACCAACCCATTCACACTAACACCACACTAGTCAACCCAACCCAACCCAACCCAACCCCACTGCACTACACTGCATCACAACAGACTACACTACACTACACTACACTACACCACACTAGT
>NC_134898.1:28358656-28371156 GCF_041734735.1 Babylonia areolata
CCTATCTGTCTGTCCTGTCTGTCCTATCTGTCCTGTCTGTCTGTCCTGTCTGTCCTATCTGTCCTGTCTGTCTGCCCTGTCTGTCTGTCTGTCCTGTCCTGTCTGTCTGGTCTGTCTGTCCTGTCTGTCTGTCTATCCTGTCTGTCCTGTCTGTCTGTCTGTCCTGTCCTGTCTATCTGTCTGTCTGTCTGCCCTGTCTGTCTGTCTGTCCTGTCTGTCTGTCTGTCCTGTCTGTCCTGTCTGTCTGTCTGTCTGTCCTATCTGTCCTGTCTGTCTGCCCTGTCTGTCTGTCTGTCTGTTTATCTGTCCTGTCTGTCTGTCTGTCGCTTCTTCTGTGTCTCTCCCAGTCTGGTTATTTCGCTTTCTCTGTCTGTCTGTCTGTCCTGTCTGTCCTGTCTGTCCGTCTGTCTGTCCTGTCTGTCTGTCTGTCTGTCCTGTCTGTCTGTCTGTCTGTCCTGTCTGTCTGTCTGTCCTGTCCTGTCTGTCTGCCTGTCCTGTCTGTCTGCCTGTCCTGTCTGTCCTGTCTGTCTGTCTGTCCTGTCTGTCTGTCCTGTCTGTCTGTCCTGTCTGTCTGTTCTGTCCTGTCCTGTCTGTCTGTCCTGTCTGTCTGTTCTGTCCTGTCCTGTCTGTCTGTCCTGTCTGTCTGTCCTGTCTGTTCTGTCCTGTCCTGTCTGTCTGTCCTGTCTGTCTGTCCTGTCTGTCTGTTCTGTCCTGTCCTGTCTGTCTGTCCTGTCTGTCTGTCCTGTCTGTCTGTTCTGTCCTGTCTGTCTGTCCTGTCTGTCTGTCTGTCCTGTCTGTCTGTCTTGTCCTGTCTGTCTGTCTGTCCTGTCTGTCTGTCTGTCTGTCCTGTCTGTCTGTCTGTCTGTCCTGTCTGTCGCTTCTTCTGTCTCTCCCAGTGTGGTTATTTCGCCTTCTCTGTATGTCAAAATATCTGTCTGTCTGTCTGTCTAGTGTCTCTAATCTCTCTCCCATTTCATCTTCTCTCTTCTCTTCTTTATCATTTTCACCTTCGCACCCTCTCTCTCTCTCTCTCTCTCTCTCTCTCTCTCTCTCTCTCTCTCTTCTTCCTATTTCAGTATTCTCTCTTTAATCAGTTTTCTTTTGCTTTTCTTTCTTAAATTTTGATTCCCCAGGGCTGGGTTGGAAAATTGCATTCTTGTTTTTGTGCTTATAATTATCAATACCCTGGAAAAAATATAAAATTTTGTTCGTTCGTTCGTTCGTTCTCTCTCTCCGTCTCTCTCTGTCTCTGTCTCTCTCTGTTTCTGTCTCTGTCTGTCTGTCTGTCTGTCTCTCTCTATGTCGACCATATTTCTTCATCTGTCTGTTCATATCCGACTGTCTGTCTCCTTATTTCTCCCCCTCATTCGATCTTTTGTTTCTCTGTCCGTTTGCCTGTCTGTCTCACTTCCTGTTTGTTCCTTTGTCTGTCTGTCTCACTTCCTGTTTGTTCCTTTGCCTGTCTGTCTCACTTCCTGTTTGTTCCTTTGTCTGTCTGTCTCACTTCCTGTTTGTTCCTTTGCCTGTCTGTCTCACTTCCTGTTTGTTCCTTTGCCTGTCTGTCTCACTTCCTGTTTGTTCCTTTGCCTGTCTGTCTCACTTCCTGTTTGTTCCTTTGTCTGTCTGTCTCACTTTCTGTTTGTTCCTTTGTCTGTCTGTCTCACTTCCTGTTTGTTCCTTTGTCTGTCTGTCTCACTTCCTGTTTGTTCCTTTGCCTGTCTGTCTCACTTCCTGTTTGTTCCTTTGTCTGTCTGTCTCACTTCCTGTTTGTTCCTTTGTCTGTCTGTCTCACTTCCTGTTTGTTCCTTTGTCTGTCTCACTTCCTGTTTGCCTCTCTCAGAGTTTCCCTACCCATGATTCTGCGAGAATAGTCGTTTTTATTCCTTGGCAAAACCGATCTCTAAGTGGACACAAAGAAATAACAACTGAAAAGAATACATACATATTTCTCGAAAGACTTTCTTTTCTTTTTTTCCCCCCCGTGTCTGTTGTACTGTTGTAAACGTCACAGCTGATGTTAGTTGAAATGAATCCGGCAGTGACATGATCTCATGCTATTTTAACGGTCGACTGGCAGTTCAGGTTGGGGCGTGGTGTGTTTTTGTTCTATGTGTGGTTTACGGTGGCTCGTGTTCTATTCTTGTTCTATGGATGGTTCATTCTGGTTCGTATTCTATTTCTGCACTGAATATATTCACCTGCTCACTATTATATTGTACTGTACTGTATTGTATTGCATTACTCTTTTTGTCAATACAGATTTATCTGTGTTAAGTTCGGGCTGCTCTCTCCAGGGACAGCGCGTCGCTACACTGGCAGCACCACCCCTCCGCCCTCCTTTTTTTTTTTTTTAACATTTCTTCTGCCTGCAATTTTATTTGTTTTCTTATCGAAGTGGATTTTTCTACAGAATTTATTTTGCCAGGGACAACCCTTTTGTTGGGTTCTTTTACGTGCGCTAAATGCATGCTGCACACGGGACTTCGGTTTATCGTCTCATCCGAATGACTAACACCCACACCACCACTCAAGGTCTAGTGGAAACTGGCGACTGCCGGTGTGATTTGAACTCAGATTCTCTCGCTTCCTAGGCGGACGCGTTACCTCTAGGCCAACACTCACTACTATTAACAACTATGAAAATATAATTGAAAAAAAAAGAAAAAAAAAAAAAGAAGAAGAAGAAAAGCCGAGTTGATGAATGGTGGAAAATGGGTTTACTACATTTTTAACTTTAAGTTCTCATTGGTCGTTATCTCTTTGGGCGGTGGATGAATTAAATGCGCGGGAAAAGAAAAAAAACAATGGGAGGAAGAAGATTTTATATTTCCTTTCCTCTGTTGCTATTTCAATTCCTTTGCAGACTGCAGGGGTCATGTGTCGTTGTTGGAATCTTGTCGTGTCGTAGCATACACAGTGCACGCTGTGTGGTATTTGTATTTGTATTTCTTTTTATCACAACAGATTTCTCTGTGTGAAATTCGGGCTGCTCTCCTCAGGGAGAGCGCGTCGCTATACTACAGCGCCAGCCAATTTTTTGGTATTTTTTCCTGCCTGCAGTTTTTTCCTATCGAAGTGGATTTTTCTACAGAATTTTGCCAGGAACAACCCTTTTGTTGCCGTGGGTTCTTTTACGTGCGCTAAGTGCATGCTGCACACAAGACCTCGGTTTATCGTCTCATCCGAATGACTAGCGTCCAGACCACCACTCAAGGTCTAGTGGAGGGGGAGAAAATATCGGCCGCTGAGCCGTGATTCGAACCAGCGCGCTCAGATTCTCTCGCTTCCTAGGCGGACGCGTTACCTCTGGGCCATCACTCCACTTCAAGATAACACAGTCTTGTTCTGCATTGGTAGCAGCAGCAGCAGCAGCAGAAACAACAGTAGCATTGGTAGCAGCAGCAACGATAGCAATGGTAGCAGCAGAAACAGTCAGTAGCATTGCTAGTGGCAGCAGCAAAACAAAAAACAACAACAACAACAAACAACAAAATAATAATAATAATAATGGATACTTATATAGCACACTATCCAGAAATCTGCTCTAGGTGCTTTACAAAAACGCTTTTGTTAACATAAAACATTACATCTATGTTACATACACACACCAAAATGTGACTACACACACACACACACACACACACACACACACACACACACACACACACACACACACACACACACCGCATACATACATTTTAACATACATCTGTATCTAACAGCTACCCTAACACATACGCACACACATAGGCAGGCACAAACTTACATAAAACACACGCACACACAATACACATTCATATACATGCACGTAGTTATGTACACATACACACATAGTCAAGCACACAGCAGCTTTGGGAGCAGGTGCAGCTGAGGAAAAGTTGGGTGACGGCAGTGGGGTGGGCCGTGGGGGATCAGGGATGGGGGACGGATGGGAGAGGATTGGAACCAAGAGGATTGACGACAGTCAGGTGAGGTCGCCTACACGTTTCCCCCTGCGGGATGCCACCAAAATGACAGCTGCTATCTTTCTTTAGGGATTCACACACACACACACACACGCACGCACGCACGCACGCACGCACGCACGCACACACACACACACACACACACACACACACAGATGTGGGTAGCACTGTATTGTGGCGACGCGCTCTCCGTGGGGAGAGCAGACCGAATTTCGCACAGAGAAATATGTTGTGACAATCCAATATGCAATGCAATGCACTACACTACACTACACTACACTACACTACACTTTAATGCAATGCAACGCAACGCAACGCAAAGCAATGCAATACAATACCGTACAGAGCAATGCAGTAAAATACAATACAATGCGATGCACTGGAACATGATACATCACATTACACCACACCACACCAGGCACCACAATACAATACAATACATTATAACACAACACAAAACACCACGCTGCACCACAATGCAATAATTCAACACAATAAATGCAATACATTCAATACAGCGCAGAGTAGTGCAGTACAGTACACTACAGAACAACAGAAAACAATGCAATGCAACATAATACCCTACACCACACTACACCACACCACACCACACCACACCAAACCACAATCCACCTCACCACACCACACCAAACCACACCAACCCAAACCACACCAAACCAAACCACACCACCCTACACCACACCACACCACACCAAACCACAATCCACCTCACCACACCAAACCAAACCACACCACCCTACACCACCCCACCCCACCCCACACCACCCTACACCACACCATACTTCACCACACCACACCACCCCACACCTCACCACCCCACCCCACCCCACACCACACCACACCCCACACCACACCCCACACCACACCACACCACCCCACACCACACCACCCCACACCACACCACACCCCACCCCACTCAAGGCCTGACTAAGCGCGTTGGGTTACGCTGCTGGTCAGGCATCTGCTTGGCAGATGTGGTGTAGCGTATATGGATTTGTCCGAACGCAGTGACGCCTCCTTCAGCTACTGAAACTGAAACCACCCCACACCACACCACACCACACCCCACACCCCACCCCACTCCACCACACCCCACCCCACACCATCCCACCCCACACCACACCATACCACACCCAACCCCACACCCCACCACACCACACACCACCCCACCCCACCCCACACCACTCCACCCCACACCACACCACACCCCACCCCACCCCACCCCACACCACACCACCCCACCCCACACCCCACCCCACACCACACCCCACCCCACTCCACCACACCACACCACACCACACTAAACCACACCATACTCCACCCCACCACACCACACCCCACCCCACCACACTACACCACACCACACCACACCACACAAAACCACACCACACCACACCACACCAACCACACCAGACTAAACCACACCACACCACACCACACTACACCACACCACACCACACAACGCAACGCAATGCGATATAACAGCACAGTACAGCACGACACGACACGACACGACACGACACGACACGACACACCAAAAGTAGGCCATGGCTTGGAGAGCAGTGATGACATTAGAGGTGAGATCATCTGGGTGCGGTTGAGTCTCTCTGTCACCCTGTGAGATGCTGATGGCGCTGTGTTGATTATCAACTGCCACGGGTGTCGCTTTCCCCTTGGGTTTTTGTTGTTGTTGTTGTTGTTGTTGCTTTGTCAGGGATGTGTCTCTGTCTGTCTGTCTCTCTGGTATCCTGTCTGGTTTACTCAGGAGCCACCCTATGGAACTCACTCCCAGAAGCAATTGTACAACACCATTGCCCAACCACCTTAAAAAAAAAAAAACATTGCCTGTCCCACCTTATGCCATAATGTGTAATGTAAATCGTTCATTTTCATGATACTGTTTGTCAAGTGTGTATCGTTGACTGAGAACCTCCCTCACCCTCCATCCCCCACTATGGTCTGTGTAGTGCGGTGTGTGTTGTGTGTGTTTGTTTCTTTCATTTTGTTCATTTTATTTCCTGTGCATTTTACTAACACCATGCTAGTGCCTGTGTGTGTGTGTGTGTGTGTGTGTGTGTGTGTGTGTGTGTGTGTGTGTGTGTGTGTGTGTGTGTGTGTGTGTGTGTCGTTGTTGTTGTTGTTGTTTTTTTGTTTTTTTTTAATTTTTTTTTCTCCTCTGTTATATATCTCTACTAACACCACGCTTTCATTTTATTTAGCATTGTGTAGTGTAGACCCTATTCAGGGCGGGGACTGGATGTAAAAAAAGCACACCAGTGCTTATCTATTATCCTCGAAATAAAGAATTTGTCTTGTCTTGTCTCTCTCTCTTCTCCCTCTCTATCAGTTTGTCTATCTGAATCACTCAGTCTGCTTCTCATATCTGCCTATTTACAACTCTCTCTCTCTCTCTCTCTCTCTCTCTCTCTCTCTCTCCTTCTCTGAAGGTCAATCGTATGTTCACTTGATGAAGAATGGTTCTGTTTACAGTATTCGTAAACTATGCATTTATATATTTAATGCCATGAAGATACGACAGGAATTCTGTGACAACAATGATGAAAGTTAGAATTAATTTACAATGCACGAGAAGCACTTTTGTTCTACAGGTTAAGTTAGTACGTATTTTACATTTTGTTGTGGCTGAGTGATCATCATATTGTGTACTTTTGACCTCTTTCTAGGGGCCGGAAGCCTGGAGATTAAAGTTTTGTTCTTGTTCTTGTTCTTGTTCTCTCTCCCTCTCTCTGTCTCTCTCTCTCTATTTTTTGTTTGTTTTTTGTTCTTTTTTATTTTAATTTTTTTTTAAAGATATCTATAGCTGCACACTCCATCTCTGTTCCTTCTGTCTTTTCCTTTCTTCATCCCTCCCTCTTCCATCGTTCATCCCTTTCTCTTCTCTCTAACCCCCGACTCTCTGTCTCTCTGTCTCTGTGTCCCTGTCTCTTTCTCTCTGTCTGTCTGTCTCTCCGTCTGTCTCTGTCACTGTCTCAGTCTCTGTGTCCCTGTCTCTTTCTCTGCCTCTGTGTCCCTGTCTCTTTCTCTCTGTCTGTCTGTCTCTCCGTCTGTCTCTGTCACTGTCTCAGTCTCTGTGTCCCTGTCTCTTTCTCTCTGTCTGTCTGTCTCTGTCACTGTCTCAGTCTCTGTGTCCCTGTCTCTTTCTCTCTGTCTGTCTGTCTCTGTCACTGTCTCAGTCTCTGTCTCTGTGTCCCTGTCTCTTTCTCTGTCCCTCTGCCTCTGTGTCCCTGTCTCTTTCTCTCTGTCTGTCTGTCTCTCCGTCTGTCTCTGTCACTGTCTCAGTCTCTGTGTCTGTGTCCCTGTCTCTTTCTCTCTGTCTGTCTGTCTCTGTCTCTGTCTCTGTCTCTCTCTCTCTCATACACTCTTTCTCTCCCCCTTTTCTCACTCTTTCTCCCTTCCCCCTCTCTCTCTATCTTCACTGTCTACCCCCATCTCTCTCTGTCTGTATCTCCATCACACCATCTCCCTTCTTTCCCTCCTCCCCCCTCTCTCTCTCCCTCTCCCCCCCTTTTTTATCTGTCACACTCTTTCCCCTCTTTCCCTTCTCTTTCTCTCTCTCTCCTCTCTCTTTGATTACGCACTGCAGTCTCTTAATATTCGTTTGCAGACCTTATGTCTGTTAACTGTTACCTTTGTTGATGAAAATTATGTATTATGTTCCTTTGTATTAGCCCCTTCAGTATGGGGCCAAGGCCTTTATCTGAATGAACATCTGAATCTCCTCTCTCTTTTTCTTTGTCTCTCTCTTTCTCTCTCCCTCTCTCTCTATCTTTCTATCTTCTCTTTCTCTCCTTCCTATCGCCCTCCCCATCCCTCTCTCTCTCTCTGTCTGTCTGTCTCTCCCCCCCCTCTCTCTCTCCCCCTCTCTCTCTCTCCTTCCCCCATCTCTCATTCTCCCTCCTTCTCCTCCTCCCTCTCCCTCCCCCACCCCCTATCCTTACCATCCAGCACTCCCTCCCTCCCACACATCCATCCCCATTTCCCTACTGCTCCGGATGCTCCTCTATCTTCTCTGACTTGCTGGTTTCTCCGGGCACGCTGGACAAAAGGTCCAGATAAAGACCCTTCAGTGTTGTCCCCAAACACTCCCCGGCCGGGAGCTACAGCACTCGGCTCCTATCAGCGAACTGCGCCTCAGCTTCAGTTTCTCAAAGAGGCGTCACTGCGTTCGGACACATCCATATACGCTACACCACCAGTGGAAATTCTCCTCATCTGTTCTCTTTTCTCTAATGTTCTACTTCGCCTTTCACTGGGCATGCGCGGAAAGTGGACTGATTTAAACATTATTCGTAATATTCACGTGTATACGTGGGCTTATAACTGAAGCTCGATATTTCGTACGTGTAGATGGTAATTCAACGTTTGATTAATGTGCTAGATACGTGAACAGAATTATTGCGACATGCTTATATGTTTTTGAATATTGTCATTCGTTTTAAAATGCTTGTTTATCGATAGGTATTGTTTTCCATTAAGGTATTTTGAATAATACGCACGTGATTCTTCATCGTATTTCCTTCCTCCGAAGTATACATCAAAATGCGTGAATGACATAGGAATTTGGGGATCGTATGAAAGGTAAAGGTTACGTTTCTTTTCTTTCTTTCTTTTTTCCCCCCCCTTTACTTCTTTTGTCGCTCTTAGAGCTCAAGTGTCAGTAGAATTAGACAAAATGGTCGGTGCAGCATAAAGACAATCTTCTAATCATTTACCAAACACTTGCAAACTCAAAGCCCCAAATGTTGACAGCCTTTGATCCACTTTTTAAAACTCCATATTCGGTTGGGTTTTTGTTTGTTTATTTGTTTGTTTGATTGATTTTCAAAGCTTTAACGAAGTCAGTCAAGATCTTCTCGAGAAACCAGTTATCTCTTTCTGGGAAAATATATCGTCATTCTTTTACCACCAAGGAAAAAAAAAATATTAAAAACACACACACACACACACACACACACACACACACACACACACACACACACACACACACACCTTGGAGTAAATTACATGTTTGTGTTTCAGAACACTAAATCACTGATAAGATGGAGGATAAAAACAAAAACAAACAAACAAACAAAACAAGAAAAAACAAAGTAAGGGCAGATGACATAGATATATCACCAATCTTTCAAAACCAAGGCGGAAACGATGAATTAGACATGACTGGGGGGAAAAAAATGTATCTGAGGGCAAATTACATGGCTGTTTTATAGAGCGCAACATCACTGATACGATTAAAGATAAAGAATACAAATGACATGGATATATCATCCACCTTTTATATTCATGGTTGTCTCTCTCTCGGGAATCCGGAGGATAATGATGCGTTGTGCTGTCGTCCAAATCTGTCACTACCACACAGGAGAAAACAGTAGATGAGATAAGACTGGTGAAAAAATATCAAAAAATTTAAAAAAATAAAAACAAGAGAGGCAAGGCCTTCAAGACTCACTTGTGATACACTTAAAAAAATCCAAGCTTTTTATGTATTGAGTATAATATCAAAATGTAATGTTTAAGATACGAAAGATCAGTTTAAAGCAAATTAAGTCCCCTAGCATTACAGAGTAATTTCCCTTTTTTTACTATCTGCACCAAAACGTTTACAAAATAAATAAAACTTCCATGCTTAGCAAAAAAAAGTTCCTGTTTGAACAAAAAATGATAATAATGACTGCTCTAGCTGTTGGGTCAGAATATCAGATCAAAGTGCCAAGTTTAGAGAATACAAAAATTATAAATATAACAGTAAATGCAGTTTGCATATAATTAGGCTTCATTCTTTATTTTTTTTGTGCCCATCCCAGAGGTGCAATATTGTTTTAAACAACATGACTGGAAAGAACTGAATTTTTCCTATTTTTATGCCAAATTTGGTGTCAACTGACAAAGTAGTTGCAGAGAAAATGTCAATGTTAAAGTTTACCACGGACACACACACACACACACACACACACACACACACGCGCGCGCGCGCAAGTACACACACATGTACACACACACACACACACACACACACACAACACACACACACACACATACACACACACACACACACAACACACACACACACACACATGTACACACACACACACACACACACACATACACAACACACACGCACAAGTACACACACACACACACATACACAACACACACACACACACACAACACACACACACACACATGTACACACACAGCACACACACACACACACACACACACTTTACACAAGTGAGTCAAAAATGAAAAAAAATGCCTGGGGGTAAAATTACATGGTCGAGCTACAGTGCGGAAAATCATGGACAAGTTATTTAGAAAAGAATCTCCAGGGGTAGTGTTGGTGCATTTTAAAGTGCTAAACGGCACCGGGCTGCATGCGTGTGTGTGTGTGTGTGTGTGTGTGTGTGTGTGTGTGTGGTGTGTGTGTGTGGTGTGTGTGTGTGTGTGTGTGTGTGTGTGTGTGTGTGGTGTGTGTGTGGTGTGTGTGTGTGTGTGTGTGTGGTGTGTGTGTGTGTGTGTGTGTGGTGTGTGTGTGTGTGTGTGTGTGTGTGTGGTGTGTGTGTGTGTGTGTGTGTGTGGTGTGTGTGTGTGTGTGTGTGTGTGTGTGTGTGGTGTTTATTTACATGCATTTTCCTGTAATCTATTCATTGTTATTGCTTTTTTGTTGTTTTTTTATATTTCATTTTATTTGTTTCTCTATTTGCTTACTTATCGTTATTTTATTTTCAGATTTATCTATTTGCTTATTCTACATAATTTATTCATTAATTTGATGACTTACCCATTTATGTGTTTATGTGTCCCTTTCCATATTTTTTGTTTTTTGTTTCCATCAAGATCTGACTGAGCGCGATGATTGGGTCACGCTGCTGGTCACGTCAGGCATCTGCTTAGCAGATGTGTGTTGTAGCGTATATGGATTTGTCCGAACGCTGTGACGCCTCCTTGAGAACTTGAGTTTCAGTTTCAGTAGCTCAAGGAGGCGTCACTGCGTTCGGACAAATCTATATACGCTATACCACATCTGCCAAGCAGATGCCTGACCAGCGGCATAGCCCAACGCGCTTAGTGAACTGAGCTGAACGGTACGGCCGTTTCGTAGCAGTGCTGAACAATCACACAGCTGTTCGCATCTGCCGTTGCCACAGTAGGCCTACAGTGATCCGCCACACCAAGCCTCCTCCTACTGGGCTGTCACGTTAGTTAAAGGCAGGCTGGACAAACAGGTTGGCCGTTTCTTTCTATTCATTTGGGAATTTGTTCAGTCCAACTCTTGGTTGTCACTGATAGCAGCAATGAGAACTGCAGAAATGACAGCTCGTTGTACTTTGTGGTAGTAGTAATAGCAGAAACAGTTGTAGTAGTAGGAGGAGGAGGAGGAGGAGGGGGATTCTTGAATTAGTAGCGGTTATAATAGCAGCAAAAATGACAGTTCGTTGTACTTAGTTGTAGAAGTAATAGCAGCAACAGTAGTAGTAGTAGGAGGAGGAGGAGGAGGTGGATGAGGAGGATTCCTGAATTAGTAGCGGTGACAATAGCAGCAGTAAGAGCAGCATAACATGACAATTCGTTGCACTTTGTGGTAGTAGTAATAGCAGCAGCAACAACAGTAGAAGTAGAAAGTAGTAGTAGTAGTTGGAGGAGGAGAAGGAGGATACTTGAATAAGTAGCGGTGATAATAGCAGCAATAAGAGCAGCAAAAATGACAGTTCGTTGTACTTAGTTGTAGAAGTAATAGCAGCAACAGTAGTAGTAGAAAGTAGTAGTAGTAGTAGTAGGAGGAGGAGGAGGAGGAGGAGGAGTAGGAGGAGGAGGATACTTGAATTAGTAGCGGTGATAATAGCAGCAATAAGAGCAGCAAAAATGACAGTTCGTTGTACTTAGTTGTAGAAGTAATAGCAGCAACAGTAGTAGTAGAAAGTAGTAGTAGTAGTAGTAGTAGGAGGAGGAGGAGGAGGAGGAGGAGGAGGAGTAGGAGGAGGAGGAGGATACTTGAATTAGTAGCGGTGATAATAGCAGCAATAAGAGCAGCAAAAATGACAGTTCGTTGTATTTAGTTGTAGAAGTAATAGCAGCAACAGTAGTAGTAGAAATTAGTAGTAGTAGTAGGAGGAGGAGGAGGAGGAGGAGTAGGAGGAGGAGGAGGATACTTGAATTAGTAGCGGTGACACTAGCAGCAATGAGGGCAGCATAAAATGACAGTTCGTTGTACTTTGTGGTAGTAGTAATGGCAGCAGCAACAACAGTAGAAGTAGAAAATAGCAGCAGCAGCAGCAATAGTAGTAGTAGGAGGAGGAGGAGGAGGAGGAGGAGAAGGAGGAGGAGGATACTTGAATTAGTAGCGGTGATAATAGCAGCAATAAGAGCAGCAAAAATGACAGTTCGTTGTACTTAGTTGTAGAAGTAATAGCAGCAACAGTAGTAGTAGAAAGTAGTAGTAGTAGGAGGAGGAGGAGGAGGAGGAGGAGTAGGAGGAGGAGGAGGATACTTGAA
>NC_134898.1:28376156-28386156 GCF_041734735.1 Babylonia areolata
ACTCCTGTTTTAGTTTATTGACATGGTTCCAGCAAGTTTTCTCCAGCAGAGAATAACCTTCTTGTAATGAATATGTCAAACTCGTGTCTTTAATCACTTGTCTTCCTCTGTCTCTGTCTGTCTGTCTGTCTCCTCTCTCTCTTCTCTCTCTCTCTCTCTCTCTCTCTCTCTCTCTCTCTCTCTCTCTCTCTCTCTCCCTGTTATGTTCATATACCCCTTCATAAGGGGCCTAGGCCTATACATGAATAAACCAGCTGGAATCTGGAATCGGGAATCTCTCTCTCCCCCTCTGTCTTTCACTTTCTGTCTCTCTATCTGTCCGTCTCTGCCCGTCTGTCTGTCTGTCTGTCTGTCTGTCTCTCTCTCTCTCTCTCTCCCTGCCTCTTTCTTTCTCTGTCTCTCTCTTGTTCGAAAAAAATACATGTTTTTATTCAAAGACAAGGCTTTCAATATTCAGAAACATCGCTACTTTGCGAAAACATATCGAACTGAAGCGCAGTTTGGCTAGGTCGTGTGTCCACATGTCTCGTAATGTGTTGTCTATACAATATAATGCTCACAAACTCCTTCACAATGGGCCCTGGCCCAAAGATGAATAAACGATATCGAAATCTCCAAATTTATCTTTGTCTGCCCGTCTGTCTGTTTCTTCCTCATCCCCCCCCCCGTCCCCCCCCCCCCCCCCCCCCCGCCCCCAGCCCCATCTCTCTCTCTCTCTTTGTCTCTCTCTCTTCGTCTCTCTCTGTCTCCCTCTGTCTGTCTGTCGGTCTGTCTGTCTGTCTCTCTCACTCTCTCTCTCGCTCGCTCGCATACTCTTCGTCTGTCTGTCTCTCTCTCTCTCTCTCTTGAGTGGGTGCATTTGTGTGCGTGTGTGTGCGTGTGTGTGTGTGTGTGTGTGTGTGTGTGTGTGTGTGTGTGTGTGTGTGTGTGTGTGTGTGTATGTGTGTGTGTGTGTGTGTATTTCATGATTTTTTTTTCTTTTCTTCTCTTCTTCTTCCTTTTGTGGAATGGCCTTGAATTGTGAAATAATGGTATATTTTGATTGTGTTTTGATTTTGTGCTCATTTTCGCTTTTTTTTTTTTTTTTTTTTAGCTTAATTCCCTCTTTAGGGCGAGGGCTGGATGTAAAAAAGCATGTTACTTGCTTATCTGTTACCCTCGTTAATAAAGATTTTGTCTTAGTCTTTGTCTCTCTCTCATATGACCGTCCCCACTCATTCTCACTTTCCTTCCCCCTTTTCAAAATTCTCCAACTCTCTCCATAATTATCCTGAAGCCAAACACAAATATTAAATTCTGTAATGAAGTTCCGCTAGTGTTTGAAATGAACCGTTCCTTCAATATTGAGGAGTGATTGTAATGATTTGACAAGAAGCTGTGTTTTCCGACGTGAGGGTTTGTTAACCACACTTTGTCTGTTTCTCTCTGTTTCAGCCTCTCTGTCTCTCTGTTTCTCTGTCTGTCTCTACAATCTCTGTGCCTCTCTGTCTCTGTCTATCTCTGCTCTGTCTCTGTCTGTTTCTCCCCGTCTTTCTCCCTGTCTCTGTCCCTGTTTGTGACTCTCTGTCTCTGTCTGCCTCTGCTCTGTCTCTGCCTGTTTTTTGTTTTGTTTTTTGTCTATCTCGCCGTCTCTGTCCCTAATTTTCTCTGTCTCTGCTCTGTTTCTCTCTATGTCTGTACACACACACACACACACACACACACACACACACACACACACACACACACACACACACACACACACACACACACATGCACCGGAAATCATCAAGCAAAAACCATGCATCATCTCCATGGAAACAATGACACGGCGTAAAACTCTTTCGCCTGTCAGGTCAAGGGCACCTCACAAAACAGTTACCTTACTTTTTTTCTTTCTTTCTTTTCTTTCTTTTTTTTTTTTTTTTTTCTCACACCGATGAAGAAAGTTCGGGATTACGAAAAATGCAGGAGATACTGCTGCAGCCGTTGCTGTTAATACCACTAGTACATCTGCTGCTACTGCTGCTGCTGCTGCTGCTACTTGGTGCGACTACTACTACTACTACTACTACTACTACTCCTACCACATTTTTTTTTTTTTTTGCGTTAACCGTAGCAGCACTGTAAGCGCAACTACTGCTTCTACGACTGCTACCGCTGCTGCTGCTACTACTACTGCTGCTACTGCTGCTGCTACGACTACTTCTACGACTACTACTGCTGCTGCTGCTGCTCCTGCATTCATACCACCGATGTTTTGTTTTTATTGTCACTAATACTGTTGCTTCAACGACATTCTTTCTCTGTCTCTGGACTTTGCAGTTGGAATGAACTTCCTCTTTCGCTTCGTCAGGTCTCCGCACTTAGCTCTTTCAAGTCTGGCCTTAAAACCCACCTCATCCGAAGACAGCCTCCATTCCCTGCCCCTTCCTTGTCTTCAGTTTCTCAAGTTTCAGAGTTTAAGAGTTACACATGCGTGTGAATGACTGGTGCGAAAGCGCTTTGATTTGTCTCTGCACAAGATTCAGCGCTATATAAACATCATTATCATTGTTATTACCACTACCACTTCTACTTCTCTGCTTTAGCTTGTGCCGCTGTTCCCACCCTTGACATCTTTGACTCTTGCTTCTCCTGCTGTTGCTACACTCCTCATTCCACGGGAACTCTCGCCGGCCTGTAGAGCTGAACGAGCGGTTAGTCTGAATAATCGATGACGATGTCGGATGTCGGTGCGTGCACCGGCACTTAGATACAGAGGCCGGTCATGATGACAGACTGGTGTTGTAGCAGCCTGGCCACACTCTCTGTTGATTTTAACCCCCCCCCCCCCCCCGCCCCCCTTCCGTCCCCCCGCGCCCCTCCGGGGTCAAATCTGACTCGCCCAGGGTCTATGTAGACCAGCGCCTGGAATGGCCTCCTGGGGAAGGGGGGGGGGGGGGGTAAACTTCAGTTTCAGTTTCAGTCTCTTTAAGGAGGCGGCAATGCGTTCGGACGAATCTATATACGCTACACCACATCTGTTAGGCAGATGCCTGTCCAGCAGCACAACCCACTGGATTTAGTTAGCCTTGAGTGCATGTGTATATATATGTATATATATATATATTTGTATACCTATCAGAGGGGATTTCTTCCACTGAACTTTGCCAGAGGACAACACGAGAGCGAGATTCGAACCCAGACCCTCACGGACACTGAATTGGCAGATGAGCGTCTTGTCCATTCTACCACTTTCCTCCTTCAGCTAGTCAACATTGAATCCCTGCCCCCCCCCCTCCTCTAGTTGGACTCACCAACGCTCCTCGAAATGGACCTTTGGGTCTTTCTAGACCAGTTTGAAATGACCCCCGGCGGTAAATTTGTCCCAGCTGGAATCATGAGCTGCTGCACGTACTCTGTGCAGAAATTAGAAGGAAGAGAAAGAGTGTAACGTTGTGAAATTAGAATTTCTGCACTATAGTGCACATGCTCACACTTAGTTGTCGCATGATTCATATGAATTCACCTATATAAGCTATAATCAGGCTCGAATTTCGAAAGCGCCAAAACTGATAACTGCGGGAACGCCCTTATATAGGGTCTATCTAAAGAATGATGCTGGGTTCCTGTCTGACCAGCCCAGACATTTCTGACTCCCGCGTGCATGTATGATAGTCAGTCGTGCTCGACGATGATCACCAGAACAGCAGAAGAAGTAACTGCTGTCCCGACTATCTGGGCTGGAATTCGTTTGTAGTGGAGGGTGTTTTGGCCAAGTTACATCCCCACTCTCTCTGCCAAGAGGATTTTAGGACAGTCGACGTTGGGATGGTTTCCAAAGGCCAACTAGACCCCAAGGCTGCAGCACTAAGAGCCAGTGCAATTTGCCTCCTAGTTTGAGAGTCATAGTCCTTCACAAAAAAAGAAAAGAAAAAAAAAAAGAAAGAAAGAAAAAAGAAAAGAAAAAAAAGAACACCTCAGCTGTAAATGATTTCCCATTGCAATGGAGAAACCATTGATAATACAACTCAAACTCTGTAGTTGGCCCAACTCGACACTTATGTCGATCTGTGATATAAGCTGAGTGTTGGGCCTGGCCGCGTGTATACAAGCTGTTCAAGTTAACTCCCCTGCCGCGTTTCCTTCCGTTAAGTTATGACAGAGAGGGAGGGACGGGGAGTTCAACGAAGGCTAGCTCGGAATTTATACCACTCTGCCAATTTCAACGCTTAATTTAACCCGTAAAAAGGGGGATGATTTCAAACTGGGTGGTGGTGGCGGGGGACTGATGAGGGGTGTGTGTGTGAGGGAGTGGGGGCCTGGTCGATCGGGAATCATTTGAAGCTAGCCCAGTGTGCATGCGAGTCCTGGATTTTTATTATCATTATTATTTTTTTTTTTTTTACAGCAGGGATATAGAGAAGGATCTAAGCAGTGGAAGTGAGATGCTGCTTCAGGAGACTCCTTGGCATCTCCTAAAAAGACCACACAACAAATGAAATAAGAACACACACACACACACACACACACACACACACACACGACAGCACGCTGGTCAGTATGAAGACCACCTGACCACAGTCATAAAACAAAGTTAAAAAAAAAAAAAAAAAGGAAATGAGATGGTATGGCCGCGTGACAAGACCCGACAGCCTCCCCAAGACCATCCTTCATGGAACAGTGCAGGCAGGAAAGAGGACGAGGCAGACAGCAAAGAGAAGTGGACAGACATCATCACTGAGTGGACAGAGAGGAGCTTTTTTCGTCGAAACTCAGGCCCTATCCCGCGACCGCCAGAAATACAGGACAGAGAGGGTTCACAGGCCTGCTTTCGTGGTGGACCTTTCGTCGCTTGCAAAGCGGGAAGTAGGTCATATGACGTCATGGGCAGCCCACCACCGTAACAAGCTTTTGAGCTTGCACTGTCTTTGTTCAGACAATTTTTCGGCACAGTTTATAAATGAATCAGTTCGAATACGTAATGGCAGAGAGGTGAGAAGAAACACGCTCAAAGTGAACATAGAAGACTAAGGCAAATATTGGGTGTAATCATAAACCAAATATTTTCTTGTAAACTTGCAAAAAATAGTCACCGAAAATGTTTAAAATACTTTTGTCAGAACAGCGATTTCCATGACGAAATTTTAGCCTTCATGGCGACCTGGAATAAACAGGAAATGAAGACGCGCATGCGCACGCCGGGTCTCGCTAAAAACAACAACAAATAAATAAATAAATAACCGGGGAATCTCCACGAAAGTGGATCTGCAAACCCTCGCTTTATATGTTGGTGATACGTTCAGCAGTGCAACGCCCCCCCACGGCGACCAAACCAGGTTTTTTGGGGGGACCAGTAACAGTATGAGCCCGCGGGTAAAGTTCAGCAGGGGGGGTAGTTTGAAGCTGTTTCACCGGCAGTGTTGTGGCCATATGGCGTTCAGTGCCGGTCACTCTGTGTCTCCGTTACGCTGATAAGATAAGGCTGATTTGGGGCCTCTGTTTTCGCTTCAGTGCTGGTTTTTCTGTGTCGAGTTTTTGTGTGTCTGTCTGCGCGCGCGCGCGTGTGTGTGTATGTGTGTGTGTGTGTGTGTGTCCGAGTCTGTCTATTGTACAAAACTTTCAAAATTACAAGTTTTACCTGTAGCTGAGTGGTTCTATAAGAAAGTCAGAATCAGAATCCATTTTAATGTCAATTATACCTTAACAATGTTTATACGACACGCATGCACAGTCACATATACACCACACACGAAAGGTTACTTAACAATAAAATGATGATAAAATAAAATGAATTAAAAGAAAATATAGAAAAAAAGAGATTGAATTACTTCTCCACGCTATGGCGTTTTTTGTCAGCAGTTTGGCTGTATGCTGTGTTTGTGATTATGAAGAAATGATGGTTAATTTAACGTGTTGTTTATTCATGTGTTTGAAAGGCTTGCTTGTTCCACCACCCCTTCAAGAGGGGCCATGGCCCACATTGATGTAAAATGTGTGTGTGTGTGTGTGTGTGTGTGTGTGTGTGTGTGTGTGTGTGTGTGTGTGTGTGTGTGTGTTTGCCTCTCTCTCTCTCTCCAACTACAGGCATTATCATCATATACATTTGAATGTTTACGTATGTATTTGTGTGTATCCGAATGTCGTGTGTGTACTTCATCATCGTCATCGTCATCATTATCATCGTTATCATCACTATCACTATCAACATCATCTTCTTCAACATCATCATCACACACACACACACACACACACACACACACACAGCTCACAGCGCGCGCGCACACACACACTCTCTCTCTCTCTCCTCTATCTCCCTCTCTCTCTCTCTCTCTCTCTCTCTCACACACACACACACGCACTCACGCACGCACGCACACACACATATATATATAGACACATACACAAACACACACGTACACAAAACTCTCTCTCTCTCACACACACACACACACACACACACACACACACACACACACGCGCGCGCGCACGCACACACACACATATATACACAAACACACACATACACAATACTCTCTCTCTGTCTCTCTTTCTCTCTCTCTCTCACACACACACACACACACACACACACACACCACCACCACCACCACCACCACACCACACAAACACGTACCCCACCCCAACCCCCGTCTCCCTCCTCCACCCCCACCTACACACATACACACACACACACACACACACACGCGCGTGCGCGCGCGCTGCGTGCGTCGGTCTTGGAGCCGTGATAAACCATATTCCTGATTCTCCCAGACCAGAGCAGAGAGGAAAAAAGTTCACGTCCAGCTTTTGAGCTGTCCTTGTCAGCAGTCACGACCAGCAAGACTGTGTGTGTCACACGTCAGCTGAGGGAGTTGTTCTTTTTGTGTTTAGTAGTGAGGACCATCAGTTTTCTGTTCATCAAGGTGATGTGATGTGATGTGATGTGATGTGTGTGTGTGTGTGTGTGTGTGTGTGTGTGTGTGTGTGTGTGTGTGTGTGTGTGTGTGTGTGTGTGTGTGTGTGTGTGTGGATGTGTGTGTGTGTGTTTGTGTGTGTGTGTGTGTGTGTGGTTGTGTGTGCAGATCTAGATAAGATGAAATTTTTTCTCCTGTTTTGTCTACTTATTTTCTGTATCAATTAATGACAGTCCAATATATCAGTGATTTTCTTTCTTTCTTTTATTTCTTTTTTTTTCTTTTTAAAAGACAGAAAAGCTTTTACTT
The DNA here is from genome assembly GCF_041734735.1 of Babylonia areolata. Taxonomy (NCBI): domain Eukaryota; kingdom Metazoa; phylum Mollusca; class Gastropoda; order Neogastropoda; family Buccinidae; genus Babylonia; species Babylonia areolata. Next base: position 28,383,341 of record NC_134898.1, read on the forward strand.
GGGCTGACACATGCCGGGCTCATGGTTATTGTACAAGCTGTGCTGTGAATATGTGCGCGCGCGCGCGCGTGTGTGTGTTCGTTACATTATTAATTGTCCAGGGATAGTGACAAGGAAGGGCTGTGACTTTGTCGCAGTTTGTGTGCGCGTGCGTGCGTGCGTGTGTGTGTGCGTGCGTGTGTGCGTGCGTGTGTGTGTGTGTGTGTGTGTGTGTGTGTGTGTGTGTGTGTGTGTGTGTGTGTGTGTGAGGGTGTGTGTGTGTGTGTGTGTGCGTGCGTGTGTGCGTGCGTGTGTGTTGAGGATTGGGCTTGGATTTCTGTGAGAGTGAAAGTTGTTTTGCATTATGTGCAGTGTGTGTGTGTGTGTGTGTGTGTGTGTGTGTGTGTGTTGTGTGTGTGTGTGCGCGCGCGCGCGTGCGTGAGTCGTGTGTGTGTGTGTGTGTGTGCGTACATGCATGCGTGCGTCGTGAGTGTGTATGTGTGTGTATGCGTGCACACGCATCTTTGTCTATCATCCTGCTAAATCAGAACATTTGATGTGTCGACAGATACCAGCATGGCAACCAATGGCTGAAGAACATCATGCATCATCAAATCCTCAATGCCGAATGCACGCTCGTGCGTCCACAGTGGGGAGATCAGAATCAAAATCAGAATGACTTCATCACCATCATCATCAGCAGCAGCAGCAGCATTCGAGCATCACCATCATCATCATCAGCAACAACAACAGCAACAACAACCAAAAATGTAACGAACCAATGCCTGTCATCACACACTCGCAAACTCACGCCGCCCTCCTCCTCATCATCACCACCCACACATAAACACGCACACACACACAGACAGACACAGACAGACACACAGCGGAGCCATTCTGAATGAGTTCTTTCCCAGACCCAGGGAGAGATCCCCTCACTGAGATCCCCCTCACCCCCTTCAACCACACACACAATGACAGCACCACACCCACCACAACCACCACCACAACAACGCCCGTCTCCCCGGACCTGCCCCTGGCGGCACGAGAGGTGCTGGCGGCGGTGCTGGGGGTGGTGGTGGTGGTGGGCGTGGCTGGGAACGGACTGCTGTGCGTGCTGGTGTACCGGAAGGCCGCCATGCGCTCCGCCATCAACCTCCTGGTGGCCCAGCTGGCCCTGTCCGACGTGCTGCTCTCCCTCGGGGTCCTGCCCTTGGCCCTGGCCGACCTCTTCGCCACCTCGGGGTCGGGGTGGGGGTGGAGAAGGTGGTTGTGTGTCGGAGAGGCGTTGCTGTTGGAGGTGTTGGTCCCCGTGAACATCTGCCTCCTCTTGGCCATCAGCGTGGACCGCTACCTGATCATCATCCACAGGAAGGAAAAGCTCAACGTCCGCCGCTCCAGGATCATCATCCTGGCCGCCTGGGGCCTGTCAGTCATCCTGGCCACGCCCCCTCTCCTCGGTTGGGGGTGCTATCCAGCCCTGTCCAGCCAGCGCGCGTGTGCCGGGATGGTGAGCTGCACGGCTCCGGATCTGGGGTACACCGTGCTGAGTTCCTTGGTGACTAAGTTCTTGCCCATGTCCGCCATCCTGTACTGCTACGCGCGGATCGTCAGCACGGTGCGCAAGAAGAACCTGAAGGTCCACCACTACGCCGTGGAGGTCAACGTGACCCCGGGCAGCGGTCTGGCCCCTCGACAGGCGGCTCGGCTTCCTCCTCCTCCTCCTCCGGTGTCTGTCGGACGACGCTCTGGGAGAAGTGTCCTGCACGGCCAGCTTCTGTGTGACTGGTTCCGTCTCCGGGGCCCGGGCTGGGAGTGAGGCTGAGGCTGGTGAGGCTAGCCCCTGTCCTCACTACCGGCTGTCCCACAGCAGTCCAGACTCCGGGAAGGACACGTCGCTCAGCTCGGCGTCCTCCGTCAGTTTTGTCTCCCGGAGCAGTTCCGTGTATCTTCACTGTCTGGATGTGCCTGGCAAGCGGCACCGCCTCCACCAGCTCTCCGACTCTGTCGTCGCTACGTCCACGGCGATGCCTTCAGCGAGATCTTGTACTGAAGCCGTGACTCAGACACGGCCCCCTCTCCCCCTGTCCGCTCCCTTGGCTGCTTCGTGTGCACGTCAGCTGGGACAGGTGTCATCCGCTTCCTGTAGACGTCAGCTGAATGAGGTGGTGTCTGACGCTTCGAGCGAACGTCGTCATGACGTTTTGAGTGGTGGTGGTGACGAGCATCATCCGAATGACTCGGAGAGTGACGAACCTCATTTAAGAGGTTCATTAAATGAGCCCAGAAACGGCGGTTGTGATTTCTGTGAATCCGCTGGCACGGGTCGTTGTTTAGATACAACAGAAAGTAAAAGTTGTCGTCATTCGAAAGATCCCAGAAATGGTGAACGTCATTTCAGCGAAGTCAGAAACAGTCGACGTTCAAACGAACCGAGAAACAGCCACCTCGATTTGAACGCGTGCTCCCGAGTGGCTGCTTCAAAAGAGCACTATGTGAAACATTCCACGTCATCAACAAGACACGTTACGTCACCGTCTACGCAATGCGCGTGCTCTGAAGCGGCTGTAACCTTGGAAACCCGACACTACAGTTCGGCTACCTCCACGCCATATCCGTGCCTGCAGAATCCAGCCAATGGTGTGCAGTTTGAAAACGATGCCAGCGTAGTGCAGAAGCCAGAGGAGCCGTGCACTTCACAGTGTTCTACAACTAGCTGCAGGTCCGGGAAAGACGCTGAGCACCGGTCACGACCCTACCTGTCCTCCCCTTCAGGATATTCCCCCCGGGCAAACGGCGTCCGTCGTACGGCTGGGTCCAGGAGACAGGTAACAGTG
>NC_134898.1:28391156-28393656 GCF_041734735.1 Babylonia areolata
TGACGTATTGAAAAGATGAAATAATTGTAACTGACATGACTGGTTGATGTATTGTAGAGATGATTTGGTTGTAATTTACATAACTGATTGATGAACAGGTGATTTGATTGTAATTGGGTGACTGGTTGATGTGTTGAACAGGTGATTTGAATGCAATTGACATGACTGGTTGATGTATTGAACAGGTGATTTGAATGCAATTGACATGACTGGTTGATGTATTGAACAGGTGATTTGAATGTAATTGACATGACTGGTTGATGTATTGAACAGGTGATTTGATTGCAGTTGACATGACTGGTTGATGTATTGAACAGGTGATTTGATTGCAATTGACATGACTGGTTGATGTACTGAACAGGTGATTTGATTGCAGTTGACATGACTGGTTCATGTATTGAACAGGTGATTTGATTGCAGTTGACATGACTGGTTCATGTATTGAACAGGTGATTTGATTGCAGTTGACATGACTGGTTGATGTATTGAACAGGTGATTTGATTGCAATTGACATGACTGGTTGATGTACTGAACAGGTGATTTGAATGCAATTGACATGACTGGTTGATGTATTGAACAGGTGATTTGATTGCAGTTGACATGACTGGTTGATGTATTGAACAGGTGATTTGATTGCAGTTGACATGACTGGTTGATGTATTGAACAGGTGATTTGAATATAATTGGGTCACTGGTTGATATATACTGAACAAGTGATTGATTGTATTTGGCTGACTTGTTGATGTGTTAAACATTTTATTTCATTCTAATTGACTTACTGGTTGAATTTGTTTTTATAGTAATTTGTGGACTGGTTGAATAATAATAATAATAATAATAATAATAATAATAATAATAATAATAATAACAACAACAACAACAACAACAACAACAATAATAACAACAACAATAACAACAATAATAATGACTCATAACTTTTCTGTGGCACGATATCTAGTACTAATGCTGCTCAAAGCGCCTTACATGGTCAAGCTAGATATAACATAACATAAACACATTGCAACAGCTCAGTCTAATGCGTTCACAGAACGAATCAAAAAGCACAAACCACCAAACAATTTTAAAAATGTCAAGTAAATAATGCTTAAATTAAAATGAAATACATTCCATAAAACAGACACACACATGCACGCGCACACACACCAGCACGCACGCACACACACACACACACACACACACACACACACACACACACACACACACACACTCACACACACATGCACGCGCGCGCGCGCGCCCAGACACATTAAATATATGAACTGCACTAAAACAAGATCACATAAGTATCAAAATATCTCTAGCATAAAACTCCATGTGGCAAACAGGCTTTGGACTGTCCATTGTGCTGAGTACAGAAATGTTTACGGAAAAGGTGCGTTTTCAGATCTGACTTGAAGGTCTGGAGATCAGGAGCATTTCTTAAGGGATGATGGCAAAGAATTCCATACTTGGGGTACTTGAGCCCTGAAGGAAGGACCTTTTCCCTGTACATTTTAAATTGGTTCTTGGGACTTTTAAGTAACAGTTCAGAACTGGATCTTAGCGTTCTACATGGTTCGTACGTTTCCAGCACAGAGGAGAGATACGGGGGAAGAGATTCATCAAAATGTCGGAAGGCAAGTGTCGCTAGTTTATAGTGAATGCGGGACTCTACAGGAAGTCAGTGTAACTGATGCAAAAGAGGTGTGACATGATCAGATTTCTGAATGGTTGTAACATGTCACTGGTGATGTGATGAGGACTGACTGAGTAGCTGATTTACTGAACGATTGATTACTTACGAACTAAACGGACTATTTTGATAGTGTTGATTGTGTATGCTTGATTGTTAAGAGTGTTATCGGCTTAATGTTAATCAATTAACTAATTTCATATTATCTCATTATATCCTATTTGCCATCAAGGCCTGACTAAGCGTTATAATGCTGGTCAGGCATCTGCTAAGCAGATGTGTCGTGAAGTATATGGATTTGTCCGAACGCAGCACAGTGACGCCCCCTGGAGCCGCTGAACTGAATTCTTGTCCGTAATGTCTCCAGCCTTCTGTGTACATGCATCTATATGTTACGTCTGTCGAACCTACGGTACTGGGTTTATTCATGCGATTTTACGAACTGGAGGTTTTACAGAATTTGTTGATATCATAATTTAACTATCATATTATTTTATGTTTCAATGTAGGTGTGCTGTTTCAGAACTTTGGGGGTGTGGGGGAGGGGGAGAGGGCGTGGAGGGTGGGGGTGGGAGGGGGAGGGGTCGGGATGGGGGGGGGGGGAGGCATTTAGCAAACTATAATGTCTATAGAAGCGAAACTGATTCTGAAAACGTGTTTCTGAATATGCATGTTATTCTATAATTACTCTGTGTGTGTGTGTGTGTGTGTGTGTGTGTGTGTGTGTGTGTGTGTGTGTGTGTGTGTGTGTGTGTGTGTGTGTGTGTGTGTGTGTGTGTGTGTGTGTGTGTGTGTGTGTGTTATAC
>NC_134898.1:28401156-28421156 GCF_041734735.1 Babylonia areolata
TGCTCTCCCTGTGGTTGTTGATTTCTTCTGGTTGTTGTTCTTCTTCTTTTCTTCTTCTTCTGCTTCAAAGTTCAAAGAATTTCAAATATTACCTGTTCATCGACTTATTAGATATAACACATTGATTCTTATGCATAAGATTGTTCATAACGCATGCAGTGCCCACGTCATCATTTTGTTCCAGGTCCCAACAGACATTACTGTTTGAATGTCTGTTTGATCGTATTGGCAAACGAACAAATGCAAGTGTGTGTGTGTGTGTGTGTGTGTGTGTGTGTGTGTGTGTGTGTGTGTGTGTGTGTGTGTGTGTATTTGTTTTGCTTGTGATGCGTAAGTGATGGTTGTAACAATTTCTATTTTCATTTCTTTAGTTGTTATCGTAAGTGGAACATTCCAAATATTCTCAGTTCTCATCCGTCGTTTTTATTATCTTTTAATGTTTTGTGTCGTTAAATGGGCAGAACTGCACAAAAAAGGGGGCCTTTATTGTGGCTAAATATTTACCCATTGAATATTCAACCAATCACTATTATAATCATTATTATTATCAATATTGTTATCATTATTGTTCTTGCTGTTGTTGTTGTTGTTGTTGATGATGTTGATACTGATGCTGTTTTTATTCTTCTTTTCCTTCATCATCACCATCACTGATCATCATCATCTTCTTCTTCTTTCACCTCCTCCTGCTCCTCCTCCTCCTCCTCCTCCTCCTCATCTTCTTCTTCTTCTCCTGCCACGCCTACCACTGACACGCACTGCTACCTACACGTGAAGTCCTCACATGTGTCGAGGGTAGCTAGGGGGGGAAAAAACCCCAGAACAGTCAGACAGCGCGCTGGTCTGTGAGACATAACAAACAGCTTGTGCATACGTTCCAATCCATTCTCCGCCACTGGTCATTCAATGCACTGGGCAGGTACGGGACGTGTGTGTGGAGGGGGTGGGGGTGGTGGTTAGGAGTGGGGGTGAGTGGGCGTAATAGCAGTGATCATGCTGCTTTGCCGGGGAACAAAGCGAGTTGAGCGAGCTCCAATGTGTGTAGCCCAGGAACCGTTCTTTTTTCTTTCTTTCTTTTTTAACACGCTTGAATGCTACGTACGTTTTACCAGGTGCTTTGCTCTTCATTTTTTGTTGTTGTTTTTGTTGTTGTTGGTTTTCTTGTTCTTGTTGTCTTTCTTCTTCTTCTTCTTCTTCTTCTTCTTCTTCGCCGGATAAGTGTCATTGTCATTTGCTTTTGTTTATTTTGTTGTCACGTCATTATCATGATATTTCCCACTACTACTACTGCTACTGCTCTGCTGCCACCACCATCACCACCACAACCACCACTACTTCCACTGGGAATCCTCAAGGCGCTAAAACTTCTTTTATTTTCTCTCTCTTTTTATATATGCCGTTTACAACATACTACTTCTACTACTACTGCTATTACTGCTTCTGGATATTCTTAAGGCGCTAAAGCAGTTCTTTCGTGATTTTCTCTCTATGCCGTTAATAACATACTACTACTACTACTACTACTACTACTACTACTATTCAGGCTACTACTACTACTAACGTGTTCTACCTCATTAGCACAAGGGCGCATAGCATAACATCTAACGTCAATGTGGAAAGAAAAATTAATGGTAACAAAAATGAACGACACAGGGCTCTGTAACACAATTACCGACACTTACAGAGAACGCAAATGGAATGTGTCAACGACAGAGCAAACACACACACACACACACACACACACACACACACACACACACACACACACACACACACACACACAGAGGGAGACAGACAGACAGACAGACACAGAGAGACAAGGACAGACAAACAGACAGACAGACAAACACACACACACACACACACACACACGCACGCACGCACGCACGCACACACACACACACACACACACACACATCTAGATATCCCATGAAAGTAGATGTATTCAGATGACTGAGCAGAATATAAACGGAGAGCGAGAGACACACACACACACACACGGACAGACACATAGACACACAGACAGAGACAGAGAGACGGGCAGAGACGGAGAGACGCGGAGAGACAGAGACAGAGAGACTTTCAGCTTCAGTTTCAGTTTCTCAAAAGAGGCATCACAACGTTCGTACAAATCCATAATATGTGCTACACTAATCACAGACACATGCCTGCCAGCAGCTTAAACCAACACGCTATTCAGGCCTTGAGTGTGTGGATATAATTATATGTGTCTGCCTTCCACAGTGAATTCCTTCGGCAAATTTTTACCAGAGGACAACACTTATGTTGCCATGGGTTCTTTTACAGTGCGCCAAATGCGTGTTGCACATCCAGGTTTATCGTCACATCCGAATGACTTGACCGAGATCTGAACCCAGACCTTCACGGAAACTGTATTGGCATATAAACGTCTCAGCTATTCCACCACCTTCCTCCTTAATGAGAGAGACAGAGACAGAGAGACAGGCATACAGACACAGGGACATACACAGAGAGACATAGAGAGACAGTGACAATGAGACAGAGAGAGACAGAGAGAGACAGAGAAAGACAAAGAGAGAGACAGAGAATGAGAGGTTCCTACGGGGAAAGCGAAATGTCAAACATTAATATTTGTTAAGGGCGAGTTTTGGTACGGGTTTTATCTTTTTTTGTTTTACACCTGTCGGTCTGTCTTTTTTCTTTACAAAGTACCATTGTGTTGCAGGCACGCGCGTGCAAGCAAGCAAGCACAGAGTAGAGAGAGAGAGAGAGAGGGGGGGGGAGAGGACAGGGAGATACAGATAGAGACAGAGCAATTGGAATTAATCAGCTAACTGATTACTAGCTAGTTAACTAACTAGCCACCTGACTAACTTGGGACAAAAAAATAACGATGTGGATATTCGTTCCCGGTCCGATGTGGTTGCTAACTAACGAACGAGCGAAAGAACGAACGAACGTGGTGTGTGTCCATCGAGATCGATGATGACCATCGTTGTCATCCAGCTGGGGGATGGGGGCAGGGTGGTGGTGGGGGGCGGGGGGGGGAGGAATGCTCATGAATATCTGTGAGTGCGCAGATGGCTGAATAGTCCAATCTGCGCACGAAAAACGTACTAACTAACGAACGAACGTGCTAACTAACGAACGAACGTACTAACTAACGAACGAACGTACTAACTAACGAACGAACGTACTAACTAACTAACGAACGAACGAAAGAACGAACGAACGTACTAACTAACGAACGAACGTACTAACTAACTAACGAACGAACGAAAGAACGAGCGAGCGTGCTAACTAACGAACGAACGTAATAACTAACGAACGTACTAACTAACGAACGAACGTGCTAACTAACGAACGTACTAACTAACGAACGTACTAACTAACGAACGAACGTACTAACTAACGAACGTACTAACTAACTAACGAACGTACTAACTAACTAACGAAGTAAAGAACGAACTGAACGAACGAACGAACGTACTAACTAACGAACTAACTAACCATAAACGTTGGGGGGGAGGGGCGGGAGGGGGGGAGGGTACTGGGGGAGGGGACGGGGGGAGGGTGACGACACAGCATACTGGCATCTCAGTGATGCAGACACGCCGGCCGCGCCAGTAAAAAAAAAAAAAAAAAAAAACAAAAAAAAAACGGAACGGGTTTTCCTTCTCAAAAGAACACAGTCAGTGTGGTGTTTGTTGGCCAAACTTGTGGAGCAACTCGGCGTGAACTGATTGAAGCTAAACAAGACCAGTGACATGGACTTGAAGTAAACAGAACCTTGGATGGGATGATGGGGGAGGGAGGAGGGAGAAAGCAAGTGGGAGGGGGGGAGGGGGGAAGAGAAAGAGAGAGAGAGGAGTGTAGGGATTTCATCGAGGAGCAGGAGTGAGGGACGGTGGGTCAGAGAGAGAGAACGAACGAACGAATGAACCAACGAACGAACGAATGAACCAACGAAAATTTGTTTTACGAGGGTAAAGGAGTAAGCAAAAAGTACTTATTTACATCCGGCCCTCTAGGCAAGAATTATAATTGAGAGAAGAAAAAAGAAAAGAAAAAAATGCGAGAGTCAAATTCACAACAGCAACATCAAAATTGCATAAGCATGTGCAAACATAGATACTTGTGTACAATGCAATAACGCTATAAATAAATAAATAAATAACAACAAGGACAATATGGGCGGGGCGTGGTGGAGAGCAGAAGGAAGAATGGACAAGGGGAAGAGTAAAGAAGGTAGGGGAGGCTGACTGATCAGACAGATATAGTGACAGTGGAGACAGACATAGACAGAGACTGACAGGGGAGGAGAGAGGCGTGTAATAATAATAATAATAATAATAATGGTATTTATATAGCGCTGGATCTTGTGCAGAGACAAATCAAAGCGTGTTTTGAATCTGGGTATGCGTAAACAGAGTGGATCCGAGGCCGATCGTAGTGAGCGAGATGGAGTGTAGAGGTGAAGGCAGCCGCAGAGATAGGAAGGGGCAGTTTTGTGAATGCATCTATAACATAGAGTGCTGATCTTGTACTTTATTCGGCGTGAGACAGGGAGCCAGTGGAGATGTTGCAAAAGAGGAGTGATGTGCTCAGATCTTTTCTTTCTGAGGACGAGTCGGGCAGCAGAGTTTTGTATGCGCTGAAGGGACTGAATGGATGAAGCAGGCATACCAGACAATAGAGAGTTACAGTAGTCAAGGCGAGAGAGAATGAGAGAAACGACAGCCTATGCATGTTTGTTGTTTATGATTGACATGTGTCACATAATCACGTGTTTTTCAATAAATGTGCACGGTGTACGTTTTTAAAGCTAGGGATGCTTTTTACAGTGTTTACATTGAAACAGGGTGATATTTCATTCCATTAACAGCCACACACACACACACACACACACACACACACACACACACACACACACACACACACACACACACACACACTCACTCACACACACACACACTCACTCTCACACACACACACACACACACACACACACACACACACACACACACACACACACACACACACACACACACACACACACACACACACACACACACACACACTCACTCACACACACACACACACACACAGAGAGAGAGAGAGAGAGAGAGAGAGAGAGAGAGAAGAAACAAGACAAGACAAGACAAAACAAAATTCTTTATTTCGAGGATAATAGATAAGCACTGGTATGCTTTTTTACATCCAGTCCCCGCCCTGAAATAGGGTCTACACTACACAATATTTAATCAAATGAAAGCATGGTGTTAGTAGAGATACATAACAGAAGAAAAAAAACATATAAAAATCAAAACAAAACAACACACACTCACACACACACACACACACACACACACACACACACACACACACACACACACACACACACACACACACACACACACATACAGAGGTGGAGGGGCGGGGATCAGGAGAGCATGTGTTACTTTAAGAGGGACGCTAAAACAGCTGACAATCCAGACTGATGGAGACCTTTTGCTTTTGCAAGTACTACTTGTCTTTCATCTGTTGAGGTGAAAGGTTTTCAATAGCCAAGGGCAGCATCGGACCAGCGCGTTGAGTTTATGCGTAGGTCAGACATCTGCGGGTTATTGTCTTTTTTTTTATTTTTACGAAGATGCCATGTAGCGTATATGGATCAGTCCGCACGCAAAGACACCTCCCTAAAACTTAAACTGGAGTTTGCGGTTTATTTTATTTTTTATTATTTTTTTTTTTTACTATTTGTCTGTTTGACCTGCTATTCAAGACAATTGTCTGTCCGTCTGTCAGTCTGTCAGGTCCGAGTCTGAAGTCCAGGCCTATTGTGTGTATCTAACATGACAGCAAAATGCACGTGATGACCGAGTATGATGGAGGACGACGAGTTATATTCTTTTGGGGAATGCTACGACAGTTGTTGTGTTTGGGGATTTCATTCTTATCATAATTCCTTCTTTCTTTCTTTCTTTCTTTCTTCGTTGATTCTTTTTTTTTCCCCCAATTTTTCCTCTATTTGAGAGTCATGTAAATGTTTACACACAACATAGGTCTAGTAATAATACTCCCCGTTTTGTTTTGTTTTTTTGTTTTTTTTCTCTTTTTTTTTTCTTCTTCTTCTTTTCTTTTTTTTCAGATCTGCAACAGGATTTCGGGTATTTCCAGTGACCGACAAGAGACTCTGAACCAAAAGCAAGTGATCACGAACATCACCGAACTGACGTCCTTGGCACTTTCCTACCAACCAGCGCTATTTCGGCACATCACATCACACATCACATCACATCACCTCACATCACATCGTCTCTGTAGATGCAAACTTCACCCCAGTTGCAGTCGCCGCGGCGGCAACGTGAAACAAAACCCCTCTCTCTTGTTACTTGATTAAACCCCTTGCCTGCCGCTGCCGAGTGACAAGTTCGCTGGTCCAGGGAAGGGATGTTGCCTAGTAACTTGAGATCAGATTGAGGTCAGGATTTTGGGTCACCATTCTGTATTTCTTTGGGGACAGCAATTACTTTTGCTCGTTTGAATCAGCTACACCATTGAAAAGTGCACAGAGTGTCCTTCTAGAACTTTAAATTCATGCTCCTCTTTATCTCGTTTCAACAGGGTTGAACAGTCAAGGAGTTGAAAAACAACAACAAACAAACAAACAAAAAACCATGGCCGACAGCGAGGCCTCCCACAGAGAGAACTCCGACATCTACGAGAACTACTGCGTCAGGCCTGACATCATCATCATGCAACAACAACAGCAGCAGCAACAACAACAACAACCAATCACATCACAGCCCTCCAACGAGGAAGGGGACCTTATCAACCGACCAATCACAGCTTCCTCTTCGGCGGCGGCCAACGTCGGAAGTGACGTCACTACCAGTGATGGCGATGGCGACGACGACGACGACGGCGGCGAGAAAGCGGGAAGGGAGTGGAGGAGGAGGAGGAGGACGGGGGAGGCGGAGGGGGTGTATTCCTTGGAAGGGGAGCGAGGCAAAAGGGAATGGACCAGCGGCCTGTTCCAGTCCATGACTCGGAGACCGCCCAACAGAAAGCTGGTGAACCACGTCCTGCTGGGTATGGAAAACTTTAGTGGAACAGACGTCAACTTTAAGTGGAATAGACGTCAGTTCAAGTGGAATAGACTTTTACTTTTAGTGGAACTGACGTTTACTTTAGTGGAATAGACGTTTACTTTGGTGAATAGACGTTAACTTTAATGAGCAGACGTTTACTTTTAGTGAAATAGACGTTAACATTAGTGAAAAGACGTTGGCTATGGTGGACTATACGTTAACTTTAGTGGACTATACGTTAACTTTTCGAAAACTTTTGTGGACTATCCGTTAACATTAGTGGAACAGACGTTACATGTAGCGAGTAGACGTCAACTTTAGTAAATAGACGTTAACTTTAGCGTAATATACGTTAACTGTAGTGGTATGTGCGTTAACTTTAGTGAACAGACGTTTACTTTAGTGAAACAGACGTTACCATTAGTGAAAAGACGTTCGCTTTGGTGGACTATGCGTTAACTTTAGTGGAATAAACAATAACTTTAGTGGAACAGACATTAAATTCAGTGGAATAGACGGTAACTTTAATGGAATAGACGTCAATTTCAGCGAATAGACGTTAAATTCAGTGGAATATACGCTAACTTTAATGAAACAGACGTCAACTTTAGTGGAATAGACGTTAACCTCAGTGTAATAGACGTTTATTTTAGTGGAACAGACGTCAACTTTAGTGAAATAGACGCTGACTTTAGTGGAATATACGTCAACTTTAGTGAACAGACATTTACTCCAGTGAATACACGTTAACTTTAGCAGAACAGACGTCAGCTTTAGTGAACAGACGCCACCCTTACTGAAATATATATACGTTAACGTTTGTGAACAGACGTTTACTTCAGTGAATAGACGTTAACTTTAGCGAATAGACGTTAAACAGATGACCAGCCATGCTGAGTATGAACAGTGAATAGATGTTAAAATTCAATCAATAGACGTTCAGTTGATAGATTATATAGGCTATATAATCATGCACTCAAGGTTTGACGAAGCGCGTTAGTTGAAACCGCTGGTCGGACATCTTGAAAAATGGAAACTGAAACTCTCTTTCTGTGTGTGTGTGTGTGTGTGTGTGTGTGTGTGTGTGTGTGTGTGTGTGTGTGTGTGTGTGTTCGCCAAGTCTTTAGTTCAACGTCTTTTTCACTATTAGTAATATTAGACGACTGGAACAGAAACAAAACAAACAAAGACACAAACAAAAAATGCCAGGAAAACAGAAAACGAAGAAAAACTTGTAAGAAATGCATAACCAACATGCAATTGAAGTTAACAGCAACAATTCGATAATGATAATAATGATGATGATAATAGTGATTGTGATAAGAAGACGAAGAAGAAGAAGAACAACAACAACAACAACAACAAAACAACAACAACAACAATAATAATAACTAAAACCATGAAATTGTATGCATGTGTGTTGTGTGTGTGTGTGTGTGTGTGTGTGTGTGTGTGTGTGTGTGTGTGTGTGTGTGTGTGTGTGTGTGTGTGTGTGTGAGAGAGAGAGAGAGAGAGAGTATGTGTGTATGTGTGTGTGTGTGCGCGCGCGTGGGTATGTGTATGAGTGTGTGCGTGTACGTGCATGTGTACACGTGTGTTTATGTGTTTGTGTGCTAACGTACGTATGTGTGTGTGTGTGTGTGTGTGTGTGTGTGTGTGTGTGTGTGTTATTGCACGTGTCCACAGCGGTGAAGGACTGTTGCTGTGTGCCGTGTATGATGTGCGCCATGGCTGGACGCCTGGGAGACCCCCCTTACCTCCCCTTCCTGCCCTGTACTGGACCCGCCCTCCGCCTCAAAGTGCGCATCCTGGGAGCTATCACGGTGAGTGTGTGTTTGTGTGTGTGTGTGTGTGTGTGTGTGTGTGTGTGTGTGTGTGTGTGTTGCACGGGTCCCGCCCTCCGCCTCAAAGTGCGCATCCTGGGAGCTATCACTGTGTGTGTGTGTGTGTGTGTGTGTGTGTGTGTGTGTGTGTGTTTATGTGTGTATGTGTGTGTTTATGTGTGATATGTGTGTGTATGTGTGAATGTGTGTGTGTGTTTATGTGTGTGTGTATGTGTGTGTTTATGTGTGTATGTGTGTGTGAATGAGTGTGTGTGTGTGTGTGTGTGTGTGTGTGTGTGTGTATGTGTGTGTGTGTGTTTATGTTTGTGTGAATGTGTGTGCGTGTGTGTGTGTGTGTGATGGGTTGTGCGGGGGGGCGGGGGGGGGGGGGGTCTGCACGCGCGTGTGTGTGAACGATAGGGCATTCACAAAAGTGTGCTTAGAGAGTTGCATATGTGAGGGTATCATGCGTTCGAGTGGTATATGCATCCTGTCTACGTGTTAGTGTGACCGTGCGTGTGCATCTGCTTCAGTTTCAGTTTCTTTTTTGCGTCTGCATTATGTATATATGCATTTCATGCATACCGGCATATTAATATATGTATGTGTGTGTTTTGACTCCAACAGGGTTCCATAGGCAGAGACTGCGTTGTGACGTCATGTTGCTGGCCATGCGCAGTGTGCCAGATGTACAGAGAACTGGAACACATCGGCATCTGAACTCATCGACATCTGAATTCTTCGGCATCTGAACACATCGGCATCTGAACTCATCGGCATCTGAACTAATTGGATCTGGACACATTGGCATCTGAACACATCGGCATCTGAACTCATCGGCATCTGGACAGTTTGGCATCTGAACACATCGGCATCTGAAGAGTTCGGCGTCTGAACACATCGGCATCTGAACAGTTCCACAGACTTGACCCACGAGGTAAAACTCCAGCTCAGTTCCATGTCTCCGCTTCGGCATGTGGACGATGAGGCAAACCTTGCCCGTGAGATGAGCAACCTTCTTTAAAAAAAAACCACAAAAAAACAACTCACAGCCAACCGGTACCACAGGCCTCTGGTGAACGAGAGTGATCCAAAGACCCCAATGTCTGCTACCGGTACCAGTGTGAATGAACTGAAGTGAATCCCAACTCACCTCACCTCACCTACTGTCTGTTGCACCTCCTGGATCATGCAGGTCTCCAACAAAAGCGCTCTCCAGCCTTCCTGGTCCTGTGCCGGTCACCCCCAGCTGATCCCACATGTTCCTCTTCATATCTGCCACATGCATGCACACAAGGCCCGACTAAGCGCGTTGGGTCATGCTGCTGTCAGGTGTCTGCCTAGCGGATGTGGTGTAGCGTCTATGGATTTGTCCGAACGCAATGACGCCTCCTTGAGAAACTGACACTGAAAGTGAACTGCCGCCTGGTCGCGGCGCCACATATTTCTTGGATTCCATAATCGTGTCGCAAAACAAAACAAAACAAAACAACAAAAACAAAAATAACCTCACGGGTGTTGGAACCTTCCACCAAATGGCTTTCAAGGACTCTGCAACAGTGCAGGGTCTCCTCTGGTGCGTGGTCTAGTGACGACCTAATGTTAATTACTTCCTGTAGATTTATGGCACTGAGAATGCAGCAGACGAACCTGGTTGTGGATTTCCATGGTGGGGGGGAGGGGGAGGGAGTGAGGGGGGTTGGGATAGGAGGAGCGGGAGAGGGGTGGATGGAGGGGGGCGGGGGGCGGGGGGGGGGTCAAGATGAACGGCGCGAGAGGGACGCCACCCGATAGTGCACAGACGATCAAGCAGAAAACAAACGGACAGACAAACTGATAAACCAACTACCAATCAACCAACCTTTCCACCAAACGCTTAATTAAAAAAAAAAAAAAAAAAAAATGTCTGCTGCAGCTAGCCTGCATGGTACCAAAGTGGTCCTGGTCATTTTCATCAAATCACTCATGGCAAGAACGCACTGCTCCTACTCAGGCAACTGACGAAAGCATCACCTGAACTAGGGTATCAATTATCTGATTCAGTCATGCGTCACACAAAAACAAACAACAGATTCTGTGCCACCCCACTGGAAAAGCAGCCACAACATTTTCAAACAAAAGCTACGTCCAGTCGCGGAGTGGAACTGCCACACCACAGAGTTCCCATCGGACCAGCAGGACAGCGCAGTGAACAGACACCAGTGACGTCACTCTGTCCCGCATGAAGCCTGATCGGACCTGCAAGGTCAGCACACTGAGCTGACACCAGTGACGTCACTGTGCCCCCACATGAACCCTGGTCTGCTCTGCTCAGGACAGCACAGAGGGTTGACACCAGTGACGTCACTCTGTCCCACATGAACCCTGGTCTGCTCAGGACAGCAGTGATGTCACAGTGATGAGTTGACACCAGTGACGTCACTGTGCCCCCACATGAACCCTGGTCTGCTCTGCTCAGGACAGCACAGAGGGTTGACACCAGTGACGTCACTCTGTCCCACATGAACCCTGGTCTGCTCAGGACAGCAGTGATGTCACAGTGATGAGTTGACACCAGTGACGTCACTGTGCCCCCACATGAACCCTGGTCTGCTCTGCTCAGGACAGCACAGAGGGTTGACACCAGTGACGTCACTCTGTCCCACATGAACCCTGGTCTGCTCAGGACAGCAGTGATGTCACAGTGATGAGTTGACACCAGTGACGTCACTGTGCCCCCACATGAACCCTGGTCTGCTCTGCTCAGGACAGCACAGAGGGTTGACACCAGTGACGTCACTCTGTCCCACATGAACCCTGGTCTGCTCAGGACAGCAGTGATGTCACAGTGATGAGTTGACACCAGTGACATCACTGTGCCCCACATGAACCCTGGTCTGCTCTTCTCAGGACAGCACAGAGGGTTGACACCAGTGACGTCACTCTGTGTCACATAAACCCTGGTCTGACGGGCGCAATAGCCGAGTGGTTAAAGCGTTGGACTTTCAATCTGAGGGTCCCGGTTTTGAATCTCGGTGATGGCGACTGATGGGTAAAGGGTGGATATTTTTCCGATCTTCCTGGCCAACATATGTGCAGACCTGCTTGTGCCTGTGCCCCCTTCGTGTGTATACGCAAGCAGAAGATCAAATACGCACGTTAAAGATCCCGCAATCCATGTCAGCCTTCGGTGGGTTATGGAAACAGGAATATACCCAGCATGCACACCCCCGAAAGCGGAGTATGGCTGCCTTCATAGCGGGGTAAAAACGGTCGTACACGTAAAAACCCACTCGTGTACATAGGAGTGAATGTGGGAGTTGCAGCCCGCGAACGAAGAAGAAGAAACCCTGGTCTGCTCAGTGGGCTGACACCAGTGACATCACTGTCCCATACGAACCCTGGTCTGGTCTGCTCAGGACAGCACAGTGGGTTGACGCCAGTGACGTCAATGTCCCACGCGAATCCTTGTCTGTTCAGGACAGCACAGTGGGCTGACGCCAGTGACGTCACTCTGTCCCCACGCGAACCCTGATTACTGTGAATAATGATCGTGTACTGCTTGAAGTGGAGTGAATAGCTGGCAGACCTTACAACCCCACACACAGACTTGTGGACACGTTCCAGGATGGACAGTTAACTCTCTCCATACGAACGGCGAAAGAGACGACGTCAACAGCGTTTCACCCCAATTACCATCATCAAAATATTGCAAGCGGAAGGCTCTTATACTGAAGACGTGAATGTTGACAAAGAATACCACAATTCTGACGACGGAAGCTAAAGGTTGGGTCATTCAGACACCCACTGGACATCCGAGGGGTCTGTGTAGAGGAGAAGAGAGGACTGGGCGTACTGAGTGAGTTAAATAATTCAAGCCATCGGTTCTTACTATGCCTTGTTATACTGTTACAGCAATTCTTCTTCTTTTTTTTTTTTTTTAATCAAAGTTTTATTTATTGTACCTGAAAGAGAGAAACGATAACCTGCTTGCATAGCTGTGTGTGAAAAGAGGAAATAATTGTACTGTGTTGATGAGTGTACATGTGTGTGTGTGTGTGTGTGTGTGTGCGTGTGTGTGTGTGTGTGTGTGTGTGTGTGTGTGTGTGATGACAACTTTTTTCTTCTGAGATTCTAACAGTAGCAGGTGTGGTAACAGCAGTGACAACGTCATTAGCAGCAGCAGCAGCTGTGGTCGTTTACAGCAGCATCGGCACCTGGCACCCTCTGTATTACAAGAAGCAGCAGCATAAATTAATAGCTGTAGTGGCAGTGGTGGTTATCATGATTGTAGCACTGGTCGCAGTAGCAGAACAAATAGCATAAGAAGCAGCAGCTGCAGCAGAAGTGTGTGTGTGTGTGTGTGTGTGTGTGTGTGCGTGCGTGCGTGCGTGCGTGCGTGCGTGTTTAAATATGATCCATTTCCATGTCCAGAACTTTTGTAGCAAACATTATCGAAGAAGTTATATCTACTGTTGGTACATAGAGTGATAGACTGATAAGGAATAAATCTAATAAATAATCCATTGCTGATCGTGACACGTACAACACAGACTGATCTGGAAGATGTCAGAGACAGGTGTGGGCTTCCTGCCGAACATCGACTGGAGTAACGACTTCAATGATGTCGATACAAAGATGTAATCCATTCTCCTTGTAAGTCAGAGGGAAAACTTCTTTAGCTGGTCTGTGACTACATTTCAACGATTCTCCACCATGACTACAACACTCATACTTAAAAATGAAGATCTGAACGACCGTCAAAAATCTGGGCATCCAGTTTTGTTTTGTATTCAGCTGGGGGTGTTGCAGGTCTACTGTGACTTTTGCAAAAGTTCTGGACACGCGCATAAGTTTTAAATAACTGGAGTTGTTCTGATTTTGAATACTTTGGTCATCCGTTTCTGCGTCATCTTGCACTACGTCATTATCTTGACGTGTGTTTTTTGTTGTTGTTGTTGTTTTTTAAATTGGGTTCTTGTTGCATGGTGCCTGCCACTGTTTCGTCATGAAATATTACACTGCTAAATTTACACGGAAATTTTCTTTGTGATGATTTTGAATATTCTAAACTTATGGAGTTTATCCATCTTTCTTCGCTGCCACAAATTCAGATCCTGTTATCTTCTCGTTCGAATTTTGTCATTCAACGTGATCTATGTTGCGTCATCAGTAATGTTGTGTTCATTGTTATTGTTCTTTGTTGTGTCGTCGTCATTGTTTAGTTCAGTGTCTTGTTCTTTGCGGTGTCATCATCACTGTTCAGTTCATTGTTATGTAAGCTTAATGGAACACGGACGGAGTTTACGTCATTAGTAACCTATGACCTGGAAGTAGTATCCAGAGAGACGATTGAGCTAATCCGGAGAAGAGCGGACAGTTGAGTAGGTAACGGTCTACCAGTACCAGAGACGAACACACACCAGGGGCCGTATTCAAGAGACCGTCGTGCCTGCAGTTAAATGTGTCCTGCGGGTAATCTGCCTGAGGCAAGGCAAACTGCCCGAGGATTTGCAATATCCGTTATTCAGAAACACAAAAACCTACCTGTGGTTCTATAAACCCAAAAGCAACTTACCCTTACTATCTGCCAAGGGTGACAGCTCTCGAAGCAGAGGTAAATATGGTGAATCCTTTTGTTGCAGTGGTTATTTTGAGGGAAAACAGGCGTTTTGTGGAGAGACCGTGTCTTGAATACGGCCTCTGATAGTTTGATTTTATCCTTTGTTCAAAATTGACGTATTGAGACTGGCAGACGTCATCATATTCCATATGAATAACGTATGTGGCTGTGAAGTGAGTGCACTTGCAGACGATAGATTTGGAATGCCCGAAGTTTGCAGATCATCGAAATTCGTTCATTCCAGAGCAATATTTAAATCTGAACACTCCGTTAATTTAGTTCATTTTTGCAATTCGCTGTAAAGCAGGGAGGACAGAATGTGAAAGTGGCCCCTAGATTTGGCAAGTTGCTGACTCTAAAAATAAAAAAAAAAGCATGCACAGAACATGGTTTACTGATGACATGGCTGAAGAGCAGGACCGTGTGGTGAAGATGAATGAACAGGGCAACCCCAGGTTGCTGTCACCGGGGTTTAAGGGAAACAGAACCCTTAGGAGGGATAAGTGCCGTACACAGATGACTGCCAGAGGCAGGGAAAAAGCATTTTGTTTGAGATCGCCATCCAGAGAACGGTTTGGGACAGGGTCAGGCCAGGCATCAGCCCACTCAAGGCGGGGTCGAGGGAGCAAGTCTCGGGCATCGCCTGAGTCCTTTACCAGACGCTGGGAGCCACGACACGAAAGGTTGTGGTCCCCGTCCAGGTCACCCTCCCCCAGAACCACAAATGGGCAGTGTCCAGGTGGTGATGCGTGCTCAACCAGCCCTCTGCAGTTGCAGTCCAGGTCACCCTCCCCAAGGACCAGGCACGGGTGACGTTATAGGCATGAACTATCGTCAGTCATGTCCTGTCGACCACCAGCCAGGTCGTCATCCCCCGTAACGACATCGCGCTCAAGACGCCAGAGGCTGGACTCCCGGCCACGGACACACGCAGAATACAGTCCGTGTTTGGTTAAGTCCAGTGCACAGTCACCAGTGGGATGTGAAATTTTCAGCAGGCGTCACCAGTCTCCACGTCAGACCCAGGAGGTGCGACATAACAGAGACTGGGACTACGGCTTTGGTATCACAGCTCTAGGTCTGAATTCCACTGACAACAGTAGCAGAGAAAGTCCAACACAACGGCATCACTCAGGAAGATGAGGGGACGCCCGTAAGATACCAAAAGGCTTGAAGTACGACGGGAAGACAAACTGGCTGTCTTTCAGTCAGAGATTTGACAGTTACAGGAGTGCCTTGAATTGGTCTGAAAATGAGTGCCGCGATTACCTGGGTTGGAGCCTGGAGGGAAAGGCCTTAGATTTCTTTTCCATAGCAACCAAGATGGGCAGTAAATGTTCATTTCGACAGATTTTGAAGAAATTGGAGGTGCGTTTTGGGGCCAAAGAGCTGCCAGAGACAACTAGAGTGCAGTTTCAGCAAGCTGGTCAGTATCCAGAAGAATCATACAAAGACTGGGCCGACTGAGTTCTGTCACTGGCCACCCAAGCTTTTCAAGGTCTTCCAGAAAAGTCATGTCTGGCAGAAGTTATCAACAAATTCTGCCAAGGGAGCCAGGACAAAGACGCTGGGAAATATGCCTGTCTGAAGAAGCTAAGTTCTATGGAGGAAGCCTTGAATGACATCTAGTGGTTCAAACATGTCTCCATGGTGATGGACAGCAAACAGAAGGCAGTGAGTTTTCCCCGGGCCATTATGGACAATTTCCTGAGGGAGGCCATGCAGAAGATTATTGCAAGCCTGCGATCTTCGAGCAGAGATCAGGCTTCAAGTTTAAGTGGCTCAGACTCTGACATAAAGTGCTTCTTTTGTAAGCAGATGGACCGTAAGAAGCAGGACTGTAGAAGATACAAGAAGTGGCGGCAAAACAAAGAAAAGAGAGGGGGAGAAGAGAAGAAGACGAGGTTGCCTCAAATATCACATGGGATCGCCTCAAATAAAAAGGCAGCTTCTCCTCCCTGAAGTAGTGCTGGATTGGAAATTACTGTCAGTGCCAGTCGACAGAAGCAACCCAACACAGCAGATCTTCCAGAGATCAGTCCTCGAAAAGAGGCTTGTGGGAATGTCAATCATGCTGTTCCATTAACTCACTCAGTACGGCCAGTCCTCTCTACTCCTCTACACAGACCCCTCGGATTTCCAGTGGGTGTCTCAATGACCCAGCCTTTAGCTTCCGTCGTCAGAATTGTGGTATTCTTTGTCAACATTTACCTCTTCAGTATAAGAGCCTTCCGCTTGCAATATTTTGATGGTGGTAATTGGGGTGAAACGCTGTTAACGTCGTCTCTTTCGCCGTTCGTATAGAGAGAGTTAAAACAGACAGCATCGCCCAAGAACAGACAGCATCACCCAAGTCAGCCTATCAAAGAGAGTTGACATTAACTTCACCTTCAAAGAAGGGGCCAGGGGGTTAGTCCAGAAGGACCCTGGGTAAAATCTACGAGGGGAGGGGAGGAGATGTGGGGGAGGGGAAGGCGGTGGGGGTGGGGGCAGATGGTAGATTACAGTGGTGCAACCACAACTATGGGGACCATCGCCGTGACTGGAACACCTTCACTGTGACATCACCATGACTGGGACACCCTTCACTGTGACTGGAACGCCCTTCACCGCGACTGGAACACCTTCACCGTGAAATACGACGATGGAACACCTTCACCGTGACTGGAACACTTTCACTGTGACTGAAACACCGTCACCATGACTGGAAGACCGTCAGCGTGACATACGACATTGGAACACCTTCACCGTGACTGGAACACCTTCACCGTGACATACGACACTGGAACACCTTCACCGTAGCTGGAACACCCTTCACCGTGACTAGGACACGCTTCACTGTGACACTGGAACACCCTTCACCGTGACTGAGCTACAACACCCTTCAACCGTGACTGGAACACGCTTCCCAGTAACCGGAATAACGTGACTAGAACACCCTTCAACCATGACTGAAACACCCTTCAACCGTGACTGGAACACAACGCCTTTCAACAGTGACTGGGAAAACCCTCAACCGCGACCAGAACACGCTTATCCGTGACTGGAACACCCTTCCCCATGACACTGGAACACCCTTTCACTGTGACACTTGTTCCACCCTTCACTGTGACTCTGTTACGCCCTTCACCGTGACTAGAATACCTTCGCTGAGTGTGACTGGAACGCGCTTCCCGGTGACTGTAAATTCCCTTCACTGTGACTAGAATACATTCACTGTGTATGACTGGAACACGCTTCCCAGTGACTGTAAATTCCATTCACCGTGGCTAGAATACATTCGCTGAGTGTGACTGGAACACGCTTCCCGGTGACTGTAAATTCCCTTCACCGTGACTAGAATACCTTCACTGTTTGTGACTGGAACACGCTTCCCGGTCACTGTAAATTCCCTTCACCGTGGCTAGAATACCTTCACTGAGTGTGACTGGAACACGCTTCCTGGTGACTGTTAATTCCATTCACCGTGGCTAGAATACCTTCGCTGAGTGTGACTGGAACACGCTTCCCGGTGACTGTAAATTCCATTCACCGTGGCTAGAATACCTTCGCTGAGTGTGACTGGAACACGCTTCCCAGTGACTGTAAATTCCCTTCACCGTGACTAGAATACCTTCACTGTGTGTGACTGGAACACGCTTCCCGGTGACTGTAAATTCCCTTCACCGTGACTAGAATACCTTCACTGTGTGTGACTGGAACACGCTTCCCAGTGACTGTAAATTCCCTTCACCGTGGCTAGAATACCTTCGCTGAGTGTGACTGGAACACGCTTCCTGGTGACTGTAAATTCCCTTCACCGTGACTAGAATACCTTCGCTGAGTGTGACTGGAACACGCTTCCCAGTGACTGTAAATTCCCTTCACCGTGACTAGAATACCTTCGCTGAGTGTGACTGGAACACGCTTCCCAGTGACTGGAAATTCCCTTCACCGTGACTAGAATACCTTCGCTGAGTGTGACTGGAACACGCTTCCCGGTGACTGTAAATTCCCTTCACCGTGACTAGAATACCTTCGCTGTGTGTGACTGGAACACGCTTCCCGGTAACTGTAAACTCACTTCACCGTGGCTAGAATACATTCACTGAGTGTGACTGGAACACGCTTCCTGGTGACTGTAAATTCCATTCACCGTGACTAGAATACCTTCACTGTGTGTGACTGGAACACGCTTCCTGGTGACTGTAAATTCCCTTCACCGTGACTAGAATACATTCGCTGAGTGTGACTGGAACACGCTTCCCAGTGACTGTAAATTCCCTTCACCGTGACTAGAATACCTTCGCTGAGTGTGACTGGAACACGCTTCCCAGTGACTGTAAATTCCCTTCACCGTGACTAGAATACCTTCGCTGAGTGTGACTGGAACACGCTTTCCGGTGACTGGAAATTCCCTTCACCGTGACTAGAATACCTTCACTGTGTGTGACTGGAACACGCTTCCCGGTGACTGTAAATTCCCTTCACCGTGGCTAGAATACCTTCGCTGAGTGTGACTGGAACACGCTTCCTGGTGACTGTTAATTCCCTTCACCGTGGCTAGAATACATTCGCTGAGTGTGACTGGAACACGCTTCCCGGTGACTGTAAATTCCCTTCACCGTGACTAGAATACCTTCGCTGAGTGTGACTGGAACACGCTTCCCAGTGACTGGAAATTCCATTCACCGTGGCTCCGCCGCAAGAGGGACAGCAACCACAGTGCTGTCCACAGCAAGCGACGCAGCCACAGACGTGTAGGGACAGGTACGGCGGCTGCCACCACAGCAGTTGACGGACGACAATGACAAGGACAGGCTGGCTGGTCGAAGCAGAATCGATTCGCCTTCTTCCTGATTCGTAGTGACAGCGTCAGGCATTTTGCTTAGCAGATGTGGTGTAGCGTATATGAATTTGTCTGAACGCAGTGACGTCTCCTTGAGTTGCTGATACTGATACTGATCCCGGAAGCGTCAGTGGGCCTCATGATCGTTTGAATCCTTGACCCCGTTTTTTACCCTCTGGCTGTTCCTGTTTCGCCAATTCAGTCCCTACCCCCCCCCCCCCCCCCACACACACACACACACACCCCTCCCCCACCCCACCCCCCACCCCCACCCCCCGCCAACCTCCACCTCCCCCCCTCTCTCTCTCGCGCGCGCTCTCTCTGTCCCTATCTGTCTCTCTCTCTCTCTCTCTCTCTCTCTCTCTCTCTCTCTCACCAACACAGACAGAAACACACACACACGCACACGCACACGCACAAGCACAGAGTGAGAGAGAGAGAATCTGAGCTCATAGACGAACTTGGAATACGTGAACAGCAATCACCAATACAGTGGTAGGCGAATCGGAAGTAGGTGAATCTGGATGATAATTATCGGCTGATGAGCTATGAGGGGCTGCCATCCGGACAGAGACGATGAGGTCATCACCCCTCTCCGGGGGCACCAGAGGAGACGATGAGGTCATCACCCCTCTCCGGGGGCACCAGAGGAGGTCATCACCCCTCTCCGG
>NC_134898.1:28426156-28466156 GCF_041734735.1 Babylonia areolata
CGGTACACATGTTCCAATGGTATGCGGCCGTTCTTCGTTCGGTACACATGTTCCAATGATATGCGACCGCATTTCATTGGTGCACATGTTCTTAGTTTGTGCAACCTGTTCTTGGTTCGGTGCACATGTCCCAATGGTATACGACCGTCCTCCATTCGGTGCACATGTTCCAGCCATTTCAGTCAACAAGGAAGAGGTGCTGCGATGCTGAGGGAGCCAGCTTGCTCCAGCAGGGCGAGGTTGGTGACTTTGTCCTTGATGGATCCTAGGTAAGTTAACTGTTGAATGGTCCATAACTGTATCAGGTGTCTTTTCGGCATTGACTTCATTGCCATATCTTGTCGATGTTCTTTATCCAGCCTTTTAACAAGTCCAGTGGGTTCTTGCTCACTGCCTATCAGGCCATCGATGTCATCTACAAAGCTGTCATCTGGTAAGCTTTGAAAATCGTCTGGTACAGTTCAGCTTTCAGCTTGTGCTTTGAGTTGAACTTCGATTATTTGCAGACAGCTGAGCGCTTGGCTATACGAATATAATTATTTTGCAATTCCTGCCTGATACTGAAACCTGAACTATTTTTGTTAAAAAATGACTTGTGAATCCCAGACAGAATCCAGTCCAATCCAAACACACACACACACACACACACACACACACACACACACACACACACACACCAGCAACAGTATGAGAAAGGTACAATAACCGTGCACGCTTCAACGAGACAAAAGCCGATGCACATCTTCAGTCATGCCCACACGGTCTGTTTGACTCCAGCTTTGCTTTTCTTTTTTCTGTGAAAAGGAAGTTTGTCAGGAATAATTTTCCATGAAATCCAGGCCCGATGAAATGTTCTAATCCTGAGTGACTGCTTTTCATGCCTCTACCTTTCTTCTCATCTTGTGTGTGTCGGGGCTCGTGTACGTTTATGTGTAATTGTGCTTTCACCAACATTACTTGCTTTAAGTTTCATTTTTGCGCATGTCGAATAATGATCTTCTGTTGTATATATATATATATATATATATATATATATATATATATATATATATACGAGCAGCAGACCCTTCACAATTTGCACATTATTTCACATTATGTCGGGTGTGTCATTCTGTCCATCTCATGAATCAGTTCTTTTAGGGTTGTTTTTGTTTTTTTTAACCTGCCGGAGTGTCTTACGTTTCAGATGACGAATGTGATGGCATTCCTTCCACGACAGTCTGTGGTTCTATCCCCCAGTAGCACTTTCTTCGCGTCCGCCCTCGTGGAGGTTGACAGATGATGTGGTCATTGTTATCCCAGGCTGCCACAGATCCGGCATGGTCTGTGTAATTTTTTCTTTCGTGGTGCACTGTGTCATTGGCAACTCAAATCTGCTGGAGCCTATGACTCTCCAGATCTCAAGATTTTGTTGTTTCATGACATAGGAAACGAATGATGAGCGCCCAGTGGCAGCCGTCAGTCGGCTCTACCCAGGTAGGCAGCCTGTTGTGCAAATGACCCCGTGTTTGTAAAGCGCTTAGAGCTTGGTCTCCGACTGAGGATAGGCGCTATATAAGTATCCATATCAATCAATCAATCAAACATGCGGCAGGTAGTACTCAAGTTACATGTTACCAGTAACAGAGGAGAACCTTTGACCTGACCTGACCCGAATCGCCACTTTCTATAGTGGTACATAAGGGCTGGAATCATTTCATGAGCGCTAAAACCAACACCTGAAAGGCAGCAGCCGATGAACAATGTCGAGAGATGAGCAAACATATAAATGGGGGTTTCAGGAAACATGCAGCTGAAAGGACTGATATGGAGCAAAATTATTAAAAAATCCAAACAAACTAGAAACAATAGAAACAAATCAGAGTGACAGAAAAAGCTAAGAATATCAAGAAAATAGGGATACTGTTTATATATCAAAGACCACATGCCGAGTACTTGTTTAATTTCTCATTAACTTGGTCATGTACGTTTTAAATAATTATGTTGGTATACTTTATTATGGCGTGTATTTGTTTCATTTTCATTTTATTTGTAATCTTAAACAAAATCATCATCAACTCGAATGTATTTGCATTGTACCATTTTCGAATAAAACACATTTTAAACCAAACCAACTTGAATCATAATTACATTCAAAGCACCTATGCACGTGATTCTTACAATGACCTCGCCGTCATCTGGGCATGTGACAATGGGGAGAAGAGGCAATGACAATTACTCTCGTTCTTTAAGTTGGGAGGTACCTCTGACATCTAGTCATGCTGTGCTCATGACCAGTTTCAAACAGTTTATGTTCATCAAGCCACGGGTCGCGCTATACCGCTATCCTAAATCCAGTTCTTCAATAGACTTTCATCAAATATCTAAGGTCTGGGATGCATCTTTTAATAGCCCTGGATTTGCTCACTTGTATTACGTAAACGACACAGAATTTTTTGTTGAAGTCCTTAAAGGGACTTGTCTCGGAGGCACGCTCGTACCATGCTTTCAGTTTTCCTTCACTTTTTTCCCTGAGAGCAAAGCACCGCAGAAGCTACCCAGTGGTTTTTGGAACTGTTCAGTGCAGCACTACCCCAGCTTTCATCACCACATGGCTTGTAACCTGGAGACTGAGTGTGAAGATGGACGAGATGAAACAGAGTACTGTCCCTTCAGCTGTGCTGACTGTCAGGGACTCGTAGCATTATGTGATCGTTGTTACAAAATTGTCTGGCGTCTGCCTGGGACTGGTATAGATGAAACAAACGCAAATATAAGAGGTAATGAGTACTGCAATATGTTTGCTGGCGTATTGAGATATCCTACATGTCTGCCTGACCCTTATAAAGTGCTCGCAGATAAATCAAAAAGGTACTGGAGTGAGAGATTTCTTCTTTGGGCTGGTTTGTATTCAAATGATATATTACTGCCTAATATGTATAGATATAGTGTACACAATGACAGAACTATCTTTTATCATTCTTTAACACGTGAAGATTTTGAAATTAGAAAAGCCGTTTCCAGCATACTTGACTTCCGGCAAATGGAAATTATTAATTATAACTCAGAAATTGACTTAAAACTGCATTCATTTGGGGCAGTTTGTGAAGTCAGGACGAACAATACTGAAGAGAGTTTTCATCAACCTGAGGGGATTTCAATAAACAGCTCTCGATTTCTGCTGTCATCTGAACAAGACACTATGACAGTGTGCCATAATGGTCACGTCACATACACGTTTCTTTCGTGTGGTTCCAACCAAGGTAACACGTGCTACAAGGGACACACCGCTTGTTATTATCCACACGAAAAGTCGTACACGAATGACACTATGACTGATGCAAACAACGATGCCTTGTTCACCCCTACATTCACATGCAAAGACAAAGTAACCACTCTGTCATATACCCTGGTGTGTGACTTTATCCCTGACTGTGCAGATTTCAGTGATGAATCCTTCTGTCAGCATCCTCCATGTGTTGGATCATTCGCATGTACAAATGGTCAGTGTTTGTCTTTTGACAGCGTGTGTGATCAAGTGTCCCAGTGTCAGGATGAATCAGACGAAAAAACTTGTTACGTAATCAAACAAGTGAAAATTTGGATGAAACGTTTTCCGTCTCCAGCTTTAATCAATTTTGACGGCATCAGATTGTTCAGTGTGATCCCATTGAATTTCAGTGAACCTTGTCCTGACGGTCATTACCGTTGCCATGGAGAATTCAACGACTGTTTACCAGTTTACACACGATGCAATGAGGTTTATGACTGTATAGACCACAGGGACGAAGAGGGATGCGACGAGGTGACATGTTCAGGATTACTACAGTGCAGGTTTTCACAAATATGTATACACAGCGACCACATGTGTGATGGCTGGCCTCACTGCCCAATGCAAGATGATGAATTATGGTGTAATACTACCTGTCCTGCAGGATGCCTTTGTCAGATTTTCACATTCAAATGTCACCATCCTTTTCGTGCAGAACTCTTCCCTCAGATCCGCTCCTTAGATGTTACCGGTTCAGGCATGACACTGTCTGATGTGAGAAGTAATACACTTCTGATTAACGCGGTTTTTGCCGAGTGTTCTCTGACTTTCCTACCAGAACTGACGTTAAAAAATGTGATGTTTCTTGACGTCAGTGGCAACAAGCTTAAGCACATCAATATGACGTTTGTGCTTGGTTTGGAAAATGTGCAGTCACTGTTTCTGTCCAACAATCCCATTGTATCCCTCTCTGCTGATCTGTCCTCTGTTCGCCAACAAAGTGCCCTCACATTGATAGATCTTTCACACACCACACTGACAACGCTGGATTCCAGAGTTCTGTCACAGTTTTCTCACTTACAAATACTTAACTTAACCTTCACAACCATCCAATCAATTAATTCCAATGGATTTCAGTACACACAACAGCTGACTGAACTCCACATGCACGATAGTCCAATCAACACATTTCCATCTCACATTTTCAAAGATCTTTTCCGTTTAAAGTTCATTTCCACACAGAACTACAAACTATGCTGTAATGACATACTCCCACATCACTTTGATATTTCATCTTGTCATTCCCCCAAAGATGAAATCTCATCATGCGAAGATTTGTTGCAATCGTGGACGTACCGTGGGTTTTTGTGGTTGATGACTGGTTTTGCAATATCTGGAAATGCCTTCTGTTTCTGCACACGTTTGTTTGTAAAGGGCCTGATATCAACAACTGGCTTCAGTGTGTTTGTCACCAATCTTGCTATTGCTGACTTTCTGATGGGAGTTTACATTGCTGTTATAGGAGCGGCTGATGAACGGTTCGGTGGTAGATACCTCTACTATGACGACATATGGAAAAGCAGCATAACATGTAAGGTGGCCGGTTTTTTGTCTCTGTTGTCCAGTGAAGTGTCAGCTCTCATTATCTGTCTCATCACCTTAGATCGTTTTATTGTGCTCTGCTTTCCATTCAGCACTCTGCGATTTGGGAGAAAATCGGCAGCCGTCGTTTGTCTTCTGCTCTGGCTGGTAGGCTGGTTTCTTGCCTCGTTCCCTTTACTTCCTATGATGTCTCACTGGAAATTCTACAGCCAGACAGGTATCTGCATTCCACTTCCAGTTACAAGGAAAAGTTTTAAAGGCAAATTGTATTCTTTCGGCATAATGATTGTCTTTAATTTTGTTATGTTTTTATTCATATCTATTGGCCAGGCTTGCATCTATTGGTCAGTGCGTAAAGATGCTATGAAGATCAGTTCCACAAAAATGTTGCAAGAAATGACAATAGCTCGGCGGTTGATCACTGTTGCAGTGACAGATTTCATGTGCTGGTTTCCCATTGGACTGTGTGGGATATTATCATCGGCTGGTATTGCCATTCCTGGGGAGGTGAATGTGACTTTGGCAATATTTGTATTACCATTAAACTCTGCCATTAACCCTTTTATGTATACACTCAACACCTTGGCAGAAAAACGCAGGAAATCAAAAGAGACAAAACTTTTGAAATGGATGGAATCGCATTCAGATTTTATTGCTGCTCATTAAAGAATCTGTGTTCTCATCTGCTACAAGTACTTAGAAATAGACAGGGTCATGGCTTAAAGTGTAGCTATGACAATCAACCTGCTTAATTTTCCACTTGATTTTTTTTAAATTTTTTTATTGTATTGCATTTTTTTTAAACTGCCTTGTATTTACATTGCACTATATTGCATTACATTGCATCGTGTTGTACTGTGTTTTAGTGCACTATATTGTATTATATCCCAATTCAATACAATGTATTGTTTTGTATGTTCCTTCAGTGTTATGCATCTAACGCGTGGTCCAGTTATTTCATATTGATTGTTGGCTAATCACATTGAACAGGTTTATTATATGCATTGTTTAAATGTGACTGCAGTAGTAACATTCTAAGAAGTGAAATCTGCTATTAGATATCACATTTGTTAGGTCTGGCAATGCAGAGAGGTTAATTATCAACAAAAATATCGCCAGTGAGGGATTACTGAGGTGATATTGCATTGTAAGGTACTATATATAGTGGGCTAAATTGCACTGTATTGTAGTGTATTGTATGGCATCTACAATGTTTATATGGCATTGTCAAAATGCATTGTTCCAGAATGTTGACTCCAAATCTACCTTACTTACTGTAAGGATGGGAAAAGTGTGGCATCAGACATATATATGATGTATTCCGTAGGGACACATGAAACAATGTACTTCGATGTCTTCGTCGATTCTGTTTCAGAGTACAACGTTTCACATTAGGAAATGCAATATGTGACTGGAAAACCGTTGACGAGATGGAGACATTCCAAACGTAGAGTGCATGGCTGACTTGTCCGCACCGAATTAATCCCAAGAAGGGAATAACTCCTTGTTTTCCGCTCTCCTCTCGTCATCCGCATACTTCGGCTACTCGGGGTCTAAGAACTGCTGATCAAAAGTTGTTTTCTCCATGTTCGGAGATCGAATCAGGCTGCTCATCTTGCAAATGGAAATCAAGGCATACCCATTTGGTGCATTCCTTTATGTGCCATGAGGAATGAAGATACTGAAATGAAATGAAATTATGGTGCTTAGAGCCTCGCCGACCACTAAGGCCATCTCAAGGCTATCGCCGCGTCAATTACTACTACAAGGCTAAAAAAAAAACAACCAATTAAAACGAGTCACAATGAAGATACTATTAGCTGGATTCTTTTACTGCGTGATGAGAAACCTTGTTATACGCAGCTGGATTCCTTACTTAATGGATAATCAGGATGCTCTTTGCTCGATTCCTTTTGCGTAATTGGAAATCAGAAAATACTTAGCTGAAGTCCCTTTCGCACAATTAGGAATCAATATATATTCATTCGTGTTTCTGTAACTGTAATGTGAAATCAACGAATGCTTGGATCAAATATTTTGCGCATCATGGAAATTATCATTTTATTGCTGAACTGACATGATTAAAGTTTTGTTTCCATCATTAGAGAGAGAGAAAACAAAACACGTTGGGATGCCGGATTTCTTTCCGCATAAAGCAGAATCATATTGTACTTAACTGGATACTTTTACACATGATGGGGATCATGACATGCCCACCTCATGGGGAGTCCGGGAATACGTGGCTGCATTTCCTTTCACGTCATAGGGAATCAACCATTTCACTGTCGAACCACCACCCCTTCCTTCCCCCCACCGTTCCTTTCCAGTCCAAATGATAGTAATGATCCTTTCGCAGAGCAGAATTTAACCAAAGAGAGGAAATACGCATTTCAAGAGTTAATCTGAAATATCTGATCGATTTCGCCTCCTTTCCAGTTTCAGGCAGAGAAACGTATGAGTAGCATGTTATTTGAAAGTACTCTGTCTACATCGCTTTGTACCAATATCTTTTAATTTTGAAACCACAGAGAGATGTTTGTCTGGTGATTTCAGAGGTCTGGAAATAACAGAGGTACAAAGGTATTCTGCTGGCTAAGGTTGGTATTCATCTATGATTTACGACATTGGTCATAGACAGTTTAACCAAGGCGACGCATTATGATTCACAGCAATGAGGCAAGCTGGCCATGATAATCCGCTGATATACTTTATTGCTGAGCATGATAAAGACATAGGACATGGCAATGAACTGAACAATGATGATGACACAACATTGATCAGGGCGAACGACAAGATAATAGCATCTGTATTTGTGGCAACAAAACAAGTTTGCATTTGTGGCAGCAAAACAAGAAGAAGAAAAACCTAAATTTTGGACTTTTCAAAGTTTAACAACTCGCATCATTATATCATCATCATCATATCATCATCATCATATCATCATCATTATATCATCATCATCATATCATCATCATCATATCATCATCATCATAACTCATCAACTCACAGTTGCTCAAGCATGACGAACATTCCCTGTCAAACTAACAGCGCTGTATTTCATGACGAAACAGTGGCATTCACCATGCAAAGAACCAAGAAAAACAGACACAGAACAATGACCTGGCGAAAGACGAAATGTTTTGTGAAAAGGATCATCGTGCAGTGAATGTTTAACAACCCAACCCTGGGTTTAAATAACAGGTACTCAGGGGAGACGGAACCGTCAGAAGGGATTAGTGCCCATTTCAAGTAACGGCTGTCAAGCCTGACAGAGGCAGGGCACAGGGGTTCTGTTTCAGGTCGTCAGTCTGCTTATAAACGATGACTCGGAGAGGATGCATGTGGCTCTGGACTTTTTTCAGACAAGGGAAATCTGTTCATGATCAGGACTCACATGGGTGAGAAAGCCACTCCACTCAGCAGAATGGAAACTGCCAGTGTGACATTTGCATGAAACTGACCCAAGATTGCAGTGCTGGTGGAGAACCCAATGAATGAGAATCCCCTGAAGGAAGACGTAGGTCTGCTAGCCCCATCTAGCCCAATGGAATTCGAGATTAAGATGCCCGATCCTGTGGTCCTGGATTCTCCTGTGTGTTCATCATCAATCCCAATCGTCCATGCTTTCATGTCACTGTGACAGGGAGTCTGAACCACAACCAGTCATCCTGAGGTGCAGACCACAGTGAAACTGACCTGCATCCAGGCAGAGGTCCCAGCTTTACCTCTGGTGCAAACCATGGAGAGTCCAGTCTGTTAACAGGATGGACTCAGAAAATGCTTCCCAGAAGGCAGTCTCTAAGGATTCGACTCAGCCCGAGACCCCTGTGGGAAAGTCAACATCCAGCAGGCGCCCTGTAGGTGGATCGAATATCAGGGCTGAGGGAGTGCATGAAGAAAACCAGTTTCCATTGTGTAACAGCAGAGGACCTCTCAGGGCCAACCATAAACATCAGCAGGTCAGTGTATCACAGCTGGACTCACAGAAACCGGTGCTTGGGCAGGCTGATGGTGCACCTTACTCCAGTGCTCATCCAAGTGTTTACAACACCACAACCTAATCTCCAAAGCAAAACGACACAGATGATACAGCATACACTACGGAGAATAGAGAAAATGATTTGTCATGCCTTGCTGGAAGCCAAGAAAGGCGAACGGACTGGGAAGATAGAATAAGCAGACAATAGTGAAAGAAGAAGAAGAAGAAAGCAAGAGCAAAGAGAGCAAGAGAAAAGAGATCATGAAAATGATGATCATACAATGAGAAGAAGAAGAAAAAGAAAAAAAGAAGAAGAAGAAGAAATATAGTATAAACAAAGACAGCAAGAGAAAAGAGATTATTCTGGCAGACACTATCCAGGTGCAGCACCTCTGGTAGTGACCCCTCCACGTTCAAAGTGACCCGTGGTCAAGGTGACAAAGGTGCTTTGGGGTCACCTGGTCACTGTACCACCGGGACGCTGCGTGGACATGGTCCTCTGGTGAACACGCAGGAAGACGTAGGTCATTTAGGTCTGTTGAGCTCTTCCTTCTTCTTTTTGCTGTTTATGTCAATCGGTGATATATGCTGAGTGTTGGGCCTTTCCTTCCCATTAAAATATTCCAGTTTATGATTGTGTTTACAATATTAACGATTTCCAATTCAGTCAGGAACCTCGGCGTTGTCCTTGACAACACACTGTCCATGCAAAAATTGATTAGTCAGACATGTCAATCCTGCAACTGTCAACTGCGGCGCATCAGTTCCATCCGGAAATATCTATCCATTGACGCAACATCTAGACTTGTTGTTTCTCTCATTCTCTCTCGCCTTGACTACTGTAACTCTCTATTGTCTGGTTTGCCTGCTTCATCCATTCAGTCCCTTCAGCGCATACAAAACTCTGCTGCCCGACTCGTCCTCAGAAAGAAAAGATCTGAGCACATCACTCCTGTTTTGCAACATCTCCACTGGCTCCCTGTCTCACACCGAATAAAGTACAAGATCAACACTCTATGCTACAAATGTATTCACAAATCAACCCCTTCATATCTCTGTGGCTGCCTTCACCTCTACACTCCATCTTGCTCACTACGATCAGCTTCGGATCCACTCCATTAATTTACGCATACCCAGATTCAAACTCTCGACTGTTGGCCGCCGTTCTTTCTCTGTCTCTGGACCTTTCAATTTGAATGAACTTCCTCTTTCGCTTCGTCAAGTCTCCACACTCAGCTCTTTCAAGTCTGGCCTTAAAACCCACCTCTTCCCAAAATAGCCTCCATTCCCTGCCTCTTCCTTGTCTTCAGTTTCTCCAGTTTTAGAGTTATGCGTGAGTGAGAATGACTGGTGCGAAAGCGCTTAGATTTGTCTATGCACAAAATTCAGCGCTATATAAATACCATTATTATTATTATTATTATTCGAGAGCTTGAAGTACTGTTTTAAATCAACACAGGAAAGAGCATGCAATGTAAATCGGGGAAAGTTTATTTAGTTTTCTTGCAAGTCCTGGCGAAGCCTGTGCTTTCTCTTCTGCTTCAACGCCGGAAGTCAGATGGATTCCCTCCCTCTTTTTTCTCCCGTTTCTGGCTTC
This sequence comes from Babylonia areolata, assembly GCF_041734735.1. NCBI lineage: Eukaryota > Metazoa > Mollusca > Gastropoda > Neogastropoda > Buccinidae > Babylonia > Babylonia areolata. The sequence goes on from NC_134898.1 coordinate 28,436,585, forward strand.
CAGTTGAAAGATTTGAGTAATTTGCAAAATCTATGTCCGGTGTAATGTTTAAAAACCTGGCACCGTGTTGTCTCTGAAGCGATGCCTGTAATGTTAGAGGGGATGGGGGAGGGAGGGGGGTGGGGGGGGGGGGGGCGGGGAGGGCCCGGGGGGGGGGGGTTCTGTTGTTTTCACTCGAGCAAGTCCATCACGCACTGCTATGATCCACCCTTAAAGGAGAGAAAGAATCAAAAGCTGTCTCACAGGCATGATACAACAGCAATGGCAAGGAAGCATTTTAACAGAAAAACAGAGAAGTCTGAAAATATCTTTTAAAAGGGTTATATATATATATATATATATATATGTGTGTGTGTGTGTGTGTGTGTGTGTGTGTGTGTGTGTGTCTATGTATATATATATATATATATATATATATATATATTAACAGGGTTTAAAAGCAATCAGAGTAGTGAATTCATATCCACTGTTTCTAGGGCTCGACACAGGAAGGCGGGGCCCAGATCTCAACCATCCAACACGGAAGTCAGGTTCTCCATCCACACTTGGGTGGAGTGAGTAAAGTGGGAGTAAAGTACCTTTCCCACGGGCACAACACCATGCCGAAACGGAGCCTCGAACCCTGATCACTGGTGACCATCGGATCAGAAACCTAACGCCTAACATATTCTGCCACAGTGCCTCCTAAATGAAAAGATATAAAGTGAGTTCAAACACAGAAGAGTGATGAGCCTGCTCTTGAGATATGCACGGGTTTTCAGCTGGGCACGAAGTGGCGGGATGGCAGTGGTGCTTATGTTACGGCCCTAAACAATGTTGCTCTTAGCCCAGCCGATTATAAAAGACCCATTTCATGTCTGATGGTATTGGACATTCCCAGCCCAGGTTTTGGTGGCCAAAAAGAAAGTTGTAAGAATGTTGCCACCCTACCTATGAATTCATACTGGTCCTCGGGAAATTCTCAGAGAAAGGATGCTGTGCTTAGACATAATAAAGTGGCCATGATCTGCTAACGCTCAGTGTGGATTTTCCACATTGATCGATTCACTCCGCACTTTGTTCTTGTCTTAGCTCCAGCAGTCTATGGAGAACACGAAAGGGTAACAACAGAAGAAAGAAGAGAGTCTAAAAGGCATAAAAAGCAACAACAGAAAGTGTTGTCCTATTTTCTATGCCAGTCCCACTACAAAATCAGTGTTGAAGCATTTGTGAATTTTTCATTGTGTATTGACTCCACGTTTGTCAGAGGTACAATTTAAAAATTATGTATGTGCATGTGTATATACACTTGTATACACAACTACAAACAAACAAACATTCATACATACATACATACATACATAGTTCTCACACACACACACACACACTTACACACACTTACACACACACACACACACACACACACACACACACACACACACACACACACATATATATATATATATATATATATATATATATATATATATATATATATATATATATATATATATATATATATATATATATATATTTATTTAAAATAAATAAAATAAAGTTGAAAACCAACACCTACTTTGTTAAACAAACAAACAGACAAACAAACAATACACACACACACACACACACACACACACACACACATATATATATATATATATATATATATATATATATATATATATATATATATATATATATATATATCTTAGACGCTTATTCCCCATCGTTATGGAAAACGAAGGCATCAGGGCTTGGATAAATAATTATTCTCTCTATTTATTGCATATCATGCATCATCCAGTCAGTCCTTCAGGGTTTCGGTGCAGTGTCCAGTGTTTGATCTTGGAATCTATCATCAAGAGTTACTTTTAGTCCCCTGCTGACTATCATCCTTTGTTACTGGCTCTATAGAGCCGTGTCTGGTATTTTTGCACTTGCAGATTTGGGGAAACTGTTATGACTATTGTTTTATTCAATATTCCGTGGTCCCTCCCCCCCCCCCCCCCCCCCGCACCCCCCCCCCCCTCACACACACACACACACACACACACACACACACACACACATTTCCCTACCCCTTACAGTTTTCTGCTTTTGCTATTTTGGGAGAGTCATGTTCTTAACAAAAGAGAGGTCCCTGTCTAACAACCAGGATTTTCTCTTTGGTTAAGTGATAATGTTCCTCCACAGTCGGCAGCCAGGAACGAGAAGTAATCCCCACGTGCACTCCACAGTGCAGAGTAGCTATCGCTGGCTGTGTGTGTGCTAATTGCCGCTTGTACAGGGACAAAACGGCTGACACTGGCATGATTGAAGGATTTTTTTTTTTTTCAAACTCACATCACCAACTCCTGTATCGTAGTTTTTGATTTAGGATCGAACTAGAAGTGAATCTTAGACTAGTTTTTGTTGCTCTCTCCTCGGGTTTATGGACAATGAAAAAAACGGATTTATTATCTCTCTCTCTCTCTCTCTCTCTCTCTCTCTCTCTCTCTAGTATATCTGCATGTGGATCTTCCTCTGTCTACTTGGCACTTCCTCTGTCTGCATGTCGATCTTCCTCTGTCTACTTGGCTCTTCCTCTGTCAGCATGAGGATCTTCCTCTGTCTACTTGTCCCCTTCTCTGTCTGCATGTGGATCTTCCTCTGTCTACTTGGCTCTTCCTCAATCTGCATGTGGATCTTCCTCTGTCTACTTGGCTCTTCCTCTGTCTGCTTGTCCCTTCCTCTGTCTGCTTAACTCTTCCTCTGTCTGCGTGGCTCTTCCTCTATTTACTTGGGTCTTCCTCTCTGCTTGACTCTTCCTCTGTCTTCATGTGGATCTTCCTCTGTCTTCTTGTCCCTTCCTGTGTCTTCTTGGCTCTTCCTCTATCTGTTTGTCCCTTCCTCTGTCTGCGTGGTTCTTCCTCTGTCTCTTCTTCTGTCTGCGTGGCTCTTCCTCTATCTACTTGTCCCTTCCTCTGTCTACCTGTGTCTTCCTGTCTGCTTAGCTCTGTCTCTGATTTCCTGGCTCTTCCTCTGTCTGCTTGGTTCTTCCCCTGTCTACTTCTTCAAACGTTCTTCGCATTGGTGTGGTTGCTATTATATCAATCACGCCATTATTCATGCGTCACAACATAAAAAGCTCAAGTGAGCTTTTAGTAGGAATGTTCTGCATTGCAATTGCAGCACAAAACAGTCCCTCAGCCTTATTTACGGTTTTTTATGTGTTTTTTTTAACTGCATCAGCAAAATTAAACTCATTTCGTTACGTAAAATCTGCATTTATTTTACATGCGAACATATGAATATTCGTGCTCAACAGCTTACAAACGTGCCCTGAAAATACTGTCCACACCTTGTAATACCTACAAATACTAACACTTTAGAATTAACTTAATTTTGGTATATTCATGTTATATTCCTTTAAGAGCATACCCTTTACACCATGGCGGCCCTTCACATTTTGTGTTAGTAGACATTAGCTGCTCACCTCCCACAGGGTAGATCACAAACTAGCTACCATGTGTTTTAATGTCATATGCCATCTAACCGAATCATGTCGCTTATTGCTCAGCCGACCGCAAATTGGTCATCCCAAAGCTGATGATGAAACATACTGAACCCCAGCTAATTTTTATATCCTTACGCCCGGCGGAGAAAAAGAGGAAGGTGGCAGAATGGTCAAGACGCTCATTCACCAAAACAGAGAGTCCTTGAGGGTCTGGGTTCAAATCCCGCTCCCGTTCTTTCTCCCAGGTTTGAGTGGAAAATCAAACTGAGCGTCTAGCCATTCGGATGAGACGATAAACCGAGGTCCCGTATGTAGCACACACTTGGCGCACTGAGAAAGAACCCATGGCAACGGGGGTGTTGTCCTCTGGCAAAATTCTGTCACAGAAATCCACTCTGAAAAGTACACAAATAAAAAAAAAAATATGTATGCTACATCCCGACTAAGCGCGTTGGGTTATGCTGCTGGTCAGGCATCTGCCTAGCAGATGTGGTATAGCGTATATGGTTTTGACCGAACGCAGTGACGCCTCCTTGAAAGACCATAGCTGAAAACTGAAACTGAAATTTTCTTCTTTTAAGTTGATGGGCTGCATTTCCCGCGTTCACTCGTATGTACGAGTGGGCGTTTTGCGTGCATGACCATTCTAATCCACTATGTAAGCAGCCATGCTCCGTCTTCGAGGCCCTTCTGCATACGTCACTTGGATTCTCGAGATTAGTTTAAAAGTCTCTCAAAACACATCTCTACCGTTCTGCCTCTGTGTGTGTGTGTGTGTGTGTGTGTGTGTGTGTGTGTGTGCGTGCGTGCATATGTATGTATGTGTGTCTGTGCGTATGTGCGCGTGTGCGCACGTGCGTCTGTGTGTGTGTGTGTGCACATGCTTGTATGTGTATGATAAGTCGTACATCAATACCTATATAATCATGTGTGCTTTACTTTCATTGAAAAGCCACGAGCTCCCTCTCTGGGAGGTCTACATTGCTAATATTGGAACGAATGCAATGGATTTCAATGTTGTTGACAAACTTATCTCTGGTCTTTTTGTGATCTAATTCTTCTTCTTCTTCTGCGTTCATGGGCTGCAACTCCCACGTTCACTCGTATGTACACGAGTGGGGTTTTACGTGCATGACCGTTTTTACCCAGCCATGTATGCAGCCATACGCTTTCGGGGGTGTGCATGCTGGGAATGTTCTTGTTTCCATAACCCACCGAACGCTGACATGGACTACAGGATCTTTTACGTACGTATTTGATCTTCTGCTTGCGTACACACACGAAGGGGGTTCAGGCACAAGCAGTTCTGCACATATGTTGACCTGGGAGATCGGAAAAATCTCCACCCTTTACCCACCAGCCGCCGTTACCGAGATTCGAACCCAGGACCTTCAGATTGAAAGTCCAACGCTTTAACCACTCGGCTATTGCGCCCGTCGTGATCTAATTCAATCTTTAGAAATAAAATGATGAAATAATAAAGGGCTGTACAGACGTTGGAAAATGTTCCTTGGGCAATTACGGATCTCTTTAAAGTCAACCTTTTCGAGTTTGATGTTTCTAAGGTACTTATCATCAGTCAGTGTACCATTGATCCCGTCAATTTGATAAACATTCGCTTCAAACAATGCACCATGTGTTCGATCGCTCGTGCGCACCCTGTGGCGTCCCTTTATGCCACGCAGGTAAAGTAGTGGCGTCGCTTTGTTGAGCGACAATGGCGAAAGTTAGATCGATACTCATTTACGTGATGTTGTCAACCAATCCGCGGTGAAAAAACAATCACACACACACACACACACACACACACACACACACACACACACACACACGACAAAAAAAAAAAAAAAAAAAAAAAAAAACGCATGTGACAGAATCACTGTCACTGATTCCTCCAGAGTATGCCCACTATTTCGCCTAGCCAATTACATGACGGGGAGAGATGCAAAATAGAGTTTGAGTAAAACAGAGATGACTTGACGTAACTGAGATTATCCTAGTCATTTTGGCCATCCTGATACTTTTATTGGAACATATTTCACATCGTTTCAGACAAACACAAAGGGACAGGTAAAAAATGTCATCCTCAAAATAAAATGATAATGATAATAATAATAAAGCACGCAGTCTCGATCCTATCCAACATTTTAGTTTTTGTGATTGTTTAGAACTGCTTCCAGTCATAACTAATAATTTGAACATATCTTTCATATATATGTTGTCCTACGGTCCTTTCGCCACACCTTGCAACGTCCTGTTTTAAGTAAAAGCCTGTCTTGGTCCTGAAAAAAATGAAATAACTATAGACCAGTCTTGACAACCACACGCCCCACGCTCTCCCTTCCTGTCTCAAGTCCTGGAACGTATTGTGTTCAAGCAGCTGGTGAAACACTATGAGAATCCACGGTCTCTTGGAGCTAGTTCAGTCGGCATACAGACAGGGACAGACGGGCGCAATAGCCGAGTGGTTAAAGCGTTGGACTTTCAATCTGAGAGTCCCGGGTTCGATTCTCGGTAACGGCGCCTGGTGGGTAAAGGGTGGAGATTTTTTCCGATCTTCCAGGTCAACATATGCGCAGACCTGCTAGTGCCTGAACTCCCTTCGTGTGTATAAGCAAGCAGAAGATCAAGTATGCACGTGAAAGATCCTGATATTCATGTCAGTGTTCGGTGGGTTATGGAAACAAGAAAATACCCATAATGCAAACCCACGAAACGGATTATGGCTGCCTACATGGCGGGTAAAAACGGTCATACACACAAAAACCCACTCGTGTACGTACGAGCGAAGGTGTGAGTTGCAGCCCACGAACGAAGAAGAAGAAATGGACAGCACGGAAACGGTTTTATTACGTCTGGTGACTTGTCACAAGCTTCTGGTGCAGGCAAGGTATCCATACTGTCCTTGATGGATCTTTCTGCAGCATTTGACACAGTAGACCACGACATTTCGATCAGAAGGTTGCGTGCTACGTTTCCGATTCGGTTGTAGTGTATCCTGAAATGGGTCCAGTCCTACTTATCATGTCGCACACACTCTATCTTTATCAATGGAAAAGCAGTTTGTTCAGTCTGTGTTCAGAGATGGGAAACCGTGAAGTTCTGTTTGGGGGGACCAGTACTTTTCATACCTACAGCGTCTAAATTTGATCAACCGACAGTCTGTACATCACTGTCATCTATTTCCTGATGATTCTCAAATACGCGACTCAGTCATTCCCACTGAAATTCCAACCTTGGCTTGTGACTTAAGAACATGCAAAGAAAACATTAACAAAGTGGACGAAACTAAACAAGCTAAAACAAAACTGATGATGATAAAACAGAACTCGTGTTAACCGGAACTAAAAGCTGGCTCAAGTAGATAGATGAAGAAACTAATATTTGTAAGGAATTAGAAATTCCTCTTTCTTGTTCAGTCCGCATTGCTTTACATTCCACTGGATTCTTCTCTCACGATGGAAACTCATATAAACTGTATGTGCCAAGATCTTTATTTTCAGTTTCAGTTTCTCAAGGAAGCATCACTGCATTCAGACAAAGCATCACTACGTACAAGATACACCACATCTGTTAAGCAGGTCCGTGTCCAGCAACGTAGCCCAGTGCGCTTAGTCAGGCCTTCAGAAAGAAAGTAAAAAGAAAAAAAATATAGATAAAGAAATTAATTAACTAACAAGAATAATAATAACAAGAACAACAACAACATTGATAATAATAATAATATTATAATAATAACAATAATAATGATGATAATAATAATAATAATAATAATAATGATGATGATGATGATGATGATAAGTAAATAGATAACAAAACCAAAAAAATAATAATAATAAATCATACATTTTTAAACATAGATAAACCATTAGAGGAATTAAAGGAATAATAAGCAAGATTATAATAAAAGGTATGTGCATTAAAAAGATACAGTGACATAAAAACGGAAAGAAAACGGGCCACGCTCACTGAACACCCTATCGTGTGAAGTCACACATGCGCACAGATTGACCCAAGCGTAGCTAATTTCAGCTTCGAAAAATTAGATCAAAAAACGATCCGCCCTTTCCAGTCTGACGTTGCCAACAAACTTGTTGCCTCCCAGATTATTGCGGGTCTCATTTACCTGACCTTCCAAATGACAAATTATCCCAGCTCCGGAATACACAGACTAGTGCATCTCATTTCGTCCTCAGAAAATCAAGGAGCGAGAGTGCCACAGCTATCCTGCGGACGGACAATTTACTGACTGCCTGTCCAAGCCAGAATTGTTAGAAATTGATTTCAGTGCTCAAATTGTGACACAACGCCGTCATATCTCTGAAATTGTGTGTGAGGGGTGTGTGTGTGTAGGGGGTGGAGTTGACGTGTGTGTGTGTGTGTGTGTGTGTGTGTGTGTGTGCGCGCGCGCGCTTGTGTGTGTGTGTGTGTGTGTGTGTGTGCGGCCTGGATGAACGTATCAGGCACTGCTTAATGGAACTACTTGCTTGACAGTCCCTAACATTTCAATAACTCGAATCAGACCACAAATTGAGATTTTGAAAAAATATATCTTTCAATTGTGCATGATTATTTGCTGATTTGCATAAAAACATTTTTTATTGGAAAGTAAGACAAAGAACTGGTTACCAAGAAACCAAAAGCATTGATGGCATTGTGTCTTTCCGTCTTGTTTCCATTTGACCACAGATCAAAGGATTATGGAAAACATAAACGTCGATACAAGTACGATCAGGTCCATTTGTCCAGGCATACAGTTCTATATTGTCCAGAACAACACAGACAACAATATACTGCAGGCTAATGTTTCTGCCTGTGACAGCAAAAGTAAACTGCCTCTTGTCTCATATTCTAAAGGGGTGGTGTTCGGTGTGTGTGATGACTCTTCCACTTTCTGCAGAATGAATATGGAGGTGCCGTGGGGTGTGTTTTACAGTATCCGTATTCTGCGGCAAGCTTATTGGTGTGATACCCGTCTCTGGGGAACAGAACTGGTGAATTTCTTTAATTCCTGGGATTTGAAATCTGTGACGAAAGTAGAATGCAGTTATCACACTGTTAAAGAAACGTTTTGCCAGAATATGTACACAAGTGGTATAACTGTACATCATCAAAACAATCCGCTGGTAGAAATAGAATTTCGGATTGTTAAGAATGCGAATGTGGTCATGAAACGCGTCTCTGAATGTTCTGGATATATGGTGGTACCTCAAATAAAGGGAACTGCAATGATGAACTGTGAACTGAAAGGGCCCTCTGGACATGTCATAATGATCAGCATTCATCAGTCATACAGACCCACAACGTATGCACTGAGCATGCCTCTGAAGATGATGTATGCAAAAATAAATTCATCTCAACAAAACGTCGTGAATTTCTACGTTGATCTATCCAAACCGGCTAAGGTCTTCCTTACATCTTGTCTCAGAATTAGATTCTACAATATGCTTTACTCTTATCTGAAAATCTATTTTTCTGCCATTTCTGAGAGCCTGCGACCCAAAGAACTGGTCAATGGTTTGTTCAACTGTTCAGTGAGCTCTTACTTTCAGTACCAGGATCACCTGCACTGTAATCTGAGGAGGCAGTGTGAAGATGGACGGGACGAAACAGAACACTGTCCCTTCAGCAGTCCTGGCTGTCACGGCTTGGTTGCTTCTCACAATAAATGTTTCCTGTTGATCACAGGAAACACCACCACATATTTATCTATGAAACTCATGGAGTACAAGTGTAGGGTCTTAGGAGGGACACTGGCCACAATAAAAACAAGACGGGAGCAAGAAGACGCTTTATATATCTTTAGAAATTACAATGCATTTTCAATGGTGTTAGATTACAACTCTGGATGGCATATTGTGCCCTTTATGTACAGCAAGTTTAGAAAATGGTCATTCACCACGATGATATACAAGATGAACCACTTCAGAACAATGTATTCATACCACCCATCAAGATTTTTCAAAACTAAGGAATTTGTTTCCATGATATTTTACGAAGAAATAGAATTTGCTGAGACAAAACTTTATGAGACATTGTGTGAAATTGAATCGCAGTCTCTGACGGCCCTTCCTGCGAAAGCTGAAATTGCTCACTTATCTTTGTCAACATCTATCTTTATAAACACACAGCAGTTTCTAATTGGCTGTCCAGACAAACACGTAATGCATAATTTTATGTTTCTACCTTGTGATCACAGCAGCACTTGTGGAAAAATAGAATATTCACAGATGTGTATGTTTATGAATATGAGTGAAGAACCAATGTCTTTTACTTGGTTTACACAAACATACACCATATTCAGATGTGATGATAGTTTCGGAACAATACATTACACTTACGTCTGTGATTTCAAACAGGATTGTCCCCAGAACGATGACGAATCATTCTGTGAATATTCTTCATGCAGTGGGTTTCTGTGCTCCAACGCTCAGTGTGTATTACACAGTCAACGTTGCAATGAATATTCAGATTGTGAGGATGATTCTGATGAGATTGGTTGTCCAGGTGAAGAAGCATTCTATCCATCAACCCAAGAGAAGTTCAAAAGGCAACGATTTCAGATCAGCTTGGATGGCACCGGTTACTTTACTGAGCAGCTGATGACAGCTGAGGACACGTGCCCTGACAGTCACTACCAATGCACAGCTGAGTGGCTGCACTGCCTCCCTGTCTATACTCGATGCAATGGATTTTCTGACTGCATTTACGGAGAAGATGAACAGGACTGTGAAGAGATTATATGTCCTGGTTACTACCAATGTCGAGGTTCTACAACATGTGTGCATGAAGATCATCTATGTGATGGCTTTAGTCAGTGTCTACGGCGGGATGATGAACTCATGTGTGACATGGCCTGTCCTGAGGGTTGCCTGTGCCAGGGTTTTTCTTCACGCTGTAGTCGTCCTGCCCCTGTACACCTCTTCCGCCAGCTTCGCTATCTAGATGCAACAGGATCTGGTATTTCACTGACTGACCTGACAAGAAACGATTATCTAATTCATCTAACGTTGTCCCAATGTTCCTTGCATAATATTTCAGGTCTGAAGCTCCCCAACTTGCAGTTCATTGACCTTACAAACAACCACCTGAAAACTCTACACATGACTGTTTTTCTTGAGATGAAAAGTTTGAGAATTTTATCATTGGCTAACAATCCTATCTGGAGAATGACCGGTAAATCCCATCGACAAATCCACCATTTCTTGAAACGCGTGGACATGTCTAACACATATTTTAATATGCTGAACACTGAAATGTCTGTATACTTACCTTGTGTTAAACATTTGAACATGTCTTTTTGTATGATTGAAACCATTGGCGCAAAAGGTTTTAGGAATATGCCACAGCTGACTGAACTAGATTTGAAAGGAAACCCACTAAGGATCTTTCCTTTCGATTTGTTTTCTGGATCGCACCATTTAAAACAAGTTTTTTCATCAGATTACAGGCTTTGCTGTGAGAACATTCTTCCTCAACAATCCAAAGTCAGCTGTGTATCGCCTGGTACTGTGTTTCCTTCCTGCATCACACTGATGCCCTCTGAACTCCATAAGGTGTTCTTTGGCGTACTGTGTACTTTTGCCATCGCGGGAAATTTGGGTTGTTTCATGGCTTTGTTAGCTGCCCAGAAAACATTCGGGAGGAGTTTTGTGACACTTGTTACCCATCTTCAGTTCAATAATATTTGTATGGGTATTCAAGCAGCCATTTCTTTGATAATGAATGAAGTATTTCACGGAAAATACATCCAGGTTGAAAGGTCATTGACCCAAAGTGCTGCATGCAAAGTGAACGGTTTTCTTTCGCTGATGTCAAGCGAGGTATCAGTGTTCGTTATATTTTTCATCACTGTGGATCACGCTGTTGCTCAATGCTGTCATTCCTGGAAAATCCACAACAGCGCAGCTACCGTGATTTTGACACTGCTGTGGCTTGCTGGAATCGTTTTATCCTCGATACCATTTTTCCCCGGACTGTCGCACTGGGGACTGTCGGGACAGTCTGGACTTTGTCGCCTGGCATTATTTCAAAGCTACACTGATAACCACGCATTTAAATGGTTCAAAGTCCTCATAGCGATCAATTTCCTCACCTGCTTAATGGTACTGGGCGGTCAAGTTGTCATCCACAGACACACACCAAGCATCAGATTGGCTCTGGACCCTTCACAAAAGTGTCTGTATTCTTCAGTGCACCTCATGAGAAAGGTGGCCATGACAGATGGTGCCAGCTGGTGTGTGCTGGGCCTGGTGACGATGCTGGCTGCAGGGGGTGTTGCCGCAGCAGACGAGGTCCACGGCACGCTGGTGGTGTTCGTGCTGCCACTCAACTCTGCGCTCAACCCGCTCTTCTTCCTGACCACCCTGGCCACTCAGCGACGGAGGACAAGTCGTGATGAGAAGTTGCTGAGGGTGTTGAAATCAAGGCTTGCCCTCTCCACCAAACAGACTGTTCGTACTGCCAAGAAAAAACATTTGGTTAGTTGATTAAGGATGACAACAACAACATCGACAACAACTACTACTACTACTCCCATTTCATATGAAAGACGAATGATGATATGAATACTTATATAGCGCTTATCCTCGGTCGGAGACCAAACTCTAAACTCGGGGTCATTTGCACAACAGGCTGTCTACCTGGGTAGAGCCAGTCAGGTTTCAGGCACGCACATATACGCACTCAGACATACATATTATGTAGCTGTGATTACTGCTACCTGTAGGTACAAAAGAACAAGTAGAACAGCGAGCGGCGAATGTATGGATATTGGGCAAATCCTGCAAATAAGAGTTAAAGCATGCCTTTGGGCACACACTTACTCGGGACCTTCCTCTTTGAAATTGATATAACAATCACTATATTGGCCATCTGTTTCCCGTTTATTATGACAGTTAACGATGTATTATCAATTTTTCACATACAACGACATAAGTGACACACTTCTTATTTTTCATCTCTACATTTTTCAAAAAAACGTATTAACAATACATATTTCATTTTGGCATCAAAAGTGATTGCTCGATCACAAACAGCTACGAATATAAAATAATTATCAAGAATGATCAGACAGAAGCATTTTTCAAAAGCAGCTTGTTTACGTAGAAGCAAACAAGTGCTGAAACACGCGCACGCACACACACACTCTCTCTCCCTCTCTCTCTTGTCTTTCTTTCACACACACACACACACACACACACACACACACACATACACACAGTTCATCCTCGACATCTCAATTCAGATTTGGGACGACGTGACAAGGCTGCACTCTGCGTTACCTTTCATGATGATATATATCCTGGCATTAAACAAGCCCAACAGATACACACACTTGCAGCGTTGGTCAGGAAATTTGAGCAACAGAACCAAAGACGTGGTCCCAGTCTTCCCATTTAAGCCCGTCGCACACTCGACTCTGGGCAGGAGCCGGCCGCGGTCTGGAAAAAACAAACAATCGAAAAACAAAAGAAACACTTTGCTGGGAGTCGAACCCGCGCGTCCTCCCATGCAGCTGTAGGTCATTGACGCTAACCACTTCGCCATGGCGGCTGGTGAACGTTCAGTTCTGAACTGTCCACTCCCATTGCCCAGCAGAGAGAGGGAGAGGGAGAGAGATACACTACTGGTCGTCGCATCCCGAATCTAATATCGTAAAACTGAAGTGGAGTGAAACGCCAAGCCAATGTTGGCTTTCACAAGGTTGGTACAGAGCGAACGCTTTGTTTGTGTAGGAGCCGTGTACTCTCCATCATGTTCCGGGCTGACACCATGAACGTTGCGAAAATCGCCGTATTTCTTTAACTTGTCTGCAGTTTCGCAGTCTGATATTTGTGAGGAAAGTGGTCTTTTAGTATTATTATTATTATTATTTGTGAAGTCTGTAATTTCGACGGGCGTTAATTAAGTTTTGCTGTCTTGTGCCGTGGTTGTGTTGGCGTTGTTGTGCACTGTCTTGTACTGTCGTGCTGTGCGAACAATAAAAGAAAAATTAAAAAGATAAAATTCACACACACACACACACACACACACACACCTGATGAACCAAAGAACAGACCCAGTACGATGATACATTGAACGATGATGGACTGCAACCTTGTGGAACACGTTTTGACGTCAACATCAAACAGTGACGTCAATTCTTCGAGATCTACAGTCATCCGTGTGTAATAGCAAGTAATAACCTGGTATTCCTTGTTGCTGACTCACTGCTTCAATTCTTCAAATTGGAAGATCAGCCGTCATTACTGACTATTAATGACCTGTGTGCGCAGAGGCGTCAAAAACAACAACAACAAAAAAAAAAAAACAACTTATATAAACCTAATCAGAACCTAAGTAGACCTATCTTCCTACTGGAGGGGGTGACAGTGAGAAAGAACATGTATACATATTCCCTTCCACCGTCACTCGCAGCGTCCCTCCAGAGGATCCTAAAAAAAAAATAATAATAATACAAAAGGGGGGATGGGGGGGGGGGAGACTAAACTGTGATCTTGTTCAGCTCCCCCTCTTGAAAGCTACCAAGGAGGGAGCCTCTGCAGCCAGAAAGAATACAGTGCTGGTTGATCAGGTTGTCCACAGCCCTGAATACACAGCATCACACAGGACAGACATGATACTAACAACGGAGCCTCTGTTAACCGCTGAATTGTCACCTCCGCCAACTTGTCGATCGACGACAAATCAGCTGTTGTGAAACACGGGGTAGCAGTCGTCATTCACCTCGGGACTACTCGGGACTTCTCGGGACCAAGAGGCGGTCACTCAGATCTGCAAGGGGGTGCTTGCAGATCAACGGCTGACTGGCTGAAAGTAAGACGGCACCAAGAAGGGCGACCAAACAACCACCAAGAACCGACACCCCAACTGCAACGCCAGTTCTCATCCGTACCTGCGTGGACTACAAACTCCCCTGTAACGCTGACCACCAGGCCACACAGCTGGTAGAGTGACACGCAGTACGGGGAGGACTGAGCTGAGCCAGCACCAACACAGACTGACGGTCAGTGTCCAGAAAGATTCTGCCTGCACTATGCTGTCATCTATTAACGAACTATCTCGCATAGTTATATCCCCTAAAGTGTACGAAGGCCAGAGTTATCCTGACACAACAGTAGGGCTTGCGGCACTTTACAGCGTTTCGCAGCGGTTACTATATAGTAAACGCAAAACTGTTGCTGTGCGTTTTGCTACGTGTTGATGATGTTGAAGACGACGACAATGATGATGCTCATGAAGACGATGACGAAAACGATGATGATGATGATGTGTATTGGTGAAAGGATGTAGCCTTGAGTATACCCCCAACAGGTTTATACGACACACACACACACACAGTGAGAGAGTGATATATGCCTGAGCACATTGACTTCAGAAAAATTTACCATGTGCTCCACGGAAGCTTGATAATTTGGTTTGATTGGAAATAGTTATAAATCCAGTTCCGCTTGCAATTATTTTTGTGTATACGCATTTCTAATGTCAGTTTTTAAAATGACACAATATAAAATCTCCCAGTCATGAACCGCTAGTGAATGAAATTACGACTAATTAGGGGTTGCAAAAGTAAACGCTGAGTTGTCGTCGCAACGCTGAATTGTCGCCGACGAACACGCTGAAACCTATCTGCTGATATGTCATCGAAAGCAGATAACTTGACAGACCTCTGACACGCTGGATCGTTGTTGATCCTCTAATTTGTCACCCATCGGCTACAATTCGGCGGGAATCTGTTAAACGTTAATTTGTCGTCGTTCTGCTAATTTTTCGCCGACAACAAAGTCAGCGGTTAACAGAGCTCCGTCAATTTTGCCGCCAGCGACAGCTTGGCGGAGGCGATGATTCAGCAGTTAACAACCCTCAACAGTTAAAAAGCAATATATTCCTAGACTTTCAAAACACTCTGTTCAAAACATTTTTGATTCACCACCGACAATGCATGATTTTTTTTATCTCCTTAAATCAAAGAGTGCCTACTTGTAGATGTCATTTATTTATCCATTCATTCATTTACTTATTATGATATAAAATTCATGAATGCAAAAATATTGACAGCCTAAGAAATTATCACAGACCCACAAGCGCTCGCACGCGTGCACGCGCGCGCGCGCGCGCGCACACACACACACACACACACACACACACACACACACACACTCACTCACTCATGTCACTTTCACCATATTATTAATATTAATATTATATTGATATTATTATTATTAGCATTTACGCCTAATCTTGAAAATAAGTCCTAGGCATACAGCACTATGGATCATATCTTTACGTTATATGCTCTGAACCAAAAAATATCTACTCAGAAACACAAAGTTGTATGTAGCTTTTGTAGATTTCTGTACGGCGTTTGATTCCGTCAACAGAAATATGTTACGGAACATACTATGCAAACATGACAAAAATGGCAAACTGTATGTGGCACTTAAAAGTGTATACAACTCGGTGCTTGCATGTGTACGTAATAGATGTATGTACTCTGACCTGTTTGAATGCCCACGTGGAGTTAAACAAGGCTGCTTGTTGAGTCCCAAACTATTTTCATTTTTCATCAGTGAAAACTAGCGAAATTTATCGCCCTGGCTTGGGATTATCGGAAAAAGAAATTATCTTCGGGAGCCTTATAGTTAACAACAAGAAAAAAAAAAACAAGAAAAAAAAAAAAACACCAAAAAACACTGTTACCATGATGGCAGTTCCACGGTTTATAAATCTGAATGACTTTGCAGAAAGTTGGATGGGCGACCTTTTTTTATTTTCCTTTTAATCTTGACAACATGCTGTATTTTATGATTTTGTTGTTGCTGTTGTTGTTTGTGGTTGGTTTTCTTTTTACTCTTAGCAATGTGTCAATTTCTCTGTAAACTGTCCTTATTCTTTTGTTCATATATTGTCCCCCTTGCCAAAGGATGCTATTGTCAATGGCAGTAAAACAATATCCATGTCCGTTGTTCGTCTCTCTCTCTCTCTTAATTTATGTACTCTCCCCTTCTCTCTCGTCTCTCTTTCACACACACACACACACACACACACACACACACACAACACACACACACACACACACACACACACACACAACACACACACACACACACACACACACACACACACACACACACACACACACACGTATGTACGCATGCAGACACGCAGACACTAACTTCTGTATAAATATATATCTATATCTACATCTGTATATATAAAATTATATATATATATATATAGAGAGAGAGAGAGAGAGAGAGAGAGAGAGAGAGAGAGAGATACACAAGCACACATACATATACGCATGTACGCACCCACGCACACAGACACGTGTGTTTGTGCCTGCAACTGCATGTGCACGTGCTTACATTTTCAAAAATAGATAGATAGATAACTGTATTGCAGGAAGCGGAGAGCACCCCCCTGTACGTTAGTATATCTTCTACACTTGCGTGCCAGACAGGAACTTGAATTCAACATTTTCCGGCCACATATGCTGCCTGTGACGCATCCTAAACATCTCTTGGCAGGACAGTGTCTCCAGTAACAATGCCCTCGAGAGTACTGGGATCCCCAGCATGTACACCCTCCTGAAGCAAAGACGCATGCGCTGGCTAAGTACATTATTGTTATTATTATTATGAGCATTTTTTTTTTACGTCTATTCTTGAAAATAAGCCCTAGGCGTTTACAAATAGAACACATAGAACACATATGTAAATATCAAAAAGGAAAAAATGAACAAAAGATACCAAACATTATTGAAAACTATTCCCACATATCTTCTTCTTCTGCTGCTGCTGCTGCTGCTGGTGCTGCATTCAAGGGCTGCAACTCCCACGTTCACTCGAATGTACACGAGTGGGCTTTTACGTGTATGGCCGTTTTTACCCCGCCATGTAGGCAGCCATACTCCGTTTTCGGGAGGTGTGCATGTTGGGTATGTTTTTGTTTCTATGACCCACTGAGCGCTGACATGGATTACAGGATGTTTAACGTGCGTATTTGATCTTCTGCTTGCGTATACACACGAAGGGTGTTCAGACACTAGCAGGTCTGCACGTATGTTGACCTGGGAGATCGGAAAAATCTCCACCCTTTACCCACCATGCGCCGTTACCGAGATTCGAACCCGGAACCCTCAGATTAAAAGTCCAACGCTTTAACCACTCGGCTATTATGGCCGTCGAGCATGTACGTTTTTCTATGTATAATAGTCAGTCGTTTCCGACTATTACCATCAGAACAGCAGCTGCTGTCCTGACTATCTGGGCTAGACTTTTATTAAAGTGGAGAGTGTCTTGCCCAAATTACAGCCCCACTCTCTCGGCCAAGAGGGGTTTAGGGCAGTCGGCGTTGGGATGGTTGCCAAAGGCCAACTAGCCCCCAAAGGCTGCAGTAGTAAGAGCCAATGGAAACTTGCCTCCTAAGTTTGAAGAGTCATAGTCCTTCACAAAAGACTGAGCTGTAAATGGCTTCCCCACTGCAAAGGAGAAACCATTGATCATACAGCTCTCACTTTGCTGTTGGCCCAACTGTAAACTTACGTCAATCTGTGATATAAGCTGAGCGCTGGGGCCGCAAACCGACAAAACGTGGACAGACAACAACCGCTGTGGCGAAGTGACAGGCATCGAGGACTGACGACTGAGAGAACGCAGGTTCTATCTCCATCAGAGGGTGCCCCTAGCCAGCTCTTACCCAGAGCTGAGTGTGCTGTGGGCTTGAATGGGAAGCTCGGGACCACACAGTGGAGGGTCATATTATGGAACATATTATGAGAGTACAGGTTTGTCAAGTAGTCCAAAGCCTAAATACACCCCTCCCCCTATCAGCATTTTTATCACTCCTATCATCTTTCGTCATCATCAAAATGTAGTTAACAAAAGATGTGCCTAAAAGCAGAGGCACAGACACATACACAGAGAGACACAACTGGAAAGACTTGCATCCTATTCCTCGCACCCAAGACACGCTCAACGCACTGGGAGGAAAGAACTGGTTTTCCACGTTGGATCAGATGGACGACTCACTGGTGTATGGCAACAGTTTTGAGGATCACCACAACCATCTGTGGCCGATGCTGCGTCTCCTCAAGCAGAGGGGCGTCAAACCCAAGCCATTCAAATGCGAACTATTAAAGCATGAGGTGAAATTCCTCAGACGCATTGTGTCGGCTCAGGTCTACATGATCGATGATGCCGATGCCCAAGGTGTGCAATCGCTCAAAGACCAAAGACAAAGACACACTGGCGAGGTCAGGTGGCTACTGGTTTCTTGGGGTTCTTCAGGAAGAATATCCCAACTTGTCCAGGAAGCTGTTCACACTGCTTAAAAAAGAACAAACAACAACAACAACAACAACAACAACAACAACAACAAAAACAAAAAAAGAAGAAGAAAAAGAAGAAGAAGAAGAAAAAGGCATGACAAGGAAGAAGGAAGAAGAGTATTCAGCCATGGTCAGGGACTCCAGTGGCGAGGACAGAGGAACACACAGCTATCGTGGGCGAACTGGTGGACGTCCTCATCAGTCAACCCGTCATGGCCTACCCAGACTTCAACAGGAACTTTTTTGTTGGACGCCAACACGTCTCGGGAAGGCCTAGGCGCCGTCCTCAACAAGAAGCTGGGCAGTCATCAACAGGCAGTCATCGGGTACAAGTCTCGGACTTCGACTCTTTCTGAAAAGAATTACCACATCCACTCTAGGAAGCTGTGGTTTCTTACTCTCAGGTGGGCTGTCACAGAGCGTTTCTGGGACTGTTTGTACTATGCCCCCACACTTCACCGTCTACAGCTACAACAATCCACTGACGGACATCAGGATCACTGCCAGACTGGACAGTGCCTGCCATCGATGGGTAACCGAGCTAGTGGATTTCAGTGTTGATATTCTCTGTAAGCCAGACTACCTGGATGGAGGTACTGACAGGCAAAAGCCAGTTGTCGGAAGACAACAGGAGATTGATGCGTCAGCGTCACCAT
Source organism: Babylonia areolata (assembly GCF_041734735.1). Lineage (NCBI taxonomy): Eukaryota > Metazoa > Mollusca > Gastropoda > Neogastropoda > Buccinidae > Babylonia > Babylonia areolata. The sequence goes on from NC_134898.1 coordinate 28,456,050, forward strand.
TTGGCCTAGAGACTGAGTGCTGGCCAGGAACTTGTCACAGCAAAGAGGACCTGGTAAGCTCCGGTCTTACTGGGATGACCAGGTGTGCACAGTACTCAGGTACATTGGAGAGAAGTCTCCAGTCTGCGAGGTCCAGCAGGAGAACAACAGACGAGGCAAGATGAGAGTCTTACACAGAAATATACTTCGGCAAATCGACGTGGCCTGCTGACGACACAAAAGGGTTGCAGAGCAGAGACGGCCCGAGTCAGCGGATGCCATAGCCGACTCGGCAGACAACACGTGCACAGGCGAAAGATGTGTCAGAAATGTTCAAGGCGCTGAGCCCCACAGCTCCATCCTTCGTCTTGAACTGCAGAAACTGGTCATGGCCCTGGGGCTGCTGTGGTGATGGCTCGCCAATGGTCACCTTACCCTCTTCCCACAGTACCTTACCTTTACTTAGGCCCTTTGCTCCCTGTGGAGCATCGGCCATCAACGACGTTTCTCCACCAAACTCGAGTCTGGGCTGTCCTTTCTGCATCCCTCCAGCTGGATCCCAGCCTCTTTAGCTCTGCTTCAGTGTCCCACCTCCAGCTGTTCTTGGGCTGTCCTCTCTTCCTTCTCACCTGGGGGTTCCAAGTCAGGGCCTAGCGTGTAGTGCTGGATGGCGATTACCTCAAGGTGCCGCCAATCCATCCCCACTTTCGTCTCGGGATTTGGTTCTCCACTCGTTCTGTCCCCCTCTTTGTCACGGTTCCTCCCACTTCTAATTTTGCCAACGGATCTTAAAAATGCGCCTAAGACAACTGTTGGTAAGAGTCTCGATTTTCTGTAGCATCTTTTTTCACCCCACAGCAGCAGCCAAATATGGCTGGGACCTACGCCACTGTCCCACTACCTTCACACAGCCCCTAACCATGCACAGCCCGTTACTGACCATCACCCTCTCCACCATCCTACATCCCCCAACCCCACCAGCCCCATCCCTGATCCCGTGCATCAGGTACAGCCCACCATGGGCCTGTGGGAGACCTAACCCTGTCTCCTGGGTCCCCACACCAGGCAGTCAGCGAGCACGTGGAGGCAAGTGCTGATGGAAGTGCTGATGAAAGTGCTGAAGTGATGATGGAAGTGCCGATGGAATACTGCAGGAATTGCTGGAGTGCTTATAGAAGTGCTGATGGAAGTGCCAATGAAGGTGCTGAAGGAATTGCTGAAGTTGTAATATAAGTGCTGATGGAAGTGCTCATGAAGGTGCTGAAGTGCTAATGCAAGTGCTGATGGAATTGCTGAACTGTTCATGCAACTACTGACGGAAGTGCTGATGGAAGTGCTGAAGTGTTAATGCGAATGCTGATGAAAGGGCTGATAAAAGTGCTGAAGTGTTAATGCAGCTCTGGACGGAAGTGCTGTCAGAAGTGCCAATGCAGTTCTGATGGAAGTGATGATGGTAGTGACGGTGGCTGGCCTGATGCAAGGAGTGACCTGGTTGTAAATCGTCCGCCCAGGGAGCGAGAGATTCTGAGCGTATGGGATGGAATTCCACACTTGGCAGAATTCTCCCCCTACTCCACCTCCATCCCCTTTCCACTAGACCTTGAGTGGTGGTCTGGATGCAACCCCGTGTGTAGCATGCACTTAGTGCAAGTAAAATAACCCATGTCAACAAGAGAGTTTTCGTGGTAAAATTCACTCTAATATACATGTGTGCGTGCGTGTGTGTGTGTGTGTGTGTGTGCGTGTGCGCGCGCGCGCCTGTATCTGTGTCTGTGTGTGTCTATGTGTGTCTGTGTGTGCGCGCACAAAAGGAGAGTGTTTCATAGCGCAAACACAGGGGCCTCTTGTACCAACAGAGACAAGGCTCTTTCTCATACAGTGACACTGGCAATCCCCTTTGTGTTGTTTTACCGGTTTTTTACATGGACTTTGGCTTCCTTGTTGGTCTTCGTATGATTTGCTATTGCTGTGGTCAGTGTTTCAACTCACTCAGGTCGTTTAGTCTTCTCCCTTTCTCTCCCTCACCAAGACCCTGTATGTCCAGCTGGTGTCCAGAATGGCCTAGCTTACAGATTTCGTTCGTCAGAAACACGACATTCTTTGTTTTCATCCGCCTCTTGAATGTGAGAGCCTTCCACTTGTAATATATCCATAATGTCAGCAGCGGTGAATCGCTGTCACTGTGACCTATTTTTTTCTTCTTTTTTTTCTTCTCCATCCTACAGAGAGTTAATTAAGAATAGGAGGGTTTAGAAAGTGGTGTGTTTTTGTGTGGCCATCAATGAGAACATGCGTGCGTGTAGCTCTACGATTCACCAGAAAATCGCACCAGCTGAGCAGCAGTCAGTGGGACAGCCGAATACCCATGAATCAGCTGGTGTATGACTGGGAAAGAGGAAAACGTCACGCTCGTTTCATTGACCCCAAATGTTTTTGACTCTTCTTTGCAATGACACATACATTGTCGTTTGCTTGTTATTATCGTTTCTCTAATCCATAAATAAGTAAAAGAGATAGTTGTCTGGGTGTAGAGTTGTACTAATAACGAACGTTTTATTCATAAGTTTTACTGCAAATATTTCATGTGTGGTACTTCTACCAGAAGACATACATTACGTATTTTAAACGAAAATCGTAAATTTGAACAAGGTTAGTGCATAACTGGGACAGAGGAATGTTGTCCTCATCTTTTATTGACCATCTGTGTCTGCTCAGGGCACACGTATCACAAACTGAAAAGCATAAGCAAGCATAAATTCGGCAGGAATATAGTTCAACCTGCATGCTGACACATGAGTAGCACGTACACGTAGTGGTAGTATGTAGCAGTGGCTACTTCTTTAGGTCACGAAGAGTCTGTTTGGTGGAGAGGGCAAGCCTTGATTTCAACACCCTCAGCAACTTCTCATCACGACTTGTCCTCCGTCGCTGTGTGGCCAGCGTGGTCAGGAAGAAGAGCGGGTTGAGCGCAGAGTTGAGTGGCAGCACGAACACCACCAGCGTGCCGTGGACCTCGTCTGCTGCGGCAACACCCCCTGCAGCCAGCATCGTCACCAGGCCCAGCACACACCAGCCGGCACCATCTGTCATGGCCACCTTTCTCATCAGGTGCACTGAAGGATACAGACACTTTTGTGAAGGGTCCAGAGCCAATCTGATGCTTGGTGTGTGTCTGTGGATGACAACTTGACCGCCCAGTACCATTAAGCAGGTGAGGAAATTGATCGCTATGAGGACTTTGAACCATTTAAATGCGTGGTTATCAGTGTAGCTTTGAAATAATGCCAGGCGACAAAGTCCAGACTGTCCCGACAGTCCCCAGTGCGACAGTCCGGGGAAAAATGGTATCGAGGATAAAACGATTCCAACAAGCCACAGCAGTGTCAAAATCATGGTAGCTGCGCTGTTGTGGATTTTCCAGGAATGACAGCATTGAGCAACAGCGTGATCCACAGTGATGAAAAATATAATGAACACTGATACCTCGCTTGACATCAGCGAAAGAAAACCGTTCACTTTGCATGCAGCACTTTGGGTCAATGACCTTTCAACCTGGATGTATTTTCCGTGAAATACTTCATTCATTATCAAAGAAATGGCTGCTTGAATACCCATACAAATATTATTGAACTGAAGATGGGTAACAAGTGTCACAAAACTCCTTCCGAATGTTTTCTGGGCAGCTAACAAAGCCATGAAACAACCCAAATTTCCCGTGATGGCAAAAGCGCACAGTACGCCAAAGAACACCTTGTGGAGTTCAGAGGGCATCAGTGTGATACAGGAAGGAAACACAGCACCAGGGGATACACAGCTGACTTTGGATTGTTGAGGAAGAATGTTCTCACAGCAAAGCCTGTAATCTGATGAAAAAACTTGTTTTAAATGGTGCGATCCAGAAAACAAATCGAAAGGAAAGATCCTTAGTGGGTTTCCTTTCAAATCTAGTTCAGTCAACTGTGGCATATTCCTAAAACCTTTAGCTCCAATGGATTCAATCGTAGAAAAAGACATGTTCAAATGTTTAACACAAGGTAAGTATACAGACATTTCAGTGTTCAGCATATTAAAATATGTATTGGACATGTCCACGTGTTTCAAGAAATGGTGGACTTGCCGATAGGATTTACCGGTCATTCTCCAGATAGGATTGTTAGCCAATGATAAGATTCTCAAACTTTTCATCTCAAGAAAAACTGTCATGTTTAGAGTTTTCAGGTGGTTGTTTGTAAGGTCAATGAACTGCAAGTTGGGGAGCTTCAGACCTGAAATATTATGCAAGGAACATTGGGACAACGTTAGATGAATTAGATAATCGTTTCTTGTCAGGTCAGTCAGTGAAATACCAGATCCTGTTGCATCTAGATAGCGAAGCTGGCGGAAGAGGTATACAGGGGCAGGACGACTACAGCGTGAAGAAAAACCCTGGCACAGGCAACCCTCAGGACAGGCCATGTCACACATAAGTTCATCATCCCGCCGTGGACACTGACTAAAGCCATCACATAGATGATCTTCATGCACACATGTTGTAGAACCTCGACATTGGTAGTAACCAGGACATATAATCTCTTCACAGTCCTGTTCATCTTCTCCGTAAATGCAGTCAGAAAATCCATTGCATCGAGTATAGACAGGGAGGCAGTGCAGCCACTCAGCTGTGCATTGGTAGTGACTGTCAGGACACGTGTCCTCAGCTGTCATCAGCTGCTCAGTAAAGTAACCGGTGCCATCCAAGCTGATCTGTAATCGTTGCCTTTTAAACTCCTCTTGGGTTGATGGATAGAATGCTTCTTCACCCGGACAACCGATCTCATCAGAATCATCCTCACAATCTGAATATTCATTGCAACGTTGACTGTGTAATACACACTGAGCGTTGGAGCACACAAACCCACTGCATGAAGAATATTCACAGAATGATTCGTCATCATTCTGGGGACAATCCTGCTTGAAATCACAGACTAAAGTGTAATGAATTGTTGCGAAATTGTCATCACATCTGAACATGGCGTATGTTTGTGTCAACCGGGAAAACGTCTTTGGAGAGTTCAGTTCTTCACTCATGTTCATAAACATACACACCTGTGAATATTTTCTTTTTCCACAGGTGCTGCTGTGATCACAAGGTAGAAACATAAAATTATGCATTACGTGTTTATCTGGACAGCCGATTAACAATTGTTGCGTGTTCATAAAAATAGTTGTTGACAAAGATAAGTGAGCAATTTCAGCTTTTGCAGGAAGGTTCGTCAGAGACTGTGATTCAATTTCACACAATGTCTCATAAAGTTTTGTCTCAGCAAATTCTAAATCTTCGTAAAATACCATGGAAACAAATTCCATAGTTTTGAAAAATCTTGATGGGTGGTATAAATACATTGTTCTGAAGTGGTTCATCTTGTATATCATCGTGTTGAATGACCATTTTCTAAACTTGCTGTACATAAAGGGCACAATATGCCATCCAGAGTTGTAATCTAACACCATTGAAAATGCATTGTAATTTCTAAAGATATATAAAGCGTCTTCTTGCTCCCGTCTTGTTTTTATTGTGGCCAGTGTCCCTCCTAAGACCCTACACTTGTACTCCATGAGTTTCATAGATAAATATGTGGTGGTGTTTCCTGTGATCAACAGGAAACATTTATTGTGAGAAGCAACCAAGCCGTGACAGCCAGGACTGCTGAAGGGACAGTGTTCTGTTTCGTCCCGTCCATCTTCACACTGCCTCCTCAGATTACAGTGCAGGTGATCCTGGTACTGAAAGTAAGAGCTCACTGAACAGTTGAACAAACCATTGACCAGTTCTTTGGGTCGCAGGCTCTCAGAAATGGCAGAAAAATAGATTTTGAGATAAGAGTAAAGCATATTGTAGAATCTAATTCTGAGACAAGATGTAAGGAAGACCTTAGCCGGTTTGGATAGATCAACGTAGAAATTCACGACGTTTTGTTGAGATGAATTTGTTTTTGCATACATCATCTTCAGAGGCATGCTCAGTGCATACGTTGTGGGTCTGTATGACTGATGAATGCTGATCATTATGACATGTCCAGAGGACACTTTCAGTTCACAGTTCATCATCACACGTGCCCTTATCTGTGGTACAACCACATACCCTGAATGTGTTGATGAATATTTTATGACAGCATTTCTGTTTTTAGCAATCCGAATTTCTGTTTCAACTAAAGGATTGTTTTTATGATTTATACCAACCCTGTGTTTTACTTGGTAAAACGTTTCTTCAGCAGTATGATATCCGCATTCCACTTTGGTCACAGCTTTCAAATCCCAGAAATTAAAGAAATTCACCAGTTCTGTTCCCCAGAGACGGGTATCACACCAATACGCTTGCCGCAGAATACGGATACTGTAAAATACACCCCACGGCACCTCCATATTCATTCTGCAGAAAGTGGAAGAGTCATCACACACACCGAACACTACCCCTTTGAATTTCGAGACAAAAGGCAGTTTACTTTTGCCGTCACAGGCAAAAGCATTAGCCTGCAGTATGTTGTTGTTTGTGTTGTTGTTTTGGTCAATATAAAACTGTATGCCTGGGCAAATGGACCTAACCTTATTTGTTTCAATGCTGATGTTGTCCATAATCCTTTGCTCTGACAACAGAAAGGGAAACATCATCTATAGAAGCATTAGTATATAAGTAACAACATCTCCAAATACTCTTCTTTAAAAAGACTAACATTCTTCACGGAGATGTGAAGGAAAGGGAAATAATTTTCGTTTCCAATGCACACCTCCCGTGAGAGTGGCTTTCCCTTTTAGTTATTCTGACGTCACCTCGGTATATTTAGGCTTGATTTTATCAAAGCGGGGGGTGGTGGTGGTGGGCGATAGATGTCACGAGTGAAGCGCCCTTGTTCTCTGGGTTCTTTTTACATTAAAGGAAATCCCTTATAAGAGGAAGTATGTGTATTGTTTTGCTGAATGAAGTGATCAGGTCAAGTTATTGATGGTTGAGAGTTTTGAGAATGTGCTCCTTCCTGCACACATGAGGGTTGCTTGCCCCTGCTTTGTGAGTGGTCTCCCTCTGGTCTTCAGCATTCGAGTCCCTAACCCTCAGTGATCTAAAAGATACATGAAAGCATCAACTAAGTTGACAGGAAATGGAGTCCTTGATCCACGTTGGAGACAACCCTATACATGCTCTATAATAGCTGGTATACAGCATGAAAAATAATCTTGTGACCTATCTCCAGATGATAACTGTCGGTGTTGTAGAGAGTGACAGTCGGGTTACATCATCTAAAAGGTGTGACTTTGCAGCTGAGAGTACTCATCCAGTATCATGGAAGTGTGAATCTTGCAAAGGGCCTGCGACTAGGACAAGATACACGAATTTACTTGGTACATACACACAGATGAAAAGACTCCGACCTCACCAAGGATGCCTTGGTAAAGAGGAAAAGAGCAAGAGAAATACAAAACCCGATGGCAGAGGTCTGGATCTTGTCCCTCCACACGCACCTCAAGTACTGGCGAGACACCGGGTGAATTATAATCTGTTTCAGTTTCAGTTTCTCATGGAGAGGCATCACTGTGTTTGGACAAACCCATATACACTACACCACATCTGCTGGGCAAATGCTTGAACAGCAGCATAGCCCTACTTGTTTGTCAGACCTAGAGTGCATGCATTTCTATTTGTTGAAATGTCAGAGCGTATTTCTTCGACATAATTTTGCCAAAGGGCACCACATGTTTTTTTCGCAGTGGGTTCTTTTTTCAGGGCGCCAAGTTCGTGCTGCACACAGTATCTCATTTTATCCCATTCTCATCCAAATGACTAAACTTGAGAGAAAAAAAGGCAAGAGTAGCAATAGAACCCAGACCTTCACGAACACTGTATTGGCTGAGTAACTTAATGTGCTGAATGTAGGCTGAGTCATTAGGAGTGCTGCTTTTTAACTCAGCTTCCCACTGAGACTGAGGCTGTTGACTCAGCCAGTGCCACTTCTTCTTATAGCTGGTTGGCCCTGTGTAGTAAGGTGTCAAAGGCGTGGAGACATCCAAAAGACAGCCTCAACTCATCTCATTCTGCCAGTTCTGAAAGTGTGATTGGCCGAGTTAAGAAAAGTAGCGGGTAGAGGGGATAGCAAGAGGTCCAGTGCTGGATGTTCTGCCTCCATAGAAGCTGGGTGGTCTAGGGTGTATGAAGACCGGACCCATCCTTTGGAGGAATCCTTCAAATATTTTCCTGTAATGAAAGCAACGATCGCCAAGAAGAACTTACAAGGAAGGGGGATATAGGTAGCACCCTTCACTATGTGGCCAGGCTTATTCAGCCACTCCTGAGCCACTACCAGGATCTTTAGGTGCCTTGAGGTCTGGGAACAGGAGGCTCGCTGCCTGGAAGGGGGGGGTATCATAGATGGAGGTGCTATCTCTGCAGGGGTTACTCAGTTAGGCAGGATAAGTTCTAAGTCAGAAAAGTCATAGTTCAGCTTGGTTCCATGCTGAACGAGAGAGAGACCTGTCTTCTGAGGGGATAGTGGAAGTGACATCCACTGTGCTTTCTTCAGCATCTGAGGAAGACTGATCAAAACCTTCTTCAGGTTCCCTTCAGGGGTGGTATTCAGGACAAAATTTATTTTGCCCTAGGGCAAGTTATCTTTGAAATGATAGGGATCCGCGGGTGCAGTTTACCTTGAAGGTAAAGTCATCTTCTATTCAAAACGTGCACAGTGTACTCAGAAAGATAACCTATTGTCTATATTTGAAAATTCCTGGAATTCCCTTCTGCGCATCATCGTTTACTTCTTAATACACCACAGTTACCTCCGTTCCTTTTGTTCACAATGGCGGTAAACTTCAAGTCTTCAGAGAAATATATTAAAAAAAAAGAAGGTAACTGGACGCAACCCAAAATTGTAGCACTTTAGAGGGAACAGAGGAGAGTAAAACAATCATACGTGGTGCCATTTCGCCCAAAATGAGAAGGAAGAACTAAGCTTGGCAAAACTTTGTCGAGAGAGTTTGCAACATCGAAACCATCGAGAGGGTTTAACCTATCCCTAAAATACGTTCTCTCCGCAAAGCATGCTGTTTTCCCTCAATAAAAACAACACGGCGAAAGGGTCCGCAATGTTTACATATGCTTCATGGGCAGTTACTTTTGGCAGGTAGTAAGGTGGACTTTGCCTTTGGGCTTGAAGAGCTGTGGGTTGGTTCCAGTCTTCCTGAATACTGGCTACCCCAGGTAGTTTGCCTTGCCTCATGTTGAGTTACTCACAGGTAACCTTCACCCACAGGCACTATGGTCTCTTGAAGACAGCCCTAGTGGAAGCACCCAGGGAGGCACACTGGGCCTGGGAGAGTGCCGGGTGCTGGCCCTAGTCCTCAATGCAGCCCGTGTCACAGGGTTCGAACCCCAGCAAGGGTGGAATGGGGCGGGGGTGGGGTGGGGGGATCCACCTGCGGGCGCCAACCACCCTGTGATACCATCCCCAAGGGTCACAAGCACCCGAACCTTTTGGAATGAGGTAACCTGTCCAGAATGAGGTAACCTGTCCAGGTTGTAGGGAGGGAAGGTCCGACTCTGGTGTTTAACCCCCTGGCTGACCAAGAGGACAACAGCCCGGCACTGCCTGCCATGGACCAGTGTCCCCCTGCAGAGGAAACCAACTAGACAGCCAGAAGACTCGGCATGGGAGAGGGTAATGGAGAGAGCCGTGCCACCACTGAGAGCAGTCTCAGTGCACTGCCGTGAGTAAAGTATGGTCACCAGAAGAAAATGTCCCACCCCCACCCCCAACACTGACCACAGTAGGGACACGGCCCCCACCCACACCGCACTCCTACTGGGAAGACTTAAGGGGGCGGGGCGGAAGTGGGTGGGTGGGTTGAGGCACAGCCTTGCTTCTCCTCTGTACCAGTCCAGACCGATCTTAAGGTCGAACACTTCCTCCCACGATCTGTCACAAGAAACATGTGGGTCTTGTCGTGAAACGGGACAACGGGAGACTCGGGTTAGGGTCTCGAACTTCAGCCATTGCAGGACGGACTACGAGGGTAATGACCAGGTCTAGTCATATCCCACGCTTCGAAACCAAAAAGAGAGAGGACAGTGAGGCAAACAGTATGGAGAGAGAGAGAGAGAGA
>NC_134898.1:28471156-28544507 GCF_041734735.1 Babylonia areolata
GAGACGCACAAAGAGCCTGGACAGCAAGTTGCAATTCTTCATCAACACCTGTGCCAGATCCTGCGCATCAGATGGCCGGAGCGAATCTCCAACGAGGAACTCATGCGCCGGACGAAGCAAGACCAAATCACCAAGAGTATCCAGATGAGGAAGTGGGGATGGGTTGGACACACCCTGCGTAGAGGACAGGCCCATATTCCTTGGGCTGGAACCCACAGAAGAAGGGACGACCAGTCACCACCTGGAGAAGAACTCTACAGGCAGAACTCAAGTCCACCAACATGACCTGGGTGAAGCCAAGAGAACAGCCCAAGACAGAGCGAGATGGAGATCTACAGTGCGGGCCCTATGTTCCGACCGGAACGAAGAGGATTAAACGAAAAACGAACAGTCGATAAGGTTTCATTGTAGTTTTTGTTGTTGTTGTTTTTGTTTTGTTTTTGGTTGTTGTTGTTTTTTGTTTGTTTGTTTGTTTGGTGTTTTTTTTTCCAATCAACAGATTTCTGTGTGTGAAATTCAGGTTGTTCTCTTCTGGAGGAAGAGCGTGTCGTCCGTTCAGCGCCACGTGTTTTTCCCGTTCTTTGTGTCTGTCTACGAGTTGTTTTACTATCAAGGTAGAACTTTCTGCAGGATTTTGCCAGTGACAACCCCTCTGTTGCCTTAGGCTCAAATGTGCCTCTAACTGCGCTATTCAGAAGCTGGAAAAAGGCGAAAAATCCACATCACACTAATATGCATAGTTGCGTAATTAGTTTCACGGTGACAAATCCTATCGGACTGTAAGGTAAGTTGACCTATTTTATTTAGATGGTCGTACGTGAACTCAAACTGATGAGGCCTTTGCACAAACCACTGATTATGAGAAGAATGAAGTTCAACGGTTTCCTTCGCCTTCTTTCAATGATATATTTTGTAAGCCATCGATGCGACTCACACACACCCTCACGTACGTAAAAGGAATGCACAAACAAATAAGTTATCTATAATGCTGCTTTTACCTAAAAAGAAAAAGAAAACACTTGGACGAATGTATATAATTCACTCTGAATATAAAACGCAGCATCCTTTCTATGCCTTGAGTCATATTAGAAGAAAAATTGTTTTGGATGAGTCATATCCAGCAAGAAAGATAACCCTCTAGGATAATCAGTCAGACTGATTCCCCATAACCCAGAACATTTCTGTTACTGGCCGATGTAGGCAAAAATGTAACTTCCATATCAAGCAGAAGAGGTAACTGTTCTACTAAAATTGATAAAAACTACTACTCGGCTATTAAACAGCGTGTCGATGTACAAAAGTAATACCGTTTTGTCAAAAACAGTAAATTAGTATATATATAGATATATATAAAGAAGGGAAACATTTTGTGATTCTTCACATTTGGGTGCTCTTCCTAGAAGTGTATCTTCATCATAACGGAAATACGTGGAAAGAACCACCGTTCTTTCTCTGTCTCTGGACCTCGCATGTGGAATGAACTTCCTCTTCCGCTTCGTCAGTTCTCCTCACTCGGATCTTTCGTCTGGCCTTAAAACCCACCTCTTTCCAAGATAGCCTCCCTGCCCTGCCTTTTCTTTGTCTTCAGTTTCTCAAGTTTATAGTTATGCATGCGTGTGAATGACTGGTGTGAAAGCGCTTTGATTTATCTCTGCACAAGATTCAGCGCAATGTAAATAATAATAATAATAATTATTATTATTATCATTATCGTTACTGGCGGTTCTATTTTCAGCTAAATTGGTGAGAAGACATTTTCGGATTCGGTGAGCGGCTCTCGTGGTGTGCGGACGCGAGTGTCACGCTCTCTGCTCTGACCGAATTGTTTTGTGAGCCGTGAGCTGTTTGTTTCGCCGGCTCCGTCAGTTGAAGTACGAGATTTTTCCATCTCAGTTTTCCTTTGGCCCCCGGCATTTCTGTTTGTCTACTATGGCCACGGCGTCGACAGTCAACCCGGTCTTTTTAAGACAAAAAGACATCCCAGGTGTTGACAACTATCGGCCCACAGTGCTGGAAATGTGTCTGGCAGCGGAAAGATCATCAGGACAGGGCTCTGTTCTCGGAGCTCAGGATATCCGAGGTCTTTGGCGGATCTACCCTGCCACCAAGGAGTCCCGTATGGAACTTTTGGTCAAAGGACTGCGTTTGAGAGGTACAGTACTGCAGGTATCCAACACAAATCCATTTATCTTGCACGGAGATTCGGGAGAGGAAAAACCAACAACAAAACTATGGATTGATAGTATTCCTATTTCGTTAGCAGATTCAGAGATCGAACATTCTTTAGCAAAGGTAGGCTGTGAACTCAGATCATCAATTAAAATGGAGAGAGCAAGAGATAAAGACAACAAGCTCACTAGATTCCTGACTGGTCGCAGATTTGTTTTTATTACTGTTCCTCCCACCCCCCTTGATAAAATCCTTAGAATTAACATTTTTTCTGCCAAACTTTACCATAGAGAACAAAAGACTGTTCCCAAAACAATTATTTGTTCACGATGTCTGAAACCTGACCACCATGTTTCATCATGCTCCAGTGATATTGTTTGCAGAGACTGCAAACTGCCAGGTCATAAACGGGGTGATCCTGTTTGTGAACATACATACAAACATACAGACAAGCAAACAGAAGACAGTCAGACGGAACAAAACAAAAACAAAAGCAGCGTTAATACCACACACAAACAGTCTGCCAATGACCCGAAAGCTGACAGTGACAAATCAGTTGGTCGAGGTGACAGAACCCGCACCACCGTGCGCCAGGCCACCATCCTGTCGTCCATTGAACACGCTCCCCGCAGCAGGTCGGACACCCCCAAACGTGGCCGCTCCAAAGATCGACGCAGCCCGAGGGAGAGGAGGGGCAAGCAGCAGAGGAGGGACGACTGGCGCTCCCCCAGCCCTGTGATGTCAGCGGAGGGAGGACTGGACACAGAGGCAGAGACCGCTGTCACATGGCGGTGAGAACGGTACTGACTTTGATTGCCCGATGATGACGACCTGGCTTGTGATTTATGGACTTTGAGACTGAATTGTGATTGAATGATAAATGATGTTTGATGTGATCCAGTTTCAGTGAAATATAATATATATATATATATTTTTACATTATCATCATGGATAAAGTACTTATAACTTCATTGAATACCAGGGGACTAAGAAATAAATTGAAAAGAAAATCATTATTTAGATTCTTAAAGGGAAAAAAATATGATATAATTTGTTTACAAGAATCTCATGTTACAAAAGATGAAATAGATATGTGGACAAAAGAGTGGGGCGGCGCGATTTTTTATAATGAAGGTACAAACAGAAGCAAAGGTGAAGTATTTCTGATTTCAAAACGATTTCATGGAGAGGTTAATTTTCTTAAGTCACACGAAAGAATGTTGATTATTACTGTATCCAATGAAAAACACAATATTACAATAGTAAATTTATATGCACCTAACAATTTAAACGATAAACTGACATTCTTTCAAAATATGGGTGAAATACTAGCTGAATATATGAATGATAATCTAGTAGTTCTTGGTGATTTCAACTGTGTACTCAGTAATGAGCTAGATATAATATCTGGTCTCCCTCATGACAAATCTGAAATTATTTCTTTAAGACATTTTCTGACAACAACAGGCCTTACTGACGCATGGAGAGCTTACCACCCCACTGACACAGACTTCACGTGGCACAGGCATAATCCGTTCATTGCACGGCGTTTGGATTACTGTTTTGTTTCTGATAACTTGTTGCCCTCATGTGTTTCTTGTGAACACATTACTGTCCCAAACTCTGATCATAAAGCTGTCGTTCTAGAAATTAGTGAGGGAAACTTTGTTCGTGGTCCAGGGTACTGGAAATTCAACAGTAGTTATCTTAAAAATGAAATATTTGTTACAAAAATGAATGCTTTGTTAGATTCTGTCAGTTTAGAACATAGTAATCAAAGCAGCGTAGTTAAATGGGAGCTGTGCAAAGTTGAAGTGAGAAATCTCTGCATCGAGTTCGGAAAAACATGGGCTTGCAAAAATCGAAACAAATCACTGGACTTACAGAATCGACTAAAAGAAATGGAAAAAAAATTGTTAATCAGTCCTCAAAATAAAGATCTTCAGACTGATTATTTGAAAATGAAACACGATTTAGATTTAATGTACACGAATGAAGCTAAAGGAGCACAGGTAAGGGCTAGAGTAAAATGGATTGAAGAAGGTGAAAAAAACACAAAATATTTCACAAATCTTGAAAAAGCTAGATGTAAAAATAAAATTATTACCAGTTTGCGCAATGAGGCGGGTGAAATCATTACAGATCAAAAGAAAATCTTACAAGAACAGCTGTCCTTCTACAAAACCTTATACAACCAAACAACAACGGAAAGAAATATACAGGAAGCCATCAATAATTTCATTGAAAACGAACATTTTACAAAGTTAAATGAAGACGAAGCCTTAGCATGCGAAGGGTTAATAACTTATGAAGAAACCACAACTGCACTCAGAAAACTAAAAAATGGATCAGCTCCAGGGAGTGACGGTCTGACGACAGAGTTTTTAAAATTCTTTTGGGGAAAAATAGGCAGATTACTAACCGATTCTTTCAATGAGTCGTTCAGAATAGGAGAACTGTCATTTACACAAAGACAGGGTATCATATCATTATTACATAAAAGTAAAGATTTAGATAGGGAGAACTTGAGTAATTGGAGACCTATAACTTTAACTAATTCAGATTATAAAATTCTAGCCAAGGTTCTAGCAGAAAGATTGGGTAGTGTAGTAAATAACTTAGTCAGCAAAGATCAGGTGGGATATATCAAAGGCAGGAACATAGCTACAATCATAAGATGTATTGATGATGTCATTAATTATCTTAATAAAACTGGTAAAGCAGGGTATTTGTTAGCATTAGATTATACTAAGGCATTCGATTCTGTATCTAAAGCATATATGTTACAAGCTTTTAAAGTATTCGGATTCGGATCTGACTTTCAAAAATGGGTATCTGTACTCTCCAATAATTCGCAAAGTTCCATAAACCATGGCGGCTGGCTATCTGAACCCTTCGATGTGAACTGTGGAATCAGACAAGGATGTCCATTTTCTCCCCTTGCATTCATTCTTGCAATGGAAATTCTAGCAGTCAAGATAAGGAATAGTACAATAACGGGTATCAAAACTCCAACTATGGGCAATAATCAAGATATATATTTAAAGATTAAACAATTGGCAGATGATACGACTTTATTTTTGAAAAATAGACAGGACATGTTTACTTCCATAGAAATACTTAAGTCATTTGAGAAATTTTCTGGGCTGAAATTAAATTCACACAAAACGAAAGCAATGAAGATGGGCAGACAAATCACTGAACAGAATCTCCCATTTGTATTGGTTGACAAAATAAAAATTTTGGGCATATACTTCCAGAAAGACAAAATGGCAAAACACATTGAAGAAAACTGGAGAGATAGGATAAATAATATACAAAAATTAATAGTACAGTGGAGCAAAAGAGACCTATCCATACACGGTAAAATTCTTGTAACAAAAACTTTCTTGTTAAGTCAACTTACATATGTTATGCAATCCATTGGCATCCCAGAAAAAGCTTTGAAACAGATCAACACCATATTCTAAAAATTTATTTGGCAGAGAAAACATAGTAACCGTAGAGCTTTTGAGAAAGTGAAAAGAAAAACAATGGAAAGTGATTATAATGAAGGAGGGTTAAATATGGTAAATATGTTAGAAATTCAAAGATGCATGCATTTACAATGGGCTGGAAGATTTTATCATGCACGGGAAGAAAACTGGACTATAATACCCAGATGCATCTAAACAAAATACAAAATCATCGTAAAATATTTATGGTAAACTGTAGAGCAAAGCAAATAAAATTACAAGAAATAGAGAACGATTTTTGGTCGGATGTAATTACAACATATTTGAACAGTAAAGATATAGTAACAAGAGAAGAAGTGAATATCCATAATTTTCACAATCAGATGTTGTTTCACAATAATAATATACAATATAAAGGTAATGTGCTATGTTTTCAAAACTGGATAGACAATGGAATAGAACACATAAAAGACATAATACATAAAACAGAAAAAAGACTTCTAGATTTAAATGAGGTTGCGTTTTCACTGAACCAGGCTAAAGGAATCACAATATTCGAATACAATGCTCTATACAACGCAATTCCATTACAGTGGAAGACCTGGATACAAAACAATGGATTACCAATGGAATCTACTGAAACTTCTATTTGTGATGCAAACGCATTCAATGCAAAACTAAAAGAAATAAAGAAATATCTTAAAAGTAGAAGTAAAAGTACAACTATAGACCTACATATTTGTGTATTTTGGAAGAGGAAATTTGACTTTTCTTTCAA
Organism: Babylonia areolata; assembly: GCF_041734735.1. Classification (NCBI taxonomy): domain Eukaryota; kingdom Metazoa; phylum Mollusca; class Gastropoda; order Neogastropoda; family Buccinidae; genus Babylonia; species Babylonia areolata. The sequence goes on from NC_134898.1 coordinate 28,477,559, forward strand.
TCATAATACATGGATTTTACCTAGGAAAGCAACAAAAGAAGTACGCTTACATGAATTGCAGTGGAAAATAAGTCATAATATATACCCAACAAACATTATTCTAAAAAAAATGGAAGTAGTAGACTCAGAAAATTGTTACTACTGTCCTGGTAAAATTGATTTTATTGAACATTTTTTCTATGAGTGCTCATCTGTGAAAATACTTTGGAAAAACATAGAAAATTTGATACTTAGAAATACTGGTAAGTGTATGAAATTACATCCCACAGACGTTTTATTTGGAATTCAGGATGACAGATATAGCAAACATGACCTTATAAAAATAAATCATATTATTTTGATAGGTAAAATGTGTATCAGTATTGCTAAAAAAACAAAAAGACTGTCTATTTTACAACTGATCTTTGAACAGCAATTCAGTATTAGACATCGATATATTATATAATACCTTATGAATCTTAAAGAAAAGGGAAACAAATCTATATGTAAGTGGGAGGAAAAAAACGACATAGTTATGGAATTCAGGGTATTGCTTTTGATTTTTGTCACGGTTTTTGTGTGCGTGTGTGTGCGTGTGTGTGTGTGTGATTGCTTAGGTTCACTGTATCCTTTTTGTTGCTGTTATTTTGTTCCTTTCCTTTTTTTCTTTTTTTTTTCTTTATATAAATAAAACGATGGTCGACCCAAGAAAGTCCGGGTAAAAAAAAAAAAAATTAAAAAAAAGACATTTTCAGGGAAAGTAAATTCATTAAAGTTTACCATGGACACACATGTATGCATACATACATACATACACACTGAGACACACGGACAACCGAAACAGGCTTAATACATAGATCGACTCAGTCTACACACAGCAATCTGTATGCTGGAAAGAGGACATACAGACGTAATAAGAAATAAGAAAGAAGCCCTTACTACTGCTGCTACTACAGCTACAATGACTATTGACAGTGATAATGATAATAGTGATAATCATAATCATAATGATAACAACACCGCAATGATAATGAAAAGAAGAAGAAGAAGAAGAAGCTGACTTTTATTAGCATTCGTCTATCTCTTCAGACAAAGTAGCAACGTCGTCGGCCATACATAACTATAACCAACAACAACAATGATAACGAGAAGAAGAAGATGAAAAAGAAGAAGATGATGATGAAGATGGTGAAAAAGAAGAAGCTGAATTTGATTGGCATTCGTCGGTCTCTTAAGACAAAGGTGGCGAAGCGGTCGGTCAAAAATCAGTCCTTTTGACAGCAGTGGTTCTCCTTGGCCCTCAGTCTTGACTCCAGAACAGTGTGGTGCCAGCTGCTGCGGTCGTCTGCAAGCAGTCCCAGCTGTCTGTGAGCGTCAGGCTGCACTGGCAGACGTCTTTGAGGTGAAGTGCTGGGCAGTGTCCTGAGGCCAGCTCCCCACACATGACGTTCACTGGGATGTGATGGTGACCGTCCTTAATTCGGTGCACATGTCCAAAATGATAGAGGTCAACGACCGTCTTTCATTTGGTGCGCATGTGCCACCGGTAGGCTATGGCACCGTCCTTCTTTCGGTGCGCATGTCCCAATGGTATAGACTGTCCTCCCTTCAGTGCACATGTCCCAGTGGTGTGGATCGTCCTTCATTCAGTGCACATGTCCCAATGGTATGAACCATCAGTGTACATGTCCCGAGGGTATGGACCATCCTTTATTCGTTGCGATATGACTGTTGTCTTTGTGTGTGTGTGTGTGTGTGTGTGTGTGTGTGTGTGTGTTCTTTTTTGTCTTTTTTTTTTGTCTTTTTTTTGTGTGGTGTCTTTTTCCACGCATAGGCTTATGATTCATTGTTTCAGTCACACCCGTGAACATCTAACGTGATTTACAAACCACAGAAATGATAGACAGGAACAAAACAGAATGAAACCCTCCTTGATTTATTGTACATGTCCGTGTGTATCTTCCGTTTCAACAACAGATTCGGCACTGCTGAAACATTGAATATGTTTTTTGTGCTCCCACTTTTTTTCTGTCACGACCCCCGTAGGGAAGAGGTCGAGAGCTGATTTAAAACATAACACCCATCCCAATTCACCAGACAACACAAAAACAAAATACAGATGTTTCTCTCCCACAGAAAATTTCTTCCCTTCCGCTGTGTCTATCCCGCTCACGCAACCATACATACACAGCTTATACTTGCAAAAGACAACAGCAAAAAAAGCTTATACCATTACTACAACAACAAAAAACGAACAGAAGTCACTTACAAAACCACCTCGCTTCTCCCAAATGTTCTCAAGAGGGTTTTTCCACACACACTCAAGAAAAAAAAAAAAACACCACCTAAAACTAAGACTGGCACACACGTCCTTGCCGGCTTCAGGAAGCTTTCCTCTTAAAAGAAAAAAGAAAACATTGACACTTGGCTCCAGACGAGCATCGGCAGACACGTTGTGCAGAAGTCTGACTAAAGGCAAGAGCCTTCAATCAAAAGGCCCAGGTGCCAGGACTTTGGATACAGTCCCAAGCTAAGGCCCAGGCTGCAAGTCAAAAGGCCCGGAACCCAGGACACCAGTCACGGGACAGGAGGGGGTGAAGACCAAGGACACCGGTCACCAGACAGGAGGGGACGAAGACCCAGAAACAACAGTCACGGGACAGGACGCCAGTCGAAAGCCTGGGACCCAGGACACCGGCTGGGTGGGACAAAGATCTGGGTCACCAGACTAAAGGCCCGGAACCCAGGACACGGCGAGAGCTGCCACAGGTACGTACGCCAACGACCACCATAAAGACACGAGGACGATGACGCACGGAGAAAAACAGAAGTGGCTTCAATGGAGGACAGGCGGCCCTCACTTCAAATGGTGCCAAAACGTTGGGGTAGCAACCCCCCATTAACAGAGACGACCCGTAAACTACGGCAGTCGGGCTGCAAAAATCCACGATATCGTTGCTGCCCAACAATATTTCACATACACTCGGGTGAACTGAGTAATATTCACGTGGTTCGTGCGCAATCCGAGAATTTTATCCGAACTGGGAGGAGGAGGAAAAGTGAAAGGAGAGGGTGGAGAAAAAATGAAGACGGGCCACACGCCCTAACTGTTGTCACAAGTTATGACAATTGACACCGTCCATTTATGTAACAGACAGGGATATGAATGACTTTGAATAGTCGGTTCATTCCCAAGTTCTTTCATGATAATGTCCTGAGGATGGATGGTTGATACAACACTGCGTAATGTGATCATGAAACTTGTACTTTGTTTCTGTTTGCTGCCAGACTGACAATTGTCTGCAATAGACAGGGATGATTCAGTGAACAGAAAGACTGCAAAATAATCTGGGCTTACAATGAAGAAAGGTTGAGAATTAAGAGACACAGTCAACTGAAAGTCTTGAAGCCTTGGGGAAAGCAGGGGGAGACAAGTCATACCAAGTCACATGTGGTGCTCAGATGAGGTGCTTCTTCTGCAGGAAGAAGGGAAACCGGAAGTCAGAGTGACGCCAGTACAAGAAGAGGCGGTCAGTCCGAGTGTGTACCCGAAGGGACCCCCCTGTTGCAACGCTCATTTCAGTGTCAGATACTGTCTGAGGGCACAGGAGCAGTGGGCAGAAATCACCCAAGAAGTGGATGAAGCCACGTCTCTTACAGACAAGGTCAGTGTTGAGATCCCTTTCACAGGTCTGGCTTCTTATCTGGAAGGAGTCATGGTGGCAGCCATGATGGACACAGCCGTGAAATGTGAGGGTGAATTCACTGAGACTACCACCAGTAGGGGTAATGGTAAATCTGGTGGTAAGTCTGGGCTGACGAAAACCTTGAATCCACAGGTTTTGGTTAATGTTCATGGGGGTCTGCATAAGTGCTCATGGTTCCTAAGATTGAGTAGGATACATAACCTGAGTTGGGTTAAAGTGAGTTCAGCCCTGTTGAGCAGGACTCAAAATCTGAGTGTAAGGATTCTGACCATGGGGGTCGAAATCCTTTCGAATCGGACCCCAGCTACCGGGAACAATGCTGAAAATCCAGCATATTTTGGCAAAGCTCAGGGGTGTGGTGCACTAGCGAGATGCTGTGCCAACACTGACCTGCAACATGGACTGACGGAAACCCACACTAGGGCGCTTGTGGGAAGCCAGTGTCCCTTACTTAAAACGTGTTGTGTCAACTAATGTTTTGAGTGAGTCAGTTGCAGGTTCCTGGGTGTGTTCACGTAACACATCAATCAGTCTTGCGGTACAACTGGGGAAGGTACCAAGGTCTTCCAGGACTCCTGTGCAGCATGTGGTACAGACTCCCTATGGTTAATTGGACCAAAGCGCAGAAGAGTCCCTCAGCCACTCTAGGGAAGAAACCAAGCCGCGCTCTTTCTGAGGGGGAGCATGATGGCCATTTGGGCAGTGGTACTGTCGCAAACCAGGTACGACCAGAAGGTGCGTTGCGGATGCAGCACTCCAGCTTCCCCAAATGTCCACGGGACACAGACAGGCTGATGGGAGCCAGACGGTACTAGTTTCGGTATCGTCATCCACAGGTGATTGCCGGGCAATACCAGAAATCGGTATCGTGATCTAGGGGTGATTGCTGGTCAATAACCCGAAATCGTCAATCCCCAGAGCCCAGAGTAATGGATCCCCGGTCCCCCAAGACGAAAGGCGGGGGAAAACGGAGACATCAAAGGAAGAGGGCATGGCAAGGGTCCTCTGGGCTTTGCAGGGAGTCGACTGTGACTGATTGTCCCCAAACAGGGACACCGGGTGCACCTTGCCCATGAGTCTCATGACTTGAAGGTGCAGGCGTCCATCTTGGTGAGCCATGAGGAGCCCCAGTCTTGAACACGCATCCACTGGGTCTCTATGGTCATAATCCAAGGAGGTGCTGGGTGCCAGAATGTGAGGTGGAGGTGGTGAACATGAAGACCATGCCTTGGAACACCAGGTGCCCAGAGACTCTAATGAACAACTGGATCCAACCCTGCCAGAAAAGAGGGAGGATGCCTTAAAGCAGGTTATGGTATGACTGCTAGGGCGTCCGGGAACACTCACTGAATTGGTGCAGTTCATAGAGTGGCAGGGCCTGTTGATGGATGCTGACAACAGCATCACAGAGTCAGTAGGCTGCAGTGGCCGCTATGTTGCATCAGTCACCTAGGTGAGCCAGTCTGTGACACCTACAGTCTACCTCTTCTGACCTCGGCAGCAGCCCTAACCCACTGTAAGTCCGCCCTCCTTATCACCTTCAGATCGCCCGTTGGGCCAGTGAGAACCCTGGCAGATCAACTGTGCCGGCCCTTCGGCCTGCCTGGAGAGAATGGATGATGCCTGACCACCAGCTTTCGTTGTGCATTTCCACTTGGATCACACCATCCAGGTCATGTGAATTCAGACTGGCTCTAGCTTGTCTGCATTATTGGATGGTGCCTACGTGCCAGCTGAGAAGGAGGTCCATTTGATTGGGACCTGTGCCTCCTTCTGTGATCCCAGCATCTACACCAAGCCGCAGAGTGGGAGGCCTTCCCAGCAGAAATGGAAGTTGCCATCAGGCTGCACCCTGAAGAGCTGATGGAGGCCTCTGCCTCCAAAGCCCTCCATCTCTTCCAGTGAGATTGTTGGTTCAGCGAGCACCTGTGCCAACCAGCTAGTGAGGACTGCCCGTACATCTGCTGATCCCCCCAGAAAAGGATCTTTCATCACAAAGATGGGGGGAGTGTTGTGAAACGGGGTACAGCAGACATTTACCCTGAGACTGCTATCAGCAAAGGGCGGTCACTCTTGCAAACGGAAGCAGACGACACTTGCTGACAACTCACTAGTGCTCAGGCATCAACAGAGACAGCAACCAGTGGACAAGTCAGTCAGCTTCCACCCTTCACACTGACCACTTCGTCTCTGCTCCACTGGCTCTACTACTGTGATAGAAGAGGCAGACTACGCCCTGCACTAAGACTACTACAACGAATACATACCGAAGTTCGTCCACCACCAACACCCGGCTGAACATTACAAGTATTTCTCTTCATACAACGGTCAGTGTCACGCGCCTGCTTCTTTAACATATAAATCCCTAAGTGCTTACCCACTTAGCCATCCTGAACAAGAAATAGGGTAGTGTGTTGCTACAATTACAATCACAATTACACGAACGAAGCAAAACAATAGCATTGTACTTGTAGCATTGTTTTTGTTGAGGGAAAACAGGCCTGCTTTGCGGATTGCACATGTTTTACTTGCTCTCTCGAGAATGTTCTGAACTGTAGTGGAGTGATAAGAGCATGTGCAGAAGGGAATCACCAGGATTTCTAATTATAGACGATGGATTAGCTGCCTGGGTGCACCGCGCGTGTCTTAAGTACGAAGTTAATTTTAACCTTCAAAATAAACTGTACCCGCAGGTCCCTACCAAATCAAGGGTACCTTGCCTTTAGGCAAAATGAAGTCTGTCTTGAATACAGCCCCAGGTGACAGATTTACCCTTGGGTCTTTCCTTTCTTCGTCACCAAGTGGACTTCAAGAGTCAGACTATGGAGCAGCCTTCATTTCCGTCCTACCTGGTCTTTCTCCACATTCCGCTACGCCTGCTACCCAGGCCCTCCCAGCTTCCACAATCCAACGTCTCCTTTTGATTGATTGATTGATTGATATGGATACTTATTAGTGCCTATCCTCAAATATGGGGTCATTTGCACAACAGGCTGCCTACCTGCGTAGAGCCGACTGACGGCTGCCACTGGGCGCTCATCATTTGTTTCCTGTGTCATTCAATCAGATTTCAGGCACGCACACATACACACTTAGACAGAGATGTAACATTTGACGTGTATGACCGTTTCTGTTTACTTACCCCGCCATGTAGGCAGCCATACTCCGTTTTCGGGGGTATGCATACTGGGGATGTTATTGTAGCCCACTGAACACTGACATGGATTACAGGATCTGTAACGTGCATATTTGATCTTCTGCGTGCGTATACACACATAGGGGGTTCAGGCACTAGTAGGTCTGTACATATGTTGACCTGGGAGATCGGAAAAATCTCCACCCTTTATCCACCAGGCGCCGTCACCGATTCGAACCCGGGACCCTCAGATTGAAAGTCCCATGCTTTAATCATTCGGTTTTTGCTTTTCCCGTTGTCCCTGTCACCCCGACCTACCCTGTACCCTGATCCAGTCTGCAAATCTGTGAGTGAAGACCCGAGTGAGTGACTTTATGATGTGCTGTTCCAGAACTTCGCAGAAGGGAGTTACATATAGTACGGCTGAGGGGGTAGTGTGTGTGTGTGTGTGTGGTGTGTGTGTGTGTGTGTGTGTGTGTTTATCACCCATCATGTAAACTGGTGTGATTTTGTAAAAGAAGCAAGCTGAACTTTTCGGTCCATGTGTTTGTGGGGCGTTAGTTAGTCTGGGAAGGTGTTGGGGTATATGGGCAACCCCTTTGTTGATTGTGACGCTCAGTTGCATTGGTGTTTGTTTGTTGTTGGCTTTTTTTCTCTTTTTTGAAGGTGGGGCAAGGGGTAGGGGGTGTAACTGGTTATTATTGCTTACACAACCCAAACGAACGCACAGATTATATATAGTTGATAGCATTCCACAGGGTAACAAAAAATTCACCAACACGCCATACCGTCAAATATATGATGAAATAGACCTGAATCAAATAACTTTTTTTTAAATTGTGCATTAAACTATCCTGCACACTAAAGCTGTCAGTGGGTGACTTACATTTCCTGAGCTCAAGTTAACAAAATCCATAGATGAACAAATGTCCATGGGTTGTTTCCTAGAAATATGCAGATGAATTGGCTGATAAGGTACAAAATGAGAAACCACTAGATGCCAAAAAGACAGAGAAAACTTGGGGGGGAAAAACGAAAGTGATACATGCATCTGTGGGAGAATTGCTTTGTTTTTACCAACACTGCAGGTGTCTGTGTCTCTAGGCCTGGATGACACTGGGATAGAGTACAAAAGTACAACCCTGTCAGGTAGTCCCACACCAAATGTACCCCCATAACAGCATCTTCATCACCCCATCATAATTCATCACCATCGAAATACAGAAAACAAAATACCCCCCCCCCAACCCACCCACTCCTCCCTCCCAAACAAGAAAAAAGATGTGCTGTTGGTATTCCTTATAATCAACCCAATAATATTCGTTTTTGTCGTTTTCTCATTGAGTAGTTTATTTGCATTTTATTTTATTCAAGGCTGCTTGAAAAACAAGAATTATATGTCACTTGAATCATAATTACATTCAAAGCACCTGTCCACGTGGTTCTTACAATGACCTCGCCGTCATCTGGACATGTGACAATGGGGAGAAGAGGCAATGACAATTACTCTCGTTCTTCAAGTTGGGAGGTACCTCTGACATCTAGTCATGCTGTGCTCATGACCAGTTTCAAACAGTTTATGTACAGCCAGCCACGGGTCGTGCTATACCGCTATCCTAAATCCAGTTCTTCAATAGACTTTCATCAAATATCTATGGTCTGGGATGCATCTTATCATAGCCCTGGATTTGCTCACTTGTATTACGTAAACGACACAGAATTTTTTGTTGAAGTCCTTAAAGGGACTTGTCTCGGAGGCACGCTCGTACCATGCTTTCAGTTTTCCTTCACTTTTTTCCCTGAGAGCAAAGCACCGCAGAAGCTACCCAGTGGTTTTTGGAACTGTTCAGTGCAGCACTACCCCAGCTTTCATCACCACATGGCTTGTAACCTGGAGACTGAGTGTGGAGATGGACGAGATGAAACAGAGTACTGTCCCTTCAGCTCTGCTGACTGTCAGGGACTCGTAGCATTATGTGATCGTTGTTACAAAATTGTCAATAGTCTGTACTTGATTAATCTAAACGTTTCAAATGCAAATCGAATAGGTAATGAGTACTGCAATATGTTTGGCGGTGTATTGAGATATCCTACATGTCTGTCTGACCCTTATAAAGTGCTCGCAGATAAATCAAAAAGGTACTGGAGTGAGTTATTTATGATTTGGGCTGGTTTGTATTCAAATGATATATTACTGCCTAATATGTATAGATATAGTGTACACAATGACAGAACTATCTTTTATCATTCTTTAACACGTGAAGATTTTGAAATTAGAAAAGCCGTTTCTAGCTTACTTGACTTCCGGAAAATGAAAATTCTTAATTATGAGTCAGAAATTGACTTAAAACAGTATTCATTTGGGGCAGTTTGTGAAGTCAGGACGAACAATACTGAAGAGAGTTTTCATCAACCTGAGGGGATTTCAATAAACAGCTCTCGATTTCTGCTGTCATCTGAACAAGACACTATGACAGTGTGCCATAATGGTCACGTCACATACACGTTTCTTTCGTGTGGTTCCAACCAAGGTAACATGTGCTACAAGGGACACACCGCTTGTTATTATCCACACGAAAAGTCGTACGCGAATGACACTATGACTGATACAAACAACGATGCCTTGTTCACCCCTACATTCACATGCAAAGACAAAGTAACCACTCTGTCATATACCCTGGTGTGTGACTTTATCCCTGACTGTGCAGATTTCAGTGATGAATCCTTCTGTCAGCATCCTCCATGTGTTGGATCATTCGCATGTACAAATGGTCAGTGTTTGTCTTTTGACAGCGTGTGTGATCAAGTGTCCCAGTGTCAGGATGAATCAGACGAAAAAACTTGTTACGTAATCAAACAAGTGAAAATTTGGATGAAACGTTTTCCGTCTCCAGCTTTAATCAATTTTGACGGCATCAGATTGTTCAGTGTGATCCCAATGAATTTCAGTGAACCTTGTCCTGACGGTCATTACCGTTGCCATGGAGAATTCAACGACTGTTTACCAGTTTACACACGATGCAATGAGGTTTATGACTGTATAGACCACAGGGACGAAGAGGGATGTGACGAGGTGACATGTTCAGGATTACTGCAGTGCAGGTTTTCACAAATATGTATACACAGCGACCACATGTGTGATGGCTGGTCTCACTGCCCAATGCAAGATGATGAATTATGGTGTAATACTACCTGTCCTGCAGGATGCCTTTGTCAGGTTTTCACATTCAAATGTCACCATCCTTTTCGTGCAGAACTCTTCCCTCAGATCCGCTCCTTAGATGTTACGGGTTCAGGCATGACACTGTCTGATGTGAGAAGTAATACACTTCTGATTAACGCGGTTTTTGCCGAGTGTTCTCTGACTTTCCTACCAGAACTGACGTTAAAAAATGTGATGTTTCTTGACGTCAGTGGCAACAAGCTTAAGCACATCAATATGACGTTTGTGCTTGGTTTGGAAAATGTGCAGTCACTGTTTCTGTCCAACAATCCCATTGTATCCCTCTCTGCTGATCTGTCCTCTGTTCGCCAACAAAGTGCCCTCACATTGATAGATCTTTCACACACCACACTGACAACGCTGGATTCCAGAGTTCTGTCACAGTTTTCTCACTTACAAATACTTAACTTAACCTCCACAACCATCCAGTCAATTAATTCCAATGGATTTCAGTACACACAACAGCTGACTGAACTCCACATGCACGATAGTCCAATCAACACATTTCCATCTCACATTTTCAAAGATCTTTTCCGTTTAAAGTTCATTTCCACACAGAACTACAAACTATGCTGTAATGCCATACTCCCACATCACTTTGATATTTCATCTTGTCATTCCCCCAAAGATGAAATCTCATCATGCGAAGATTTGTTGCAATCGTGGACATACCGTGGGTTTTTATGGTTGATGACTGGTTTTGCAATATCTGGAAATGCCTTCTGTTTCTGCACACGTTTGTTTGTGAAGGGCCTGATATCAACAACTGGCTTCAGTGTGTTTGTCACCAATCTTGCTATTGCTGACTTTCTGATGGGAATTTACATTGCTGTTATAGGAGCGGCTGATGAACGGTTCCGTGGTAGATACCTCTACTATGACGACATATGGAAAAGCAGCGTAACATGTAAGGTGGCCGGTTTTTTGTCTCTGTTGTCCAGTGAAGTGTCAGCTCTCATTATCTGTCTCATCACCTTAGATCGTTTTATTGTGCTCTGCTTTCCATTCAGCACTCTGCGATTTGGGAGAAAATCGGCAGCCGTCGTTTGTCTTCTGCTCTGGCTGGTAGGCTGGTTTCTTGCCTCGTTCCCTTTACTTCCTATGATGTCTCACTGGAAATTCTACAGCCAGACAGGTATCTGCATTCCACTTCCAGTTACAAGGAAAAGTTTTAAAGGCAAAATGTATTCTTTCGGCATAATGATTGTCTTTAATTTTGTCATGTTTTTATTCATATCTATTGGCCAGGCTTGCATCTATTGGTCAATACGTAAAGATGCTATGAAGATCAGTTCCACAAAAATGTTGCAAGAAATGACAATAGCTCGGCGGTTGATCACTATTGCAGTGACAGATTTCATGTGCTGGTTTCCCATTGGACTGTGTGGGATATTATCATCGGCTGGTATTCCCATTCCTGGGGAGGTGAATGTGACTTTGGCAATATTTGTATTACCATTAAACTCTGCCATTAACCCTTTTATGTATACACTCAACACTTTGGCAGAAAAACGTAGGAAATCAAAAGAAACTAAAATTTTGAAATGGATGGAGTCGCATTCAGATTTGATTGCTGTCAATTAAAGAAACGGTCTTACGATTTGCAAAGATTACATTGAAATAAACAGGACCGTGGCTTAAAGTATAATCATTACCATAAACTTTCTTCACATTGTTGTTGTTGTTTGTTTTGTTTTTGTTTTGGGGGGAAGGGGGCTTATGATTATTGTATACTATACGTACGCTTCGCTGATTCCTCGCTCTGATGAAGAAGAATAAAATGTTTTTTGTTGTATTAGTCTTAGATTGAGTTATGGTTTACATTGCACCGTGTTTCATTGCATTATATTGTTTTGCTTTGCATTGTGCTGCATTGTATTGTATCCCAATGCAATGCAATGTAGTGCGTTGTATTGTATGTTATTGTGCAGCTCTTTGAATCTCATTGTTGGAGGGCTATTTCACATCCATTGCTGACAAATCACCTTGAACAGGCTCAGTGTTGAAAGGAGACTGCAGTAGTAATGTTTTACTCTGTCACATTTGCTAGGTCTAGCGACGTAAAGAAGTTAATAACCAGCGAACTTTCCAATATCAGGGATTATTAAGGTGGTACTACATTGTAAGGTACTGTGCTGGGCGATATTATATCATATTGTACTGCCTTGTATGGTAGCGTTAAAAGATCGTTACGGCAAGGTCAAGATGCATTGTTTACACCAGCTGACATACTGTGAGGATAGCAACAGTATAACATCAGACACACTGATATCAAATGACATTCTTTTTTTTCTTTTTTCTTTTTTCTTTTTTTTTCTTTTCTTTTTTTTTGCTGTCCCATCATCTGCACCGTTTCAGTGGCATTACTCTCACGCCGCTCATTTAGATTCCCCCATACACGGCCACACCCGGGTTCGTCCGTCGCAGTTCCAGCGTCGGCAGTCTACAGGGAACCATTCTTTTTTTTCTGTAGAAACACGTAAAACGATGAAACTGTGACAAATGTACAGCAACATCTTGGTCGAATCTATTTCAGAGTACAACGTTTTACAGCACGAAATACAATGTGTGATTGGAGAACTGTTGTGGAGTTGGAGACATTATAAACATACAGCACACAGCTGACTTGTCAATATAGATTAATCCCAATGTTTGATCGGAGAACCGTTGTGGAGTTGGGGACATTCTGAACATACAGCGCACAGTTGACTTGTCAACATAGATTAACCCCAATGTGTGGTCGGAGAACTGTTGTGGAGTTGGAGACATTCTGAACACTTGTCAATATAGATTAATCCCAATGTTTGATCGCAGAACTGTTGTGGAGTTGGAGACATTCTGAACACTTGTCAACATAGATTAATCCCAATGTTTGATCAGAGAACCGTTGTGGAGTTGGAGACAGTCTGAACATACAGCGCACAGCTGACTTGTCAACATAGATTAATCCCAAGTGAGATCCAACTGCATGTTTTCTGTCCTTTACCTGCTGGCCGCATTCTTGGGGTCTTCACGGTATTTCGGGGTCCAGAAACTGCTGACTAAATGTTTTCTCCATGTTCGGAGTTTGACTAGTGCTGGCCATCTTGCAAATGGAAATCAAGACATACTCGGTTGGATTCCTTTATGTGTAATGGGAAATCAAGGTGCAATTAACTGGATTCCTTCATGCATAATGGAAAAACTATGATATACTCATCTGGATTCCTCAATGCATAATGGAGAATCAAAATACACTTAATTGGATTCCCTTTGCGTAACTGGAAATAAGAAAATACTTAGTCGAATTCCCTTTTATGCAACTGGGAATCAGGATATGTTTAACAATTTTCCTTTAAATGCAATGTGGAACCAGCAAATGCTTAACTGTTTTCATTTACGTGTCGTGGGAATCATTTTTGTTCTATCGCTGAACTGACAAGGAAGTGAGGAGTGAAGGCAGGAACACAAACATCAACCTGTCGAGAAGTACTGGGCCCCTTGAAATACAAAGGGAATGGATCTGAGCAGGAACTCTGAGAGAGAGATAGAAGAGAGGAAACTGAAGAAGGCAAGAAGCAACAATCTAGTGCAAAAAAAAGCCAAGGCACAAGAAGACTATTCCGCAGTGAAAAGGAACGTCAAGACGAGGATCGAGAAACACAAGCATGACAACATGTTGACGCTGCCAACAGAAGCAGAGGAAGCACATCACCAAGGAAACATACAGGATCTCTACGCCATCCAGAAGCCGTCTGGAAAGTTCAATAAACCTTCTAGAAAGACCCGTGAAGGACAAGGAAGTGAGGACAATACCTGACGAAGGAAGAGGGGCAGGGGAACAGGTGGGTGGAGTATTCTGAGGAATTGCTGAAACGACCAGACCCCTAGGAACCACCAGAGATCCAGCCAGGTGACAATGACCTACCGACTGATGGCGGCATGTCTTCCAAGAAAGACATCTGCAGAGTTGTCAAGCAGCTTAGGAACGGCGAGTCTGCAGGACCAACAGTATTCCAACAGAGGAACTGAAGGCTGATATCGAGAACAGTGTAGAGATGCTCTACCCACTCTTCAGCCAAATTTGGGAGGAGGAGCAAGTCCCATCAGAGTGGAAAGAAGGCTATCTCACTAAGCTCCCGAATAAAGGTGACCTTAGCTCCTGCATTAACTATCCTCCTCCTCTTCCCCTTCCTTCTCCTCCTCTTCCTCCACCTTCTCCTCCTCCTCTTCATTCTTCTTCTCGTTCCTTAGATGGACACCCAAGTCTCCGCGATGAAGGCAGCTGTACGCTGCAGGTGTTCTACACACCGGCAGAGTTTCTGGGTCACTGGAGTTGGGTCAGGCCAGTACCTTTTCTGAGCACCTCATGCAGGGGGGCAGGACTGCAGCAGGTGATCTGTTGTCTACCTGTCAGTCCTACAGGGGCACCAGAGCCTGACCAGTGCGGAATTTAGCGTATAAGTGGTACGCTGCCGTCCAGCCCGGGTAAAGTCTTTAGCTGGCTGAGTCCTGTTGAACAGAATGGAGGACTCTGTTGACCCCCTGCTTTGAGATCAGCAAGCAGACTTTTCCTCCCAGGGGGTCACTACCTTGTCATGGTCGGGAGGCTTAGTGGCCAGTGATCGAGCAAGCTATGTCGGCGGGGCATCAGTGCTTCTGAGGGTTTACTGCTCTAGTCCCAGATCTTAATTGACAGCCTACATAGCCATGGTAGCTGTTCAGGCTGATAAGTGGTGGTTTTTTTGTTTTTATTTTTGTACTGATGCCCCTGATAGGGCTTCCCATGCCGAAAAGATCGTGAGTGAGGCCCAAACTAAAAGTGACCCACTGTCCCTTTCACTATTCTCTATTCTTCTTTTTAACGCCTCTTTTCTGTCCTCAGCTCCCCATCAAGCCTTCTTTTCCACATTCATTTTTTCTCTGCTCCCTTCTTCAAGCCCGCCGTGTTTGCCGTGCGGCGCGACCTGTGATGTAGTGGAATGAGATCCTGGGGATTGAGAGAGCACGCTGCTCTCAACACGTCCCTTTGGCTCGGACCTCTCCTAAGACAGGCGGCACACATTGGCCCGTGTGTGTCAATCAGCTACCCCTTCGTGGGGTTGGGTCAAGACTGGCAGTTTAGAGGCTAACGATGATAACCCCGTAGTGCTCAGTTCTCTGTCCCCGGGAGCTGGGCATGATCGGGGGGGAACGCGTTGGAGCTAGACTGTTGGTCGTATGTCCCTCCCGAAACCTGGAAGGGGTCAAGCTGGTGTTCCCTTGACCCTGGCCCCTAAGTTGGACCCCATGGTGGGTGGGTAAGGGAGGGATGAATTTACGATAAAAAAAACAAAACAAAAAAAAACATGGTTTCTAACCGATTACACCCCCCTAAACTTGGGAAAAGGAGGAGACCAGGAACTGATGACTCAGACTCCGATTTGGAGATTGGTGAGACCTCTGGATATTGGCCGTTGTGGCTTGTGGTGGAGGACACTGATGATGACAAGCCCTTGTCAGCTCTCAGCTTCTTCGCCATCCAGAAGGGCTTCCAATGTTTAGCAGGCTCACTGAAGTCTATCAAGAGGCTGAGGAACGGAACGTTTCTGGTGGAGACGACATCGAAAAGGCAGACACAGCTTCTGCTTAAAGCGACCATGTTTGTGGATAGGGTGGTAAGTGTCTCCCCTCACAAAGGACTAAACTGCTCGAAGGGGGTCATCAGATGCCCTGAGTTGAGAGGAGTATCTGAGGCAGAGATTAAGTGCTAGCTGTCCTCTCAAGGAGTGACAGATATTTACAGGGTGACAGCAAGGAAAGGGTCAAACAGAGTCCCGACCAATACATTCTTCCTCACCTTCTGCTGCCCGAATGTCCCCAAGGACATAAGAGTCGGATACCTGCAGGTGAACGTAAGTCTGTACGTGCCGTCCCCTCTACGGTGTTTCAAGTGTCAGGTTTCTGTTTCACCTCGGCGGGGTCAGGGAGGGCCGAGGTGGTGGATATTGCGGCTTGGTCGGAATCAGACAGGACTCTAAATTCAAAAAATAGATATGCGGTCTTGGCCGACATTGAGCCACCACAAGCAGAGGAGAGCGATGGATTAGGCTGTTGCTTTATTTTTAACCTTTTTAATGGCGGTAATTCATTGGAACATCCGTGGGTTTTGCGCCAATCTCCAGGAACTCCAGCTGCTTTGTCGTGCTTTGAAACCTTCAATGCTGGCGCTGCAAGAGACTCTGCAAAGAGATGGCAAGTTTTTATCTCTCTCTGGTTTTAACTTCATTTTTAAACCCGCTCAACTGAAGCAAGAGGGACTGACGGGAGGTGTCGCTCTTTTTATACATAAGTCCCTTTTATACAGTACAGTTCCTTTAAGCACCCCTTTACAGGCGGTGGCAGTCAGAGTCACACTTAAGAAAACCATCACTGTCTGTTCTCTGTATCTTCCTCCTTCCGTCCGTGTTCTGAGGCAGGACCTCATGAACCTTGTCGACCAGCTCCCACGACCGTTTTTACTGTTGGGCGACTTCAATGGCCACTCCCCACTCTGGGGAAGTGAGGTGACATCAGCCCGAGGTCTTCTTTTGGAAAACCTTCTTTCCGATATGGACCTGTGCTGTCTTAACGACAAGTCACCCACTTACTTTCATCTGTCTTCTGGAAAGCTCTCGTGTTTAGATCTGTCGGTCTGCGATCCATCGTTGGTCCTGGACTACGAGTGGAAAGTACACGACGATCTGCACGGGAGTGACCACTTTCCTTTCGTCCTCCGTCCCACAGATGGGGAAGGTGGCTCTCTGCCTGACCGCCTGAACTATGACAAAGCCGACAGGGGAATTTTTGCCACAAAGTTAAGAGCGGATCTGCAGGAAGAAACAGTCTTACAAAGCAAGGATCCTGCTGACACTCTGACTCCGATCATTTTAGAATGCGCCAGAGCAGCAGTACCATCGTCTACCTCCAAGCCTCAGATGCCAAGAACGCCCTGGTTCGACGCTGAATGTCGGGAGGCCCGTAAGTCACGGAAGAGAGCGCAACGGCGCGTTTTTCGGAGACCAATAGCGTTCGAACCCATCAACAGCTGAGGGCGAAAGCCAGATATGTTTTTAAAAAGAGCCAGAGAAAATCATAGAGAGATTTTTGCTCTTCCTTAACCTCCAACACACCCAAGAAGAAAGTGTGCAGGGTTTTAAAAAAAAATCAAGGGCAAGAACGTCTGCCCAACTTTTCACCATCTTAAACTCTCAGATGCTCTGATTACAGAGAAGAAAGCAGTTGCTAATTTGCTAGCCTCCACAATCGAACTGAACTCTAGGTCTGCCAACAAATCTGTTCTGTTTCTCAAAACCAAAAACCTGAAAGAAAAAACACCCTGCAACTTCTCTTCCCCGGGTAGGAACCAGCCTAGGCCATTTCTTATCCCCCCCCCCCCCCCCCCCCCTGGCTGGAATATACCCCCTGTGTACACTTCGCTCA
Organism: Babylonia areolata; assembly: GCF_041734735.1. NCBI lineage: Eukaryota > Metazoa > Mollusca > Gastropoda > Neogastropoda > Buccinidae > Babylonia > Babylonia areolata. Next base: position 28,495,044 of record NC_134898.1, read on the forward strand.
CCCAATCAGTCTGTATCACATTTACACATAAAACATATGATGATAATTATGATGGTGATGATTATGATTATAAAAACAATACTAATACTAACAGAAGCAACAACAATAATAATAATAATGATAAAGGGAATGTATATAACTCCTTCCAACGCTCAAGCCACATTCCAATTAATGCAAAAAAGTGATGTGATGATGTTAGTCAAAAACGTGATGTGATGTTCGTCCTTCGGATTCGAAGATGACCATGGCTTCAAGAGTCAGATGGAAGATGTTTGTGTGTGTGTGTGTGTGTGTGTGTGTGTGTGTGTGTGTAGCTGTGGGTCCAGAGGTGACTAGTGAGGCCAATCCGGGCCCTGAAGTCTCGCCCACATGTGGGACACAAGTGAGTGGGTGCTGTTGCGGCAGTGGATGCTGCTCGGGCCTTGCGCACAGCACGCTTCCGTTGCACCTCGGTGATGCGCCTGGCTTCAGCTGCACGGGCTTTTGTGGTGATTATGCTGTGTCAAGCTGGACGGTCCAGAGCAAGTGTCTCCCAAGTGCTGATGTCAACGCTCAGGACTTTGAGGGACGCTTTGAGGCAGTCTTGGTAGCGTTTCTTCTGTCCTCCACCTGAGCGCTTGCCCTGACACAGCAGCTGATTAGACAGTCGGCTGTCTGACATTCTCACCACATGTCCAGCCCACTTGGCTTGGACATACTGCAGAAGGGTTAGACGCTGCAGAGGCCAGCTCGTTCTAGGACTTCCGTGTCGGGGACTTTGTCCTGCCACCTGATGTGGAGGAGTCTGCAGATACAGCTCAGGTTGAGCTGTTTGGCGTGTCTGCTGTAGACAGTCCAGGTCTCGCTGGCGTAAAGGAGGGTGGTAAGAACCACTGCACAGTAGACCTTCAGCTTAGTGGTAGAGCCGAGTTGTCTCCGCTACCAGACGTTCTCAGGGAGTCTCCCAAAGGCAGCGCTGACTTAAGCAATCCTGTTTTTGACGCTAGCGTCTATGTTCACACACACAGACAAACACACACACACCATCACCCCCACCCACCCACAGACATACTCGTAATGTCCTTCACGTGCCATGCCACGCCCGCTCACATCATGCTCACTTTCAAACAACATCAGAGAGGTTAACAGTGACCTAGTTGGGATGCAGTGCAGGGGAGCATGTCTATGTTTCCCAAGGTCTAAGTTCTCCCAGGTCTATATTCCCCTAGGTCTAAGTTCCCCCAGGTCTATGTTCCCCCACAGCTGACCATGGTTGACCACAGTTCAAGAGTGCTCAGACTGCATTATGTTGTCGCATTTGTACATTATGTGTTTGAAGATGTTTGACCACTGTATGACCACTACTGATCACTATAAGAGTTCAGCTTGCATCACATTGTATGCAATATTGCAACGTTTTAGCAGGATTTCACTATACTGTTGGCCATTACTGACCAGTACTTGCCACTGCTGACCACTATGTCAAATTCTTCAGATTGCGTTGTTTTGTCACATTTGTGAATTATCAAGACGTCCTGGATTTTTGTTTTTGATTTTATTAACTGCAAACTGACCACTGCTGGTCACTGACAACCACTACCCAGTGACCACCGCTTACCACTACTGACCACTACAGTCCACTGACTACTACTGACCACTGCTGACCGCTATCCACTGCTGCCCACCACTGACCACTGACTACTGCTGATCACCGCTAACCATTGACCACTGCTGACCACTGCTGGCCACCATATACTGACCACTAACCATTATTGACCACTGACCACCGGTGACATCCATTGACCACTGATGACCACTGACTAATGCTGACCACCACTGACCACTGCTGAGCAACACTCACCAGTACTGACAGCTGACCACCATTGACCACCACTGACTACTAGCACTGCTGATCACTTACAACCACTAACCACTGACCGACCAGAACCAACCACTGACCCCTATATACTGACCACTTACGACTATTGACCTCTGACCACTTACCAGTTCTGACCACTGACCATTTCTGACAACTGACCATCGCTGTCCAGCACTGACCGCTGCTGCCCAGTACTGACCACTGACTTCTGCTAACCACTGACATCACTGTCCACTAATAACCACCGTTGCCTATTACTGTCTACTGCTGACCGCTGACTACCACTGACTGCAGCTGACCACCGCTGACCACAATCACAGAGCGCTATTGACCACCACTGACCACTATATATGGACCACTACTGACCACCATTGACCACCATTAACCGCGGACAACTTATAGCCAACAAATTTCATCTGCTTCCTATGAACAAAAAACAAACAAACAAAAAACAAAAATGAAAACCGACTTCAGAGACAAATATTTTTTCATGCACACGCTTGTCTCGGAAGTCATTATACTTTGTGCATTCCATTATAAGATAGAACTCATCCCCAATCACAGCCATATTACAAACCTTGAAACTCTCCTGGTGTGCCACTACGTCTCCCTCTTTCTATTTCCAACTCAAGATTACTAAGCATAATTCATCAAAAGCAGTCACTGTACATCAGAACGACTGAACGTCTCTAGGAACGAACTTCATGTTCAAAGATAATATCAATTAAAAGAGGTGTTCCATATCGAAAGTTTTAACTGCAAATAACTGCAAAGTTTTGAATAAAAGCCCATTGGTAATAATTATTGTGTGAAATAAATTTCTCGCAGTTCACATACCCTTCATTCTGATGTTGTTAATCTTGGCACTCTTCAAATATCAATGTATTTCAGAGAAAAAGAGAGGGGGTAAGAAATGGCCCAGGGGATATAAACTGGCTTAGGCCAAACATTAACCCGGGTAAGATATAGCCCAGGCCAGTTCTTACGGGGATAAACTCTGGCCTAGGCCAGTTCTCACGGGGGTAAACTCTGGCCTAGGCCAGTTCTCACGGGTGTAAGATCTGGCCAGGGTAAGATCTGGCCTGTTACGCCGGTGCCCAAACCGGGAAAAGACCCCTCGAACCCCTCCAACTACCGCCCAGTAGCACTGACCAGCTGCATCTGCAAACTGATGGAGAAGATGGTCAACGGTAGACTGATGTGGAAACTAGAGACCGACGGCTTTCTGGCGAAGGACTATGCGGTTTCCGCAAGCATCGATCTACCGTTGACCATCTGGTTCGTCTGGAAACCACTGTAAGGAATGCCTTTGTCAACAAACAGCATGTTGTGGCCATATTTTTTTACTTAGAGAAAGCTTACGATACCACCTGGAAATTTGGAATCCTCTCGGACCTGCATAAGCTCGGCTTCCGAGGACACCTGCCCCAGTTTATCCACAACTTCTTGCAAGACAGACAATTCCAGGTGAGGGTCGGCACCACCCTGTCCGACATTCACGAGCAGGAGCTGGGTGTTCCGCAAGGGAGCATTCTGTGGCCGGCTCTCTTCAGCATCAAAATTAATGACATCGTTCAGTCGGTTCAGAAGGGATCGGACAGTTCGCTGTTTGTGGACGATTTCGCCCAATATGCAACTGGCAACACGTATGCCAGCATCCAGCGACGGCTTCAGCTCTGCGTGGACAAAATTCAGTGTTGGGCAGAGGAGAATGGTTTCACCTTTCAACCTCCAAAAGCTGAGTGTATTCATTTGCACAACTTTCGCCAATTCTATCTGGACCCTGAAATCCGTCTGGAAAATCCACCATCCCGGCGGTCAAGGAAGCCAAATTTTTAGGGGTCGTTTTTGATCAGCAGCTGAACTTCCTCAGCCATATCAAACAGCTGAAAATATCTTGTCAAAAAGCCCTGAACATCTTCCGAGTTGTGGCACACACGGACTGGGGTGCTGATAAGAGAACTCTCTTGCACCTCTACAGAGTCCTGGTCCGGTCCAAACTGAATTACGGGTGTGTAGTATACGGCTCGGCCATACCGTCTTACCTGAAACTGCTGGACCCTATACACTACCAAGGGCTCCGTCTCAACTTAGGTGCATTCCGCACCACCCCTGTGCACAGCCTGTATGCAGAGGCGGGGGAACGGCCTCTCTCCAACCGCATATTGAAGCTGACCCTAAACTATTACTTGAAACTGTTTTCTGAACCCAGAAACCCTGCTTACGATGTTGTATTCAACAATCCTTTCAACAAGAAATTTAAAGACAACCCAAACTGCATCCCTCCTCTTGGACTCTGCATTCAGCCACACATAGAAAATGCCGATCTGGATGTCAGTGGCATCTCAGACTTCTCCAAGTTCCCCGACAGCCCACCGTGGACCTTTAAAACGCCTGAGGTCCGATTCAATCTGGCCTCGTACCGTAAAGACTCCACCAGTTCACTGGCCTACAGAACTTACTTTTCGTAACTTTGCCACAAATTTCCCACTTTCCAAAGAATCTTCACTGACGGTTCCAAGTCAGAGGACGGAGTCGCTGCATCTGCGTTCTGTCCCGCCTTTCCTGACCAGCCCTCAACGGAACACATCCTGTCTGACAGCTCAGTGTACACTGCGGAAGTGACCGCACTGGTTATGGCGGTAAAAATGGTTCTCTCTTTGAAACAAAAGAGATTCATGATCTTTTCCGACTCCTTGTCAGCCCTGGAGGCAATCGCCTGCAGGAATCTGACTCATCAACTGCTGGAATTCTACGAAGCTTTCACTGTCGTAACGAAGAAAGGATACGAGGTTGTGTTGGCCTGGGTTCCTGGACATGTTGGCATTCGTGGTAACGAAAGGGCAGACCAGCTGGCCAAGAACGCTGTAAAGAAAGAATTATCGAGATCCTTCGTATCATACACAGACATGAAACAGAAGGTGAACACTTATATTAAGGATGTTTGGCAAGAGGAGTGGAACACCAAGACGGACAACAAGCTATTCTAGATCCGTCCAGACCTAAAAGAGACCCACCCTTCGGGGGTGAAGAACAGAAAGGAGCAGTCTGTGCTGTATAGACTGCATGCGGGGCACACTTTTCTTTACTCATTCTAACTTGTTGAAAGGGGAAGAGGCCCCTCGATGTATTCCCTGTGGTGAGCCTCTCACCGTGAAACACGTGCTCCTTGACTGTTGGGATCTGCATGACGTTGGACACAGACATTACACGGCGGTTTCTTTGAAGACCTTGTTTCGTGATGTCCCTCCGTGGGCGCTGATGGACTTCTTGAAAGAAGTGAACATTTTTAATCAGATTTGTTTTTAAACTATGGAAGGTTTTTTAAACTTTGAGTGGAAAGCTTAAAGTGGTGACTCGTTTTTATTGTTTGTTTTTTACCCTTGTAGTAGGTATTAACGTGGCGATAGCCTTGAGATGGCCTTAGTGGTCGGCGACGCTCTAAGCACCATAATTTCAATTTCAATTTCAAGCGGACTTTCGCAAAGACACATCCTGCACTGGTTAGATATCAATGCTGCGCATTATCTTGGAACAGTCGTTAGAGTGGACCTCGCTTTTCTTCATCAACTTTTTTTAAACTTGTTTTTATTCAGTTCACAAGTACAAGGTGGTAAACAATCGCATACATTTATCTTTTCTTTTTCTTTTTAAAGAAAAACAAAACAAAACAAAAACAATAACAAACACCCCTCTGCAGTTATAACACTTCGTTTTCAGTGGGAGATGGGGCCTCGAGGATATATTATTGCAAAGATTTTTTTTAATCCGGTTTTTTTTTTTTCCTTTTTGTTTCTTTTTTTTTTTTTTTTTTTCCTTTTTTTCCTTTCTTCTTCCTTTCTTCCTTTTCACAAACACTTTGTAAGGACTGTGTAATAAAGTTATGTATCAATCATCGCTAACATATACATGCATATACATATACACACATATAGAAATATACATCAGCAACAAAGATTTTTTGTCAGGCAGCTGATTGGAAATAAGCGATTACTCCAAGAACATTGGTTTATGTGGTATCCATGTGTTCTGGAAATCAGAATACCGTAATTTTATTTATGCTACATATTCTTCTATTTGTACCTCAAAAGTGGATTAGTTTTGTTCATTTTACACTGATATACATATTGCTTTGCCAACAAAAGTATAAAGTAAAAAGTGGCATCAGTATGTATATGTCGATCAACTCAAGGATAACAAGGCTTTTTGTCAACCGCAATTGCGAACATTCATACATTTTTCATTCACCACTGCGATAAAATCATGTCACAATTTTTGGATTTCTGGGCAATTCCATGTTGTCTTTTGCAGAGTGGCAAAAATTACAGTTGTCATTATCTGATAATCCTATTTGTTTCAAAATCACATTTGTCCCCATACACCTATGGACAATTTTCATTTGTAACTATTTTATTTTTACATCAGAAAGTTTGTGTATAGATAATATATATATATATATATATATATATATATATATATATATATATATATATTAATAATAATAAAATTTAAAACTTTTCAACATCAAAGTTTTCGTCCCATTTTGCACAGCATTTTGGTGCAATGTTATTCTTAATGAGTGAGTCATAATACATTATCGATCTTTTGACAACAGACATTAAAGTTAAAAAACAAAGTGACATAGTAATGGATTTATTATCATCTACTTCTATTTGAGTATTTCTTATACATTCTGATACTACAGATTTCTAACTACAAAAGGGAACAAAATCAATATCTACATGATATGTTTGCTTAAATTCTTCATGTAACATAAAGTGACCATTTTCTTTTTAAAAGTGTGCTATACAATATACCCCTTTATCTATGTACTTGATCATCTTTGTATCTATTTGAATTCTTCTGTTAAAGAAAACTGGTTCAGCAAGAAGTTCTGCTGAGTCTTAACAACAAATAATGTAGAAGTATGTTTTATAAGCCACCAATACCTCTGTCCAAAAACTATTTGATGTCGTGAATGTCATAATAATTTCGGGTCAATATTCCTCAATATTATCAAGCAGAGGAAAGTTGTACGATGCAATATGTCTCCATTTGTGTTTTGTTACATGGAGTTTTCTGACCCAGGCCAGCTTCAAAGCCACAGCAAAAGTTTTCAAATCTGGCAGTCCAAGTCCTCCATTTCTTATACTTTGTGTACAGTTTTTCTACTCATTTTCTCTCTTCCTGTCCCATACAAATTGATAACACAAGTTCTGTAGACTTTGGGGAAAAATATCAGGGGGGTTCGGTAAAATCATCCACAAATGTATCAGTTTTGAAAGAATGAGTGATTTTAATATTGCCACTCTGCCAGTTGGAGTTATCTGTCTCTTTATCCAAATCTTGAATAGGTGTTTTATATCAGCAATTCTTTTTGAGTAGTTTATTTGAGTACAGTCTTTCAAATAATTAGTAAACCAAATAACTAATATTTTAAATTGTGCAGGGTTCCATTCCATCTGCAAATGATCCATGTAACGGACTGGGGAGTTTTTACGACTGCCTAACCATATTGCACTTGTTTTTTTCTGAAGTTTATATATAATCCTGATTTTCGCCCCAAAATATCTAATATGTCTATGCAAGTCTCAAATGACTTCTTATCACCTGCTAAGAGAAATTCTGTATCTGCATATGTACTCTTGAAAGCCAAAAGCCTTCAATACTTTGGACATATAGTTCCAACTAACAGAATCAAAAGCTTTTTCGCAGTCTATATTCAAAAGTAATCCAGCCAATTGTTTTCATCTAAATATGCTATTGCATCATAACTAAGACTAATATTATCCCCAATATATCTATGCCTCATGAAACCTGTCTGATCCTTGTTTATACGTTTTGGCAACACGGTCTTCAAGCAATTCGCTATGCAGGATGATTCAATTTTATATATAACATTTAGAAGTAATATAGGTCTCCAATGCTTTATAAAACGTCTGTCTTTGTTTCCTTTTGGTATGCATGTTATTATTCCCTGTTTTTGTACACAAGACATTTCCCCTTTTACAAAATAAACATTTAGTGCCCGAACTATAAACGGCCCTATTTTTCCCCAAAAGCATTCTGGGCTTTTATTGTTTTTCATATTTCTAAGTGCACGACCCGCCTAATCTTGATTTCTAGTTCATTTGCTTTGTTAATGTTTAGTTTGGGTATATCCTTTACCAAGTCATGCATCTCACAGTCCTCGACATTTGATTCCTGATATAAAAATTCATAAAATCTTTTAACCTCCTGCAGCATTTGTTTGGTTGCTTAATACATTGCCATCCTTATCAATGAGTTTAGCCATATTCTTACTTATGTAATGTCGCTTCTCTAAATTGCTAAAATATTTTGTTACTTTCTCACCCTCATCTATCCATCTGGCTCTTTACCTTGATAATACCTCCTCAATTCTCTTTTCTCTGATAATTATGAATTGTTCCTTCTTTAATCTTATTTGTTCCAAATCTTCCTCTTCGATATGATCATTTTGCTTCAAGTATTTAATTTTTTTTTTTCTAATCTCTCCTCTTTTTCATTTGTTTTCTTCTTTATCATAACTGCATAAGATATTGTTTTTGATCTTTTCTTCATTAACAAAAAAAATCTAAAAAAAAAAACGTCTGAGATAGAGAGCTGCAAATCAAACAAAGGAACTGTGTCAACAGTATCTCTAGCATAAGGACTTAATGCATACTCTTCTTTAACTTTTTTAATTTCTTCGTTTATTTCTTCAAGGTAAGTCTTGTCTTTTAATAACGACGTGTTGAATTTCCAAAATGTATTTCGTTTCACTATTTCACCTAACTGCAGCTTAATGAGAGTAAGAGAATGATGAATGATATATTCTATAACCACATTCAATGTCTGCATCTTCAGTATAAGTAATAATTGGATCTGAAATAAGAAAAAAATCGAGTGTAGCTTGTTGAAACGGGTTACTTCTTCTCTATGTATACCTTTGACAATCGGGATTCAGATCTCGACATATGTCATTAAGTTTTAAATCAAGAATCATGTTCTCAAGTACTTCACTGCCTTTTGGATTATTAATGTGCTTGTATTCACAATAGTCTCTAGTTGGATCAAGAACCAAATTAACGTCTCCAGCCATTATTACATTGTTAATATTGAAATCCATGACTTTTTGTTTTAAAGACATATAAAACTCTGGGTCATCCTTGTTTGGGCCATACACATTAACTAAGAGAAAATATGTACTTCCAGTTTCAATAAGCACTATAATATAATTCCCATTATTTCCTTTTAAGGCCCGTTTAAAAATTATTATTGAAAAGAATAGCTACTCCTCTAGAATTAGAAACATAACTTGAGAAATAACCCTGATAGCCCCATTTTTGTGTGTGTACTGTTGAGACCCTGACAATTAACTGACGCTACTGTAAGTGAATTATTAATTTTGTTCAATTGAGAGGGTGTTTTTTTTTACTTTCATAAATGAAAACCCACTGAATCCACTATGAAACCCATCACTGGGCAACAGCCACTCATCCAGATCAATAATATGTCTAATACTGAGAATAGTCTCCAGAGTTTTGAAATAGTCCAGTACCATAAGCAAAGTACAATTGTATTAAAAACATAAAAAAAACAAAAGTCACAACACATGACACTCAAACAAGACAAAACGTACAAAAACATATAACGATTTGTATGTAACCAGAGATTACAAGCCCTATATGAGCATACAGTGCTCTCATAATGATTACGAAACTAACATTATTTATTCTTTCTTTTTTTTCTACAAATGCAACTGCATCAAAATGTTTTTATCAACTAAGTGACACAGTGATATAGACATTCATGTTGAAAACGAATGGAACAGATCGAATAAAGTACGAAACTGGACAGGAGCACAGAAAATAATGCATTAAGTGCAGTTTATGCCATGTGCGTTCGTGTGTGTGTGTGTGTGTGTGTGTGTGTGCGCGCGCGCGTTCGTGCGTATCCGCATCCCTTTGTACATAGTATTCAAGAGAAAACGAGGGGACAGCAGCTGGATAAACCCGGAAGAAGGAAATTCACAGAGAAAGCACATTCCCACTCCTGCTACAACATGACTGTTCAAAATACCGGCAATGCATCAGAATCTGAACAAATCTCCAGGGGGAAAAAAAGAAAAAAAGGTGTGGGGTGGGAGAGGGGAGCATGATCCAGTTAACATGACTGAACACATGCTCACAAGTAAAAATGTGAGTCTGGACAGCAAAACCTCAATGGTCCCAAAAAACACGTCCTTCATACCTGTGTGTGTGTGTGTGTGTGTGTGTGTGCGAGTGTGTGTGCCCGCGAGTGGGTGCGTGACCTGCCCCCACTCCTTCCCCCCGCCGACTGAAACACACGAAAAATCAGTACAAAAACAAACCATTGCAAAAAAAAAAAACACTTTGCACATACATATAGACATACAATTCTCAAGCTGTACCCATCAAGCGTTCAGTTAAACAGCATGAAAGCCAAAAGCACGAGTACAACGGACACTGCATATTTGCGGAGGGAGTGACAAACTTGTATTGCCCAGTTTTGACAATGAAACAGAAGATGCGAAACATTCATTGCATACACTCGTCGTCATCATCATTATCGTTTGGGAGGTGGGGGGTTGGGGGGGGAGAGTGGGGGTTGGGGCTGGGGGTAATTTTGGTTCAGTCACCTGCACACAAGCACAGTTTCGTCAAATCCTTGCCAGACGGAGAAAGATCTTGAGCACATTTTCGAAAACAATAAACAAACCAAGAGAAAGCCGTGAGCGGGCAATTCACAAATCCAAAATGCAAAGAAACATGTAGTACGTGCCCGGAAATATATATGAACAATCTTCAATAGACAGACACGTGCAAGACATATCATGCGCGCGCGCGCATGTGTGTGCGATGTGTATGTTTATGTGTGCGTGTATGCATGCATGCGTACGTGTGTGTGTGTGTGTGTGTGTGTGTGTGTCCGCCCCTCCTCCGCCCGCCCTTTTCAATACATGAACTGCTCTCAGCACTTGGAGAGAAGAAAAAAAAAAAGGAAAAAAGTATGGCAGATACATATTCCGTTTCAATTATACAAGTATAAATACATTTGTTTTTAAGAAACTGTACTCATCAAGCATTCAGTTATCATCATAGAAGCCAAACGCACAAACCGGAGAGGGGGGAGATCGGTTCAGACACATGTATGCACGCTCAGAATTATGCCTCTAACACTGACCACTTCCTTTCCCTCCCCTCCCTTTCCATTCCAGGCGACCCAAAGAAGTAATAACAAGTCGAACACACTGATCAGTACACTTCACAGTATATAAAAAAATAATAACTAAATAATAAATAGATGAATAAATAAAAGGAGGAGGGTGGTGTTAGGGGAGAAGGTTTTTTTTTCTGTGCGTGTTCCCCCCCTGCCCCCCCCCCTTTCCTTTTCTTTTCTTTTTGCTTCTCTTTCCCTTTTTCCTTCTTCTCCCTCCCCCTCTCCCTCCCTTTTCTTTTCCACTCCATCAAATCTTCGCCAGACAATATCACCAAACATCATCTTGAACACATTTCCGAAAACAATAAACAACAAACATGCAAAAAGCCGTCAGCGGACAACTCACGATTCCCAGATGCAATTATCATGAAGTACGTGCTTTTTTTTCTGCTTTTTTTTTTTAAATAAAATAAAATAAAGCACGTGTACCCAAAGACATGTCCTGAGCGCGCGTACTGACTGCACTGTGTGTGTGTGTTTGTGTGTATGTGTGTATGTGCGCGCGCACACACACACACACACACACACACACACACACACACACATTCACACACACACACACACACACACACACACACACACACACACACACACACACACACACACACTTAAACACTCACTCACTCACTCACTCATGTTACTTTCACCATATTATTAATGATAATATTATTATTATTGCTATTGTTATTATTATGAGCATTTACGCCTAATCTTGAAAATAAGCCATAGGCGTTTACAAATAGAACACATATGTAAATATCAAAAAGGAATGATTGAATACAAGATACCAAACATCATTGAAAACTATTCATCCACCCCACCCCTACCCCAACCCCCACACAATACACACAAGCACACGCACACACACGTCATAGCACACAATCGTACATAGTACACAATCAAAAATACTACCAACAAATTCTGAAACTATCAAAATTCACTCAGTCACAAACAGTCATTTTAGTTCATACTGGAAACGGATGAGCTGTTGAAAATACCACCTCTACCGTTCCAGTTCCGAAAACACACCTTAAACGTATATCTTTTTCATTTGTTGTCTAATATGACTCTCAGAAAAATAAAGATATATAAAAATAGATAAAGAATTTAAAAAAAGAAAAAAGAAAAAAAAAGTAAAATCCATAAACAACAATAGTGACTTGAACAACTGGAGATGCAGGACGATTGATTGAAAAGCAGAACACAGTGCTTGACATTAGCTCTGGTCCCTGTGACATTCAACAGGGGGAAAAAACAACAAGACCATAAGGAAGACAATTAAAACTGACACGCCTACAAAAGAATAGAATAGAATGGCAGAGAACACAATAGAATGGAATAGAACACAATACAATACAATGCAATGCAATACAACACAATCCAGTACAATGCAATGCAATGCAACACAACACAACAAAACGAAACAATGTAATCTTCAGTCGCGAAGAGACAGTCGAAAGGAGACGAACAGCAATGTCAGCCGAGCAAACATGATCTACGCAGACATTCAGACAATTATGTGTGAACGACACAAGCAGTGATGCCAATATTGATATTGTTTTCAACCAACAGCAACACTTTTCTCCCAGATGATGAGTCCAGCCAGGCAGGCTTGCCATGACATTGCACTTTTCTGGATCTCTCTCTCTCTCTCTCTCTCTCTCTCTCACTCCCCCTCTCTCTCTCTCTCTCTTGGAATGGGCCAAATCTATTATAGTCCCACTGCATAAAAAGGGAGATGCCAATAATCCAGACAATTACAGAGGTGTTGCCCTCACAAGTGTCCTCAGTAAAGTATACACGAATATTTTTTAAACAAACAACTAACGAAGTGAGCGGAAAGAGAAGAGAAAATCATCGAAGAACAGGCAGGATTTAGATCAGGGTACAGCACCATGGATTATATCTTTACGTTATATGCTCCGAACCAAAAAATATCTACTCAGAAACACAAAGCTTCATGTAGCTTTTGTAGATTTCCGTAACGCGTTTGATTCCGTCAACAGAAATCTGTTGTGGAACATACCACGCAAAAATGGCATAAATGGCAAACTGTATGTGGCACTTAAAAGTGTATACAACTCGGTGCTTGCATGTGTACGTAATAGATGTATGTACTCTCACCTGTTTGAACGCCCACGTGGAGTTAAACAAGGCTGTTTGTTGAGTCCCCAACTAATTTCATTTTTCATCAATGAACTTGCTATAGAGGTGACAAAAAGGGAAGACACGGCATACAGTTAATTCCTGGTGCTGTTGAAGCGTGTTTGTTATTGTTTGCTGATGACGTTATTTCTTATATCAGACAATGCTATAGGGCTACAAAACCAATTGGATGCACTAAAGCTCGAGGCTGATAGGTTAGATTGATGGTAAATCTGGACAAAACGAATGTAGTGACTTTTCGAAAGGGAGCGCATCTTTCAATTCACGAAAAATGGTTTTATGGAGACTGTAAGGTTAAAGTAACAAATTCTTATAGATATCTAGGTCTTCCGTTTACAACTAAGTTGAGTCTTTGAAGGCAGTCTTTGAAGGGGGTAATGGAGATTATAAGATCTTAAAAAATTAACTGTATCGATTTATCTTATTCTGAAAACTATTTTACTCCCAAATTGAACCAATTGTAACATATGGTGCAGAAATCTGGGGACTGTACGACAATCAAGGAATGGAAAATGTTCATATATATGCAATTAAACGCTTACATTCGGTGCTTTTGCATTCGTCCAATAAAATGTCATATGGTGAAACTGGTCGACACCCACTACATATGAAAACAAAGATCAAATGTATATTAATACAGCTCCCACTGACAAGAATAAGCAGACAAGCTTATGGAATGATGCTTAATCAGTTATATTCTGGGAAAGAAAATTGGGCTTTTTTTGTAAAGAATGTTTTAACCACACAGGGCTTTGGAATAGTCTGGATGTGTCAGGGTGTTGGCAATGATCGAATATTTCACGCAGAATTTAAAGACAGATTAATCAATTCGTACAAACAGGATTAGCATGCCCACATTAAACAGTCAGAAAAATACAATTCGTTCCTCTCTTTTAAGAACATTTTTCAGACAGAGAAATACATTAAAGTAATAAGTAATTAATGGCACAGAACAAACCTGGCTCGATTCAGACATAGAACTTTAGGCCTAAATGCTAACAAAAAATGGTTCTCAGCTTAAAAGACAGATGGATTTGGTGCAGAATTTTTTTTTAATGCTTCGGGGAGGGCGGGGGGGGGGGGGGTGAAATAGGGCCGTTTATAGTTCGGGCACTAAATGTTTTGTAAAAGGGGAAATGTCTTGTGTACAAAAACAGGGAATAATAACATGCATACCAAAAGGAAACAAAGATAGACGTTTTATAAAGCATTGGAGACCTATATTACTTCTAGATGTTATATATAAAATTTGATCACCCTGCATAGCGAATTGCTTGAAGACTGTGTTGGCAAAACTTATAAGGATCAGACAAGTTTCATGAGGCATAGATATATTGGGGATAATATTAGACTTATTTGTGATACAATAGCATATTTAGACGAAAACAATTTGCCTGGATTACTTTTGAATATAGACTTTGAAAAAGCTTTTGATTCTGTTAGTTGGAACTATATGTCCAAAGTATTGAAGGCTTTCGGCTTTCAAAAAGACGTATGCAGATGGATAGAAACATTCTATAATAATATCAAATCTTGTATTATTGTTAATGGTAAGATTTCTAAATCTTTTAATGTGCAGCGATGGTGTAGACAGGGTGACCCTATGTACAGAATTTCTCTTAGCAGGTGATAAGTCATTTGAGACTTGCATAGGCATATTAGATATTTTGGGGTGAAAATCAGGATTATATATGAACTTTAGAAAAACAAGTGCAATGTGGTTAGGCAGTCGTAAATACTCCCCAGTCCGTTACATGATCATTTGCAGGTAGAATGGAACCCTGCACAATTTAAAATATTAGGTATTTGGATTACTAATTATTTGAAAGACTGTACTCAAATAAACTACTCAGAAAGAATTGCTGATATAAAACACCTATTCAAGATTTGGATAAAGAGACAGATAACTCAACTGGAAGAGTGGCAATATCAAAATCACTCATCCTTTCAAAATTCATACATTTATGGATGTTTTTACCGATGTTGAAAAGGATTCGAAAAATGGTTTTTATATATAGACAAACTTTCTGATGTAAAAATGAAATGGTTTGAAATGAGAATTGCCCTTAGGTGTATGGAGGCAAATGTGATTTTGAAACAAATGGGATTATCAGATAATGACAACTGTAATTAAATTGTATGCTGCTCTGCAAAAGACAGCAGTGATCATATGTTTTGGAATTGCCCAGAAATCCAAAAATTCTGGCATGATTCTATCACAGTGGTGAATGAACAATGTATGAATGTTCACAATATGCAGTTGACAAAAAGCCTTGTCATCCTTGGAGTTGATCGACATGTACATACTGATGCCACTTTTTACTTTATGCTTTTGTTGGCAAAGCAGTATATATATATCAGTGTAAAATGAACAAAACTAATCCACTTATGAGAGCATTTCTTAGTAAGCTTAAACATAAGTACAAAATAGAAGAATATAGCACAAATAAGTTTACGGTATTCTGATTTCCAGAACACATGGATACCATATAAATCAATGTTCTTGGTGTAATTACTTACTTCCAATCGGCTGCCTGACAAAGAGTCTTTGTTGCTGACGTATATTTCTATATGTGTGTATATGTATATGCATGTATATGTTAGCGATGGCTGATATATAACTTTATTACACAGTCCTTACAAAGTGTTTGTGTAATGGAAGAAAGGAAAGAAAAAAAAGAAGAAAAACCGGATTTTAAATTAAAAAAAATCCTTGCAATAACATGTCCTCGAGGCCCCATCTCCCACTGAAAACGAAGTGTTAGAAATGCATTCAGAATGTTAGCCTATTTTGTGCAATCGAGTTCCACTAATTCATGAAATACTCCAAATGTTTAAACCCTTTTTTTTAATAGTCTGTTTATAGTTTTCATTGTTTGTCTTTCCCCATACATATATGCATTTGCATTAACCATCCTTCTCTTTATATGTTGTATTATCTTCATTTTCATTTTCTTTGTTGGTTTTTTTAGGGGGAAGGGGGGACGGGTGTGTTTGTTTTTTGTGGCGGGTTTTAAAGAAAAAGGAAAAAAAAGACAAATGTATGCGATTGTTTACCACCTTGTACTTGTGAACTGAATATAAACAAGTTTTTTAAAAAGTTGACGTTGAAAGGTGAGGTCCACTCGAGCGACTGTTCCAAGATAATGAGCAGCATTGCTATCTAATCAGTACAGGATGTGTCCTTGCGAAAGTCCGCTTGTTGATCTCAAAGCTTGGGATCGACAGCGTCCTCCATTCTGCTCAATAGGACTCAGCCAGCTAAAGACTTTACCCGGGCTGGACGGCAGCGTACCACTTATACGCTAAATTCCGCACTGGTCAGGCTCTGGTGCCCCTGTAGGACTGACAGGTAGACAACAGATCACCTGCTGCAGTCCTGCCCCCCTGCATGAGGTGCTCAGAAAAGGTACTGGCCTGACCCAACTCCAGTGACCCAGAAACTCTGCCGGTGTGTAGAAAACCTGCAGCGTACAGCTGCCTTCATCGCGGAGACTTGGGTGTCCATCTAAGGAACGAGAAGAAGAAGATGATGAAGAATGAAGAGGAGGAGAAGGAGGAGGAAGAGGAGGAGAAGGAAGGGGAGGTGGAGGAGGATAGTTAATGCAGGAGCTAAGGTGACCTTTATTCAGGAGCTTAGTGAGATAGCCTTCTTTCTACTCTGATGGGACTTGCCCCTCCTCCCAAATTTGGCTGAAGAGTGGGTAGAGCATCTCTACACTGGTCTCGATATCAGCCTTCAGATCCTCTGTTGGAATACTGTCTGGTCCTGCAGACTCGCCGTTCCTAAGCTGCTTGACAACTCTGCAGATATCTTTCTTGGAAGACATGCCGCCATCAGTCGGTAGGTCATTGTCACCTGGCTGGATCTCTGGTGGTTCCTATGGGTCTGGTCGTTTCAGCAATTCGTCAAAATGCTCCACCCACTTGTTTTCCTGCCCCTCTTACTTCGTCAGGTATTGTCCTCACTTCCTTGTCCTTCACGGGTCTTTCTAGAAGGTTTATTGAACTTTCCGGACGGCTTCTGGATGGCGTAGAGATCCTGTATGTTTCGTTGGTGATGTGCTTCCTCTGCTTCTGTTGGCAGCGTCAACATGTTGTCATGCTTGTGTTTCTTGATCCTCGTCTTGACGTTCCTTTTCGCTACGGAATAGTCTTCTTGTGCCTTGGCTTTTTTTTGCACTAGATTGTTGCTTCTTGCCTTCTTCAGTTTCCTCTCTTCTATCTCTCTCTCAGAGTTCCTGCTCAGATCCATTCCCTTTGTATTTCAAGGGGCCCAGTACTTCTCGACAGGTTGATGTTTGTGTTCCTGCCTTCACTCCTTGCTTCCTTGTCAGTTCAGCAATAGAACAAAAATTATTCCCACGACACGTAAATGAAAACAGTTAAGCATTTGCTGGTTCCACATTGCATTTAAAGGAAAATTGTTAAACATATCCTGATTCCCAGTTGCATAAAAGGGAATTCGACTAAGTATTTTCTTATTTTCAGCTACGCAAAGGGAATCCAATTAAGTGTATTTTGATTCCCCATTATGCATTAAGGAATCCAGATGAGTATATCATAGTTTTTCCATTACGCATGAAGGAATCCAATTAATTGCACCTTGATTTCCCATTACAAATAAAGGAATCCAACCAAGTATGTCTTGATTTCCATTTGCAAGATGGCCAGCACTAGTCAAACTCCGAACATGGAGAAAACATTTAGTCAGCAGTTTCTGGACCCCGAAATACCGTGAAGACCCCAAGAATGCGGCCAGCAGGTAAAGGACAGAAAACATGCAGTTGGATCTCACTTGCGATTAATCTATGTTGACAAGTCAGCTGTGTGCTGTATGTTCAGAATGTCTCCAACTCCACAACGGTTCTCCGATCAAACATTGGGATTAACTCTCTCCATACGAACGGCAACAGTGACGACGTTAACAGCGTTTCACCCCAATCACCATCATCAAAATATTGCAAGCGGAAGGCTCTTATACTGAAGAGGTGAATGTTGACAAAGAATACCACAATTCTGACGACGGAAGCTAAAGGTTGGGTCATTCAGACAGCCACTGGACATCCGAGGGGTCTGTGTAGAGGAGAAGAGAGGACTGGCCGTACTGAGTGAGTTAATCTATATTGACAAGTGTTCAGAATGTCTCCAACTCCACAACAGTTCTACGACCACACATTGGGATTAATCTATGTTGACATGTCAGCTGTGTGCTGTATGTTCAGAATGTCTCCAACTCCACAAGGGTTCTCCGATCACACATTGGGATTAATCTATGTTGACAAGTGTTCAGAATGTCTCCAACTCCACAACGGTTCTCCGATCAAACATTGGGATTAATCTATGTTGACAAGTGTTCAGAATGTCTCCAACTCCACAACGGTTCTCTGATCAAACATTGGGATTAATCTATGTTGACAAGTGTTCAGAATGTCTCCAACTCCACAACGGTTCTCTGACCACACATTGGGATTAATCTTTTTTGACAAGTGTTCGGAATGTCTCCAACTCCACAACGGTTCTCCAATCAAACATTGGGATTAATCTATGTTGACAAGTGTTCAGAATGTATCCAACTCCGCAACGGTTCTCCGATCAAACATTGGGATTAATCTATGTTGACAAGTGTTCAGAATGTCTCCAACTCCACAACGGTTCTCTGACCACACATTGGGATTAATCTATGTTGACAAATGTTCAGAATGTCTCCAACTCCACAACAGTTCTACGACCACACATTGGGATTAATCTATGTTGATATGTCAGCTGTGTGCTGTATGTTCAGAATGTCTCCAACTCCACAAGGGTTCTCCGATCACACATTGCTGTAAAACGTTGTACTCTGAAATAGATTCGACCAAGATGTTGCTGTACATTTGTCACAGTTTCATCGTTTCATCGTTTTACGTGTTTCTACAGAAAAAGAATGTCATTTGATATCAATGTGTCTGATGTTATACCGTTGCGGTCCTCACAGTATGTCAGCTGGTGTGAACAATGCATCTTGACCTTGCCGTAACGATCTCTTGACGCTACCATACAGTGCAGTACAATATGATATGATATCGCCCGGCACAGTACCGTACAATGTAGTACCACCTTAATAATCCCTAATATTGGAAAGTTCGCTGGTTATTAACTTCTTTACGTCGCTAGACCTAGCAAATGTGACAGAGTAAAACATTACTACTGCAGTCTCCTTTCAACACTGAGCCTGTTCAAGGTGATTTGTCAGCAATGAATGTAAAATAGCCTACCAACAGAATGTAAAATAGCCTACCAACAATGAGATTCACAGAGCTGCACAGTAACATACAATACAACGCACTGCATTGCATTGCATTGGCATACAATACAATGCAGCACAATACAAAGCAATACTATAATGGAATGAAACACGGTGCAATGTAAACCATAACTCAATCTAAGACTAATACAACAAAAACATTTTATTCTTCTTCATTGGAGCGAGGAATCAGCGAAGCGTACGTATAGTATACAATAATCATAAGCTCCCTTCCCCCCAAAACAAAAACAAAACAAAACAACAACAGTAACAACAACAAAAAACAAAAACAAAAACAAAAAAAAAACAATATGAAGAAAGTTTATGGTAATGATTATACTTTAAGCCACGGTCCTGTTTATTTCAATGTAATCTTTGCAAATCGTAAGACCGTTTCTTTAATTGACAGCAATCAAATCTGAATGCGACTCCATCCATTTCAAAATTTTAGTTTCTTTTGATTTCCTACGTTTTTCTGCCAAAGTGTTGAGTGTATACATAAAAGGGTTAATGGCAGAGTTTAATGGTAATACAAATATTGCCAAAGTCACATTCACCTCCCCAGGAATGGCAATACCAGCCAATGATAATATCCCACACAGTCCAATGGGAAACCAGCACATGAAATCTGTCACTGCAATAGTGATCAACCGCCGAGCTATTGTCATTTCTTGTAACATTTTTGTGGAACTGATCTTCATAGCATCTTTACGTATTGACCAATAGATGCAAGCCTGGCCAATTGATATGAATAAAAACATAACAAAATTAAAGACAATCATTATGCCGAAAGAATACAATTTGCCTTTAAAACTTTTCCTTGTAACTGGAAGTGGAATGCAGATACCTGTCTGGCTGTAGAATTTCCAGTGAGACATCATAGGAAGTAAAGGGAACGAGGCAAGAAACCAGCCTACCAGCCAGAGCAGAAGACAAACGACGGCTGCCGATTTTCTCCCAAATCGCAGAGTGCTGAATGGAAAGCAGAGCACAATAAAACGATCTAAGGTGATGAGACAGATAATGAGAGCTGACACTTCACTGGACAACAGAGACAAAAAACCGGCCACCTTACATGTTATGCTGCTTTTCCATATGTCGTCATAGTAGAGGTATCTACCACGGAACCGTTCATCAGTCGCTCCTATAACAGCAATGTAAACTCCCATCAGAAAGTCAGCAATAGTAAGATTGGTGACAAACACACTGAAGCCAGTTGTTGATATCAGGCCCTTCACAAACAAACGTGTGCAGAAACAGAAGGCATTTCCAGATATTGCAAGACCAGTCATCAACCACAAAAACCCACGGTATGTCCACGATTGCAACAAATCTTCGCATGATGAGATTTCATCTTTGGGGGAATGACAAGATGAAATATCAAAGTGATGTGGGAGTATGTCATTACAGCATAGTTTGTAGTTCTGTGTGGAAATGAACTTTAAACGGAAAAGATCTTTGAAAATGTGAGATGGAAATGTGTTGATTGGACTATCGTGCATGTGGAGTTCAGTCAGCTGTTGTGTGTACTGAAATCCATTGGAATTAATTGACTGGATGGTTGTGGAGGTTAAGTTAAGTATTTGTAAGTGAGAAAACTGTGACAGAACATTGGAATCCAGCGTTGTCAGTGTGGTGTGTGAAAGATCTATCAATGTGAGGGCACTTTGTTGGCGAACAGAGGACAGATCAGCAGAGAGGGATACAATGGGATTGTTGGACAGAAACAGTGACTGCACATTTTCCAAACCAAGCACAAACGTCATATTGATGTGCTTAAGCTTGTTGCCACTGACGTCAAGAAACATCACATTTTTTAACGTCAGTTCTGGTAGGAAAGTTAGAGAACACTCGGCAAAAACCGCGTTAATCAGAAGTGTATTACTTCTCACATCAGACAGTGTCATGCCTGAACCCGTAACATCTAAGGAGCGGATCTGAGGGAAGAGTTCTGCACGAAAAGGATGGTGACATTTGAATGTGAAAATCTGACAAATGCATCCTACAGGACAGGTAGTATTACACCATAATTCATCATCTTGCATTGGGCAGTGAGGCCAGCCATCACACATGTGGTCGCTGTGTATACATATTTGTGAAAACCTACACTGCAGTAATCCTGAACATGTCACCTCGTCACATCCCTCTTCGTCCCTGTGGTCTATACAGTCATAAACCTCATTGCATCGTGTATAAACTGGTAAACAGTCGTTGAATTCTCCATGGCAACGGTAATGACCGTCAGGACAAAGTTCACTGGAATTCATTGGGACCACACTGAACAATCTGATGCCGTCAAAATTGATTAAAGCTGGAGACGGAAAACGTTTCATCCAAATCTTCACTTGTTTGATTACATGGCAAGTTTTTTCGTCTGATTCATCTTGACACTGGGACACTTGATCACACACGCTGTCAAAAGACAAACACTGACCATTTGTACATGCGAATGATCCAACACATGGAGGATGCTGACAGAAGGATTCATCACTGAAATCTGCACAGTCAGGGATAAAGTCACACACCAGGGTATATGACAGAGTGGTTACTTTGTCTTTGCATGTGAATGTAGGGGTGAACAAGGCATCATTGTTTGCATCAGTCATTGCGTCATTCGTGTACGACTTTTCGTGTGGATAATAACAAGCAGTGTGTCCCTTGTAGCACATGTTACCTTGGTTGGAACCACACGAAAGAAACGTGTATGTGACGTGACCATTATGGCACACTGTCATAGTGTCTTGTTCAGATGACAGCAGAAATCGAGAGCTGTTTATTGAAATCCCCTCAGGTTGATGAAAACTCTCTTCAGTATTGTTCGTCCTGACTTCACAAACTGCCCCAAATGAATGCAGTTTTAAGTCAATGTTTGACTCATAATTAATAATTTCCATTTTCCGGAAGTCAAGTAAGCTAGAAACGGCTTTTCTTATTTCAGAATCTTCACGTGTTAAAGAATGATGAAAGATAGTTCTGTCGTTGTGTACACTATATCTATACATATTAGGCAGTAATATATCATTTGAATACAAACCAGCCCAAAGAAGAAATCTGTCACTCCAGTACCTTTTTGATCTATCTGCGAGCACCTTATAAGGGTCAGGCAGACATGTAGGAAATCTCAATACACCGCCAAACATATTGCAGTACTCATTACCTATTCGATTTGCATTTGAAACGTTTAGATTAATCAAGTACAGACTATTGACAATTTTGTAACAACGATCACATAATGCTACGAGTCCCTGACAGCCAGCAGAGCTGAAGGGACAGTACTCTGTTTCATCTCGTCCATCTTCACACTCAGTCTCCAGGTTACAAGCTATGTGGTGATGAAAGCTGGGGTAGTGCTGCACTGAACAGTTCCAAAAACCACTGGGTAGCTTCTGCGGTGCTTTGCTCTCAGGGAAAAAAGTGAAGGAAAACTGAAAGCATGGTACGAGCGTGCCTCTGAGACAAGTCCCTTTTGGGACTTCAACAACAAATTCTGTGTCGTTTACGTAATACAAGTGAGCAAATCCAGGGCTATGATAAGATGCATCCCAGACAACAGATATTTGATGAGAGTCTACTGAAGAACTGGATTTAGGATAGCGGTATAGCACGACCTGTGGCTGGCCGTACATAAACTGTTTGAAACTGGTCATGAGCACAGCATGACTAGATGTCAGAGGTACCTCCCAACTTGAAGAACGAGAATAATTGTCATTGCCTCTTCTCCCCATTGTCACATGTCCAGATGACGGCGAGGTCATTGTAAGAATCACGTGGATAGGTGCTTTGAATGTAATTATGATTTAAGTGACATATAATTCTTGTTTTTCAAGCAGCCTTGAATAAAAATAAAATGCAAATAAACTACTCAATGAGAAAATGACAAAACGGATATTATTGGGTTGATTATAAGGAATACCAACAGCACATCTTTTTTCTTTTTTGGGAGGGAGGAGTGGGGGTGGGGGTGGGGGGGTATTTTGTTTTCTGTATTTCGATGGTGATGAATTATGATTGGGTGATGAAGATGCTGTTATGGGGGTACATTTGGTGTGGGACTACCTGACAGGGTTGTACTTTTGTACTCTATCCCAGTGTCATCCAGGCCTAGAGACACAGACACCTGCAGTGTTCGTAAAAACAAAGCAATTCTCCCACAGACGCATGTATCACTTTCGCTTTTTTTCCCCTACGTTTTCTCTGTCTTTTTGGCATCTATTGGTTTCTCATTTTGTACCTTAACAGCCAATTCATCTGCATATTTCTTGAAAAAAAAAAACCCATGGATATTTGTTCATCTATGGATTTTGTTAACTTGAGCTCAGGAAATGTAAGTCACCCACTGACAGCTTTAATAGTGCATGACAGTTTAATGCACAATTTTAAAAAAAGTTATTTGATTCAGGTCTATTTCATCATATATTTGATGGTATGGCGTGTTGGTGAATTTTTTGTTACCCTGTGGAATGCTATCAACTATATATTATCTGTGCGTTCGTTTGGGTTATGTAAGCAATAATAACCAGTTACACCCCCTACCCCTTGCCCCACCTTAAAAAAAATAAAAATAAAAAGCCAACAACAAACAAACACCGATGCAACTGAGCGTCACAATCAACAAAGGGGTTGCCCATATACCTCAACACCTTCCCAGACGAACTAAACCCCCGACAACACAAACACATAGACCGAACAGTTCAGCTCGCTTCTTTAACAGAATCACACCAGTTTACATGATGGGTGATAAACACACACACAGAGACACACACAGAGACACACACAGACACACACAGACACACACACACACACACACACACTACCCCCTCAGCCGTACTATATGCAACTCCCTTCTGCGAAGTTCTGGAACAGCACATCATAAAGTCACTCACTCGGGTCTTCACTCACATATTTGCAGACTGGATCAGGGTACAGGGTAGGTCGGGGTGAGAGGGACAACGGGAAAAGCAAAAACCGAATGATTAAAGCATGGGACTTTCAATCTGAGGGTCCCGGATTCGAATCGGTGACGGCGCCTGGTGGGTAAAAGGGTGGAGATTTTTCCGATCTCCCAAGTCAACATATGTGCAGACCTGCTAGTGCCTGAACCCCCGTCGTGTGTATAAGCACGCAGAAGATCAAATACATACGTTAAAGATCCTGTTATCCATGTCAGCGTTCGGTGGGCTATGAAAACAATAACATACCCAGCATGTACACGCCCGAAAACGGAGTATGACTGCTTACATGGCGGGGGAAAATAAACAAAAACAGTCATACACATCAAATGTTACATGTCTGTCTAAGTGTTTATGTGTGCGTGCCTGAAATCTGATTGAATGACACAGGAAACGAATGATGAGCGCCCAGTGGCAGCCGTCAGTAGGCTCTACCCAGGTAGGCAGCCTGTTGTGCAAATGACCCCATATTTGAAAAGCGCTTAGAGCTTGGTCTTCACATTCACCACAGGGAGTCTGTACCACATACTGCACAGGATCCTGGAAGACCTTGGTACCTTCCCCAGTTGTACCGCAGGACTGATTGATGTGTTACGTGAACACACCCAGGAACCTGCAACTGACTCACTCAAAACATTAGTTGACACAACACGTTTTAAGTAAGGGACACTGGCTTCCCACAAGCGCCCTGGTGTGGGTTTCCGTCAGTCCATGTTGCAGGTCAGTGTTGGCACAGCGCCTCGCTAGCGCACCACACCCCTGCCAAAATATGCTGGCTTTTCAGCATTGCTCCCGGTAGCTTGGGTCCGATCCGAAAGGATCAAACCCCTAGGAGATTCAACCCATCTCGGATTTCGACCCCCATGGCCAAAATCCTTGCACTCAGATTTTGAGTCCTGCCCGACAGGGCTGAACTCACTTGAACCCTATCAGGTTATGTATCCTGCTCAATCTTATGAACCGTGAGCGCTTATGCAGACCCCCATGAACATTAACCATAACCTGTGGATTCAAGGTTTTCGTCAGATCAGACTTACCACCAGATTTACCATTACCCCTATTGGTGGTAGTCTCAGTGAATTCACCCTCACATTTCACGGCTGTGTCCATCATGGCTGCCACCATGACTCCTTCCAGATAAGAAGCCAGACCTGTGAAAGGGATCTCAACATTGACCTTGTCTGTAAGAGACGTGGCTTCATCCACTTCTTGGGTGATTTCTGCCCACTGCTCCTGTGCCCTCAGACAGTATCTGACACTGAAATGGGCGTTGCAACAGTGGGGTCCCTTCGGGTACACACTCGGACTGACTGCTTCTTCTTGTACTGGCGTCACTCTTCCTGCAGAAGAAGCACCTCATCTGAGCACCACATGTGACTTGGTATGACTTGTCTCCCCCTGCTTTCCCCAAGGCTTCAGGACTTCCAGTTGGCTGTCTCTTAATTCTCAACCTTTCTTCATTGTAAGCCCAAATTATTTAGCAGTTTTTTTGTTCACTGAATCATCCCTGTCCATTGCAGGCAATTGTCAGTCTGACAGCAAACAGAAACAAAGTATGAGTTTCATGATCACATTACGCAGTGTTGCAACAACCATCCATCCTCAGGACATTATCATGAAAG
Source organism: Babylonia areolata (assembly GCF_041734735.1). Classification (NCBI taxonomy): domain Eukaryota; kingdom Metazoa; phylum Mollusca; class Gastropoda; order Neogastropoda; family Buccinidae; genus Babylonia; species Babylonia areolata. The sequence goes on from NC_134898.1 coordinate 28,521,168, forward strand.
AACTTGGGAATGAACCGACTATTCAAAGTCATTCATATCCCTGTCTGTTACATAAATGGACGGTGTCAATTGTCATAACTTGTGACAACAGTCAGGGAGTGTGGCCCGTCTTCGTTTTTTCTCCACCCTCTCCTTTCACTTTTCCTCCTCCTCCCATCCTACAGTTCAGGTGAAATTCTCGGATTGCGCACGAACCACCTGAATATTACTCAGTTCACCTGAGTGTATATGAAACATTGTTGGGCAGCAACGATCTTCGTGGCTTTTGCAGCCCGACTGCCGTAGTTTACGGGTCGTCTCCAAAGCTACACCGACGTCTTGGCACCATTTGAAGTGAGGGCCGGCTGTCCTCCATTGGAGCCACTTTTGTTTTTTTTCCGTGTGTCGTGGCCGTCGTGTCTCTGTGGTGGTCGTTGGTGTACGCTACCTGTGGCAGCTCTTGCCGTGTCCTGGGTTCCGGGCCTATAGTCTGGTGACCCAGATCTTTGTCCCACCCAGCCGGTGTCCTGGGTCCCAGACTTTCGACTGGCGTCCTGGTTCTTTGTCCCCTCCTGTCCCGTGACTGTTGTTTCTGGGTCTTCGTCCCCTCCTGTCCGGTGACCGGTGTCCTTGGTCTTCACCCCCTCCTGCCCTGTGACTGGTGGCCTGGGTTCCGGGCCTTTTGACTTGCAGCCTGGGCCTTTGGTTGGCACTGTATCCAGAGTCCTGGCACCTGGGCCTTTTGATTGAAGGCTCTTGCCTTTAGTCAGACTTCTGCGCAACGTGTCTGCCGACGTGTCAATGTTTTCTTTTTTTCTTTTAAGAAGAAAGCTTCCTGAAGCCAGCAAAGATCTACAGTAAAGCACGAATATCTGTGTGCCAGTCTGGGTTTCAGGTGGTTTGTTTTTTCTTGAGTGTTTGTGTGGAAAAACGCTCTTGAGAACATTTGGGAGAAGCGAGGTGACTTCTGTTCGGTTTATTGCAGTAATGCTATATGCTTTTTTGCTGCTGTTTTTTGCAAGTGTATGGTTGCGTGCGCGGAATAGACAGAGCGGAAGAGAATAAATTTTGTGTGGGAGAGAAACATATTTATTTTGTTTTTGTGTTGTCTGGTGAACTGGGGTGGGTGTTATGTTTTAAAACAGCTCTCGACCTCTTCCCTAGGGGGTCGTGACAGAAATAAAAGTGGGAGCGCAATAAACATATTCAATATTTCAGCAGTGCCGAAACGGTTGTTGAAACGGAAGATACACACGGACATGTACAATAAATCAAGATCACTTCTGTGGTTTGTAATTCACGTTAGATGTTCACGGGTGTGACTGAAACAATGAATCATAAGCCTATGCGTGGAAAAAGACACACACACACACAAAAGACAAAAAAGAACACACACACACACACACACACACACACACACACACACACACACACACACAAAAGACAACAGTCATATCGCTTAAAACACGAATGAAGGACGGTCCATACCCTCGGGACATGTGCACTGAATGAAGGACGGTCCATACCACTGGGACATGTGCACTGAAGGGAGGACAGTGGGACATGCGCACCGAATGAAGGACAGTGGCATAGCCTACCGGTGGCACATGCGCACCAAATGAAAGACGGTCGTTGACCTCTATCATTTTGGACATGTGCACCGAATTAAGGACGGTCACCATCACATCCCAGTGGACGTCATGTGTGGGGAGCTGGCCTCAGGACACTGCCCAGCACTTCACCTCAAGGACGTCTGCCAGTGCAGCCTCACGCTCACAGACAGCTGGGACTGCTTGCAGACGACCGCAGCAGCTGGCACCACACTGTTCTGGAGTCAAGACTGAGGGCCAAGGAGAACCACTGCTGTCAAAAGGACTGATTTTTGACCGACCGCTTCGCCATCTTTGTCTTAAGAGACTGACGAATGCCAATCAAATTCAGCTTCTTCTTTTTCACCATCTTCATCATCATCTTCTTCTTTTTCATCTTCTTCTTCTCGTTATCATTGTTGTTGTTGGTTATAGTTATGTATGGCCGACCACGTTGCTACCTTTGTCTGAAGAGATAGACGAATGCTAATAAAAGTCAGCTTCTTCTTCTTCTTCTTCTTTTCATTATCATTGCGGTGTTGTTATCATTATGATTATGATTATCACTATTATCATTATCATTGTCAATAGTCATTGTAGCTGTAGTAGCAGCAGTAGTAAGGGCTTCATTCTTATTTCTTATTACGTCTGTATGTCCTCTTTCCAGCATGCAGATTGCTGTGTGTAGACTGAGTCGATCTATGTAATAAGCCTGTTTCGGTTGTCCGTGTGTTTCAGTGTATATGTATGTATGTATGCATACATGTGTGTCTGTGGTAAACTTTAATGAACTTATTTCCCCTGAAAATTTCTTCTCACCAAATTTAGCTGAAAATAGATTCGTCAATAATGATAATGATAATAATAATAATGATGATGATGATAATAATAATAATAGTAATAATAATAATAATAAGTATTTATATTGCGCTGAATCGTGTGCAGAGACAAATCAAAGTGCTTTCACACCAGTCATTCACACGCATACATAACTGAGAAACTGAAGACAAAGAAAAGGCAGGGCAGGGAGGCTTTCTTGGAAAGGGGTGGGTTTTAAGGCCAGACGAAAGAGCCGAGTGAGGAGAACTGACGAAGCGGAAGAGGAAGTTCATTCCACATGCGAGGTCCAGAGACAGAGAAAGAACGGTGGTTCTTTCCACACATTTCTGTTATGATGAAGATACACTTCTAGGAAGAGCACCCAAATGTGAAGAATCACAGCATGTTTCCCTTCTTTATATATATATATAAAAATTTACTGTTTTTGACAAAACGGTATTACTTTTGTACATCGACACGTTGTTTAATAGCCGAGTAGTAATTTTATCAGTAGTCAGATCAAGGGCATAGCCCTTGCTACTGGCACCATGTAACCCAGTACTACCTGCCGCATGTGAAGTCTCCCAACGACGGACCAGGAGGAGGAGGAAACCTTTCCCAACGGCTGTGAAGGCGAAAGAGGATGACCACAGGGCAGGGGGAGCTCTTATCCTTGGATGGAAGTCCTCCTAGGAGACGGAGCTCCCAAGAAAAAAACCTGCACCTGCCGAGGCCGTCCTACACGTGGCAATATCTGCACCTGTGGGACTGTGAGCGTCGGTAGGCGAGAGAGTGGGGAAGGGACTGCACAACTCCTCCTCACCAAAAAAAAAGTCACCTGTGCTGGTCAGGTTTTCCCTTGCAACACCTGTGGGAAGTGCTGCGCATCCAGAATCGGCCTCTTCTCCCATATGAGGACACACACCGACAGATAAGCATGCCTGCCTACTCAGCCGTCGGACCGACGGGAGACTCCATCAGTTTTATCAATTTTAGTTAAACAGTTACCTCTTCTGCTTGATAATGGAAGTTACATTCTTGCCTACATCGGCCAGTAACAGAAATGTTCTGGGTTATGAGGAATCAGTCTGACTGATTATCCTAGGGGGTATCTTTCTTATTGGATATGACTCATCCAAAACATTTTTTTCTTCTTCTAATATGACTCAAGGCATAGAAAGGATGCTGCGTTTTATATTCAGAGTGAAGGCATTACATTATATACATTCGCCCAAGTGTTGTTGTTGTTTTTTCTTTTTAGATAAAAGCAGCATTATAAATAACTTATGTGTTTGTGCATTCCTTTTGTATACGTGAGGGTGTGTGCGAGTCGCATCGATGGCTTACAAAATTTATCATTGAAAGAAGGCGAAGGAAACCGCTGAACATCATTCTTCTCATAATCAGTGGTTTGTGCAAAGGCCTCATCAGTTTGAGGATAAAGTTCACGTACGACCATCTAATTAAAATAGATCAACTTGCCTTACAGTCCGATAAGATTCGTCACCGTTAAACTGACTAATTACGCAACTATGCTTATTAGTGTGATGTGGATTTTTCGCCTTTTTCCAGCTTCTGAATAGCGCAGTTAGAGGCACAGTTGAGCCTAAGGCAACAGAGGGGTTGCCACTGGCAAAATTCTGCAGAAAATTCTACCTTGATAGTAAAACAACCCGTAGACAGACACAAAGAACGGGAAAAACACGTGGCGCTGAACGGACGACACACTCTTCCTCCAGAAGAGAACAACCTGAATTTCACACACAGAAATCTGTTGTGATTGAAAAAACAACAACAAACAAAAAAAAACTAACAAAAGACAAACAAACAAAATCAAACAACACCACATGGTCATTGAGATGTAAGCCTGCTAAATGCTCCGCGGAGTCAATGCATGGGTTCAATGTGTGTGTGTGTGTGTGTGTGTGTGTGTGTGTGTGTGTGTGTGTGTGTGTGTGTGTGTGTGTGTGTGTGCCAAACGAACCATGGCACTGATTCATGCTTCAAACAGCATCTGGTTGTTGCGGCTGAGTAACTGTAAATCAAGAAAAACAGTATTGTGTGTGAGGGGGAGGTGTCCTTTTTCCTTAAAAACAACAACAATAAATCAGTTTCAGTTTCACTCTCAAGGTACCAAGGACAGCGGCCTGATATGGTAAATGCACTGCACCACATCCGCTGTAAAGTAGGAATCACGCATGAGCCGTGAAGGCTTGCCTCTGTTTCTAATGTTTGTCCATTGATGCATCCTGTCCACAACTACTCTGCTGCCTCACTTTCCTTTTCTGCCAGGTACCTGTCTCACCTTAGTAATGCTGTGTACCTTTATACTTTATACTCACCGCTTCTTTCTCCACTGTGACTCTTTCTCTGTGTGTGTGTGTGTGTGCGTGTGTGTGTGTGTGAGGAGGATATTGTTTACATTGTGCATCATTCACAATCTCTCTCTCTCTCTCTCTCTCTCTCTCTCTAGATATATATATATATATATATATATATATATATATATATATATATGTATATGTATTGCGAGTAACAGATGGTGCGTGTTGTGAACGGATCTTTAAACAATGCACAACAATTGTAATCATTGTTACGCGGGTGGGAGAGAGAGAGAGAGAGAGAGAACAATGAACAACGAACAACTTTAATGTCAACAGCAGTGAACATTCTGTCTGGCATGGGGATACACGGCTTGTCCACGCCGAGTTTAGTGGAGACAGACAGTCAAACAGACAGTTATATTTGTATTCATTTGAATACTTGACTTTGTACGTTTGTATCTGAATGTGTGTGTGTGTGTGTGTGTGTGTGTGTGTGTGTGTGTGTGTGTGTGTGTGTGTGTGTGTGATAACACTACAAATGAGCAGACACAATACTATGTGCAGCAAGGTAGAAGAGAAACAATGACCTATCTTCAGCTGTTGTCGAAATCCTCCAGTTCACATCCAGCAACAACAAGACCACATTATAAAAGACTGCACTCTCTACTGCGGCACAGTGGACTGAAGAGTTCAGGTGTGTGCTGATAGAGATCGTTTTTCTTCAGTGCTGCGTCAGTGCATCTGGTTTGTCAGGGTCAGGAAATCTCTTGGGGAAAGAATGATTTATGAAATGTTGTTTGACACCATGTTGAACGAACAGCACTCACAAAGAGCACGACAAATGGGTGAAGAAAACTCCACACACAGAGACAGTCAATGTGAGAGATGAAAGAGTTAATGTGTGTGAATGTTTTTTGCCATGCCACTCTAGCAGTTGAGCAGGCATACGTACCACATGCCTTTAACCCTTTGGTCAAGATGCTTACTTTACTATGTTACCTAATAAATGTGTAATCCAGTCAGTAAAATTTAGAACAACCAACAATTCTTTGCCTGTTCTTCTTCTTCGTTCATGGGCTGCAATTCCCACGTTCACTAGTATGTACACGAGTGGGCTTTTACGTGTATGACCGTTTTTACCCCGCCATGTAGGCAGCCATACTCCATTTTCGGGGGTGCTTTGCATGTTAATAGTCAGTGCTTCGACAATTTACCTAGAAACGAAAGAATCTGTGATAAATGTTCCACAAACGACATTGCTGATGAGTTTCACTATTTTTATGTGTGTCCTCTTTTTGGAAAATGTCAGACAAAAGTGTTTACCTAGATATTATAGAAACCGCCCGAACTCCAGTAAATTCTACTCATTGTTTTCAGAGAAAAAAACAACAAACAAACAACAACAAAAGAATATTGTTAAAAAATAAAGCACTTGTTTCTTCTATTTGTAGTTCCTTTCGGTAATCTTATGTCTGTTGTGAATGGCTGATGATAAGTTATCAATGTGTAGTGTTTGCGTGAATGGGCTTTGTTTTTAAAAAGTTTTTTTCTTTGTTCTTTTGACATTACTCTTATTGTTTGTGAGGTTTATGTAAAAGATGTATGTAAGTAACGTTTAAATGCCCCCAGGGGGTACAGGAAATACACGTTTTTGCCTTTACTGCCAGCCTTCTTACTAGGCCTTGATGAAATGAGATAATAATAATAATAATAATAATAATAATAATATAACCGCGCTTTACAGCAGAAACACATACTGACATTTCAAAGGTAAGACAATAAAAATGAGATAAAACGGTTCACACCCACATATCATTCACTGCACAAAAAAGGTACATCACACACACACACACACACACACACACACACACACACACACACACACACACACACACACACACACACACACACACACACAAATAAATCCACCTAAAAACGACACAGAATTAACAGAGATAAACGAACAGTAAAATTTTGATGAACTACACTTTGCACACATTACATAAAATTCATCCACTTGAGTAAAATAAAACACTACAGACACTTCGTATAAAAATAACCAACTTAAAAATATTCAATAAGCATATGGAGTAATAATTCAATCACACTTCCCCATCAGTCACATAGCACATATACAAACAATATTTAACATGCATATCATTACTCATAATCGCAACAGGGAAAGCACTAGGAATTAAAGTAGAATTTTGAGTAGGTATCTATTGTTCATTGTACTGGTGAAACATATGTCTTCATTGTTTTTTCGAAAGTTTGTTTGGATCTGATGTGGCGAATGTAAAGTGGTAATGTGTTCCATTGTCTGGGTGCAGTGAAAGAAAAAGTGCGTTCTCCAAATATCTTTTTGCGGGTTTTTGGTATACATAGAATTAGTTCAACTGTGCACGAACGAAGTGGCGGAGAAGGTGAGTAGACAGAAAGAATATCAGAAATATAGTCGGCGTCGCATGGATTTGAAGTGCACGGGACTACTTCCTGTGTGATTGTAAGTGGTGTAATTGATTCAGCATGAACAAAAGTAATGCAATCCCAAGTGGACGGAGTCCGAAACAAGGAATCATGACCAAGGTCCTGACTTGTGACCTCAATCTCAATCCATGGCCAACGAATCTGGCTGAGCTTTATTTTGCTCTGTTTAACTTTATGCCACAACCTTTTAAGCATTTGACTTTTTTTTCAAATTGTTTTACACGCTTGCTTTTATGCTGCTTTCTCTGACGTTATCTGTTTCAGTACTGACGTCTTTTACATTATTTGTGTAATGTTTTGATGTTTGATTCAATCTTTCTAATCACTTCTCTTTATTGATTGATTGATATGGATACTTATTTAGCGTCAATCCTCGATCGGAGACTAAGCTCTAAGCTCTAATATATTGGAACATTTACTTTCCTCTCTCTCTCTCTCTCTCTCTCTCTCTCTCTCTCTCTCTCTCTCTCTCCATACTGTTTGCCTCACTGTCCTCTCTCTTTTTGGTTTCGAAGCGTGGGATATGACTAGACCTGGTCATTACGCCTTGTAGTCCGTCCTGCAATGGCTGAAGTTCGAGACCCTAACCCGAGTCTCCCGTTGTCCCGTTTCACGACAGGACAGACATGTTTCTTGTGACAGATCGTGGGAGGAAGGGTTCGACCTTAAGATCGGTCTGGACTGGTACAGAGGAGAAGCAAGGTTGTGCCTCAACCCACCCACCCGCTTCCGCCCCGCCCCCTTAAGTCTTCCCAGTAGGAGTGCGGTGTGGGTGGGGGCCGTGTCCCTACTGTGGTCAGTCTTGCGGGAGGGGGTGGGACATTTTCTTCTGGTGACCATACTTTACTCACGGCAGTGCACTGAGACTGCTCTCAGTGGTGGCACGGCTCTCTCCATTACCCTCTCCCATGCCGAGTCTTCTGGCTGTCTAGTTGGTTTCCTCCGCAGGGGGACACTGGTCCATGGCAGGCAGTGCCGAGCTGTTGTCCTCTTGGTCAGCCAGGGGGTTCAACACCAGAGTCGGACCTTCCCTCCCTACAACCTGGACAGGTTACCTCATTCTGGACAGGTTACCTCATTCCAAAAGGTTCGGGTGCTTGTGACCCTTGGGGATGGTATCACAGGGTGGTTGGCGCCCGCAGGTGGATCCCCCCACCCCACCCCCGCCCCATTCCACCCTTATGGGGTTCGAACCCTGTGACACGGGCTGCATTGAGGACTAGGGCCAGCACCCGGCACTCTCCCAGGCCCAGTGTGCCTCCCTGGGTGCTTCCACTAGGGCTGTCTTCAAGAGACCATAGTGCCTGTGGGTGAAGGTTACCTGTGAGTAACTCAACATGAGGCAAGGCAAACTACCTGGGGTAGCCAGTATTCAGGAAGACTGGAACCAACCCACAACTCTTCAAGCCCAAAGGCAAAGTCCACCTTACTACCTGCCAAAAGTAACTGCCCATGAAGCAGATGTAAACATTGCGGATCCTTTCGCTGTGTTGTTTTTGCTGAGAGAAAACAGCATGCTTTGCGGAAAGAACGTTTTTTAGGGATAGGTTAAACTCTCTCGATGGTTTCGATGTTGCAAACTCTCTCGACAAAGTTTTGTCGAGCTTAGTTCTTCCTTCTCATTTTGGGCGAAATGGCACCACGTATGATTGTTTTACTCTCCTCTGTGCCCTCTAAAGTGCTACAATTTTGGGTTGCGTCCAGTTACCTTCTTTTTTTATATTTCTCTGAAGACTTGAAGTTTACCGCCATTGTGAACAAAAGGAACGGAGGTAACTTGGTGTATTAAGAAGTAAACGATGATGCGAAGAAAAAAAATTCCAATTTTCAAATATAGACAATAGGTTATCTTCCTGAGTACACTGTGCACGTTTTGAATAGAAGATGACTCTACCTTCAAGGTAAACTGCACCCGCGGATCCCTATCATTTCAAAGATAACTTGCCCTAGGGCAAAATAAATTTTGTCCTGAATACCACCCCTGAAGGGAACCTGAAGAAGGTTTTGATCAGTCTTCCTCAGATGCTGAAGAAAGCGCAGCGGATGTCACTTCCACTGTCCCCTCAGAAACAGTTCTCTCTCGTTCAGCATGGAACCAAGCTGAACTATGACTTTCCTGACTTAGAACTTATCCTGCCTAACTGAGTAACCCCTGCAGAGATAGCACCTCCATCTATGATACCCCCCCCCCCCCTTCCAGGCAGCGAGCCTCCTCTTCCCAGACCTCAAGGCACCTAAAGATCCTGGTAGTGGCTCAGGAGTGGCTGAATAAGCCTGGCCGAATAGTGAAGGGTGCTACCTATATCCCCCTTCTTTGTAAGGAGTTCTTCTTGGCGTCCGTTGCTTTCATTACAGGAAAATATTTGAAGGATTCCTCCAAAGGATGGGTCCGGTCTTCATACACCCTAGACCACCCAGCTTCTATGGAGGCAGAACATCCAGCACTGGACCTCTTGCTATCCTCTCTACCCGCTACTTTTCCTAACTCGGCCAATCACACTTTCAGAACTGGCAGAATGAGATGAGTTGAGGCTGTCTTTTGGATGTCTCCACACCTTTGACACCTTCCTACACAGGGAAAACCGGCTATAAGAAGTGGCATTGGCTGAGTCAACAGCCTCAGCCTCAGTGGGAAGCCGAGTCAAAAAGCAGCACTCCTAATGACTCAGCCGACATTCAGCACCTTAAATCATTCACCCCCTGCATATTGGGAGTCTCTACAGACATGCTTTTCAGTAACATGACATGGGACTCAGCGACTGGATTGTGTTAGTGGTGCTAGTGTCTGGGTACGTGCTGCCATGGGCTGAGTACCACCCTCATCTAAGACCCTCTTCACCTCCTCGTGTGCCTAGCACAGAAGTGCATGGAAAAGTCTTGGATATAGAGATCTCTCAATCTGCCACTCAAGGGTGAGATTTGGGAGCTCACAGACACAGGTTCGGTGTTTTATAGCCGCCTGTTTTGATTCCAAAGACCTCTGGAAGATGGCAACTGATATTGGATGTCTCCTCTCAGCAATGTTCTCCTCAAAGTCAAATTCAAATGGACATAAAGGCACATATTCCAGAGATCTTTCTACAGGGCTTTTGGGCTTCTTCTTTCGACGAAGATTGCATATGATTAAGGCGCTTATCTGCCAATACAGTGTTCGTGAAGGTCTGGGTTCGATTGCTACTCTTACCTTTTTTTTTCTCCCAAGTTTAGTCATTTGGATGAGAATGGGATAAAATGAGATACTGTGTGCAGCACGCACTTGGCGCCCTGAAAAAAGAACCCATTGCGAAAAAAAACATGTGGTGTTCTTTGGCAAAATTATGTCGAAGAAATACGCTCTGATATGTCCACAAATATATTATAGGCATGCACCCTAGGTCTGACAAGCAAGTAGGGCTATGCTGCTGTTCAAGCATTTGCCCAGCAGATGTGGTGTAGTGTATATGGGTTTGTCCAAACACAGTGATGCCTCTCCATGAGAAACTGAAACTGAAACAGATTATAATTCACCCGGTGTCTCGCCAGTACTTGAGGTGCGTGTGGAGGGACAAGATCCAGACCTCTGCCATCGGGTTTTGTATTTCTCTTGGTGAGGTCGGAGTCTTTTCATCTGTGTGTATGTACCAGGGAAATTCGTGTATCTTGTCCTAGTCGCAGGCCCTTTGCAAGATTCACACTTCCATGATACTGGATGAGTACTCTCAGCTGCAAAGTCACACCTTTTAGATGATGTAACCCGACTGTCACTCTCTATAACACCGACAGTTATCATCTGGAGATAGGTCACAAGATTATTTTTCATGCTGTATACCAGCTATTATAGAGCATGTATAGGGTTGTCTCCAACGTGGATCAAGGACTCCATTTCCTGTCAACTTAGTTGATGCTTTCATGTATCTTTTAGATCACTGAGGGTTAGGGACTCGAATGCTGAAGACCAGAGGGAGACCACTCACAAAGCAGGGGCAAGCAACCCTCATGTGTGCAGGAAGGAGCACATTCTCAAAACTCTCAACCATCAATAACTTGACCTGATCACTTCATTCAGCAAAACAATACACATACTTCCTCTTATAATGGATTTCTTTTAATGTAAAAAGAACCCAGAGAACAAGGGCGCTTCACTCGTGACATCTATCGCCCACCACCACCACACCCCACTTTGATAAAATCAAGCCTAAATATACCGAGGTGACGTCAGCATAACTAAAAGGGAAAGCCACTCTCACGGCAGGTGTGTATTGGAAACGAAAATTATTTCCCTTTCCTTCACATCTCCGTGAAGAATGTTAGTCTTTTTAAAGAAGAGTATTTGGAGATGTTGTTACTCATATACTAATGCTTCTATAGATGATGTTTCCCTTTCTGTTGTCAGAGCAAAGGATTATGGACAACATCAGCATTGAAACAAATAAGGTTAGGTCCATTTGCCCAGGCATACAGTTTTATATTGACCAAAACAACAACACAAACAACAACATACTGCAGGCTAATGCTTTTGCCTGTGACGGCAAAAGTAAACTGCCTTTTGTCTCGAAATTCAAAGGGGTAGTGTTCGGTGTGTGTGATGACTCTTCCACTTTCTGCAGAATGAATATGGAGGTGCCGTGGGGTGTGTTTTACAGTATCCGTATTCTGCGGCAAGCGTATTGGTGTGATACCCGTCTCTGGGGAACAGAACTGGTGAATTTCTTTAATTTCTGGGATTTGAAAGCTGTGACCAAAGTGGAATGCGGATATCATACTGCTGAAGAAACGTTTTACCAAGTAAAAAACAGGGTTGATATAAATCATAAAAACAATCCTTTAGTTGAAACAGAAATTCGGATTGTTAAAAACAGAAATGTAGTCATAAAATATTCATCAACACATTCAGGGTATGTGGTTGTACCACAGATAAGGGCACGTGTGATGATGAACTGTGAACTGAAAGTGTCCTCTGGACATGTCATAATGATCAGCATTCATCAGTCATACAGACCCACAACGTATGCACTGAGCATGCCTCTGAAGATGATGTATGCAAAAACAAATTTATCTCAACAAAACGTCGTGAATTTCTACGTTGATCTATCCAAACCGGCTAAGGTCTTCCTTACATCTTCTCTCAGAATTAGATTCTACAATATGTTTTACTCTTATCTGAAAATCTATTTTTCTGCCATTTCTGAGAGCCAGCGACCCAAAGAACTGGTCAATGGTTTGTTCAACTGTTCAGTGAGCTCTTACTTTCAGTACCAGGATCACCTGCACTGTAATCTGAGGAGGCAGTGTGAAGATCGACGGGACGAAACAGAACACTGTCCCTTCAGCAGTCCTGGCTGTCACGGCTTGGTTGCTTCTCACAATAAATGTTTCCTGTTGATCACAGGAAACACCACCACATATTTATCTATGAAACTCATGGAGTACAAGTGTAGGGTCTTAGGAGGGACATTGGCCACAATAAAAACAAGACGGGAGCAAGATGACGCTTTATATATCTTTAGAAATTACAATGCATTTTCAATGGTGTTAGATTACAACTCTGGATGGCATATTGTGCCCTTTATGTACAGCAAGTTTAGAAAATGGTCATTCAACACGATGATATACAAGATGAACCACTTCAGAACAATGTATTTATACCACCCATCAAGATTTTTCAAAACTATGGAATTTGTTTCCATGGTATTTTTCGAAGAAATAGAATTTGCTGAGACAAAACTTTATGAGACATTGTGTGAAATTGAATCACAGTCTCTGACGAACCTTCCTGCGAAAGCTGAAATTGCTCACTTATCTTTGTCAACAACGATTTTTATGAACACGCAACAATTGTTAATCGGCTGTCCAGATAAACACGTAATGCATACTTTTATGTTTCTACCTTGTGATCACAGCAGCACCTGTGGAAAAAGAAAATATTCACAGGTGTGTATGTTTATGAACATGAGTGAAGAACTGAACTCTCCAAAGACGTTTTCCCGGTTGACACAAACATACGCCATGTTCAGATGTGATGACAATTTCGCAACAATTCATTACACTTTAGTCTGTGATTTCAAACAGGATTGTCCCCAGAATGATGACGAATCATTCTGTGAATATTCTTCATGTAGTGGGTTTGTGTGTTCCAACGCTCAGTGTGTATTACACAGTCAACGTTGCAATGAATATTCTGATTGTGAGGATGATTCTGATGAGATCGGTTGTCCGGGTGAAGAAGCATTCTATCCATCAACCCAAGAGGAGTTTAAAAGGCAACGATTACAGATCAGCTTGGATGGCACCGGTTACTTTACTGAGCAGCTGATGACAGCTGAGGAGGCGTGTCCTGACAGTCACTACCAATGCACAGCTGAGTGGCTGCACTGCCTCCCTGTCTATACTCGATGCAATGGATTTTCGGACTGCATTTACGGAGAAGATGAGCAGGACTGTGCAGAGGCGATATGTCCTGGTTACTACAAATGTCGAGGTTCTACAACATGTGTGCATGAAGATCATCTATGTGATGGCTTTAGTCAGTGTCCACGGCGGGATGATGAACTGATGTGTGACATGGCCTGTCCTGAGGGTTGCCTGTGCCAGGGTTTTTCTTCACGCTGTAGTCGTCCTGCCCCTGTACACCTCTTCCGCCAGCTTCGCTATCTAGATGCAACAGGATCTGGTATTTCACTGACTGACCTGACAAGAAACGATTATCTAATTCATCTAACGTTGTCCCAATGTTCCTTACATAATATTTCAGGTCTGAAGCTCCCCAACTTGCAGTTCATTGACCTTACAAACAACCACCTGAAAACTCTAAACATGACTGTTTTTCTTGAGATGAAAAGTTTGAGAATCTTATCACTGGCTAACAATCCTATCTGGAGAATGACCGGTAAATCCTATCGGCAAGTCCACCATTTCTTGAAACGCGTGGACATGTCCAACACATATTTTAATATGCTGAACACTGAAATGTCTGTATACTTACCTTGTGTTAAACATTTGAACATGTCTTTTTGTACGATTGAAACCATTGGAGCTAAAGGTTTTAGGAATATGCCACAGTTGACTGAACTAGATTTAAAGGGAAACCCACTAAGGATCTTTCCTTTTGATTTGTTTTCTGGATCGCACCATTTAAAACAGGTTTTTTCATCAGATTACAGGCTTTGCTGTGAGAACATTCTTCCTCAACAATCCAAAGTCAGCTGTGTATCGCCTGGTACTGTGTTTCCTTCCTGCATCACACTGATGCCCTCTGAACTCCATAAGGTGTTCTTTGGCGTACTGTGTACTTTTGCCATCGCGGGAAATTTGGGTTGTTTCATGGCTTTGTTAGCTGCCCAGAAAACATTCGGAAGGAGTTTTGTGACGCTTGTTACCCATCTTCAGTTCAATAATATTTGTATGGGTATTCAAATAGCCATTTCTTTGATAATGAATGAAGTATTTCACGGAAAATACATCCAGGTTGAAAGGTCATTGACCCAAAGTGCTGCTTGCAAAGTGAACGGTTTTCTTTCGCTAATGTCAAGCGAGGTATCAGTGTTCATTATATTTTTCATCACTGTGGATCACACTGTTGCTCAATGCTGTCATTCCTGGAAAATCCACAACAGCGCAGCTACCGTGATTTTGACACTGCTGTGGCTTGCTGGAATCGTTTTATCCTCGATACCATTTTTCCCCGGACTGTCGCACTGGGGACTGTCGGGACAGTCTGGACTTTGTCGCCTGGCATTATTTCAAAGCTACACTGATAACCACGCATTTAAATGGTTCAAAGTCCTCATAGCGATCAATTTCTTCACCTGCTTAATGATACTGGGCGGTCAAGTTGTCATCCACAGACACACACCAAGCATCAGATTGGCTCTGGACCCTTCACAAAGGTGTCTGTATTCTTCAGTGCACCTGATGAGAAAGGTGGCCATGACAGATGGTGCCAGCTGGTGTGTGCTGGGCCTGGTGACGATGCTGGCTGCAGGGGGTGTTGCCGCAGCAGACGAGGTCCACGGCACGCTGGTGGTGTTCGTGCTGCCACTCAACTCTGCGCTCAACCCGCTATTCTTCCTGACCACCCTGGCCACTCAGCGACGGAGGACAAGTCGTGATGAGAAGTTGCTGAGGGTGTTGAAATCAAGGCTTGCCCTCTCTACCAAACAGACTGTTCGTGACCTAAAGAAGTAACCACTGCTACATCCTACCACTACGAGTACGTGCAAGAATGTAAGGAAGGAAGCAAGCAAGCGCGTGCGTGCGTGCATGTATACATGAGTGTGTGTGTATGTGTGTGCGCACGCGCGCGCGTGCTACTCATGTGTCAGCATGCAGGTTGAACCATATTCGTGCCGTATTTATGCTTGCTTATGCTTTTCAGTTTGTGATACGTGTGCCCTGAGCAGACACAGATGGTCAATAAAAGAAGAGGACCTCCTTCCTCTTTCCCAGTTATACACTAACCTTGTTCAAATTTACGATTTTCGATTAAAATACGTAATGTATGTTTTCTGGTAGAAGAACCACACATAAAATATTTGCAGTAAAACTTATGAATAAAACGTTCGTTATTAGTACAACTCTACACCCAGACAACTATCTCTTTTACTTATTTATGGATTAGAGAAACGATAATAACAAGCAAACGACAATGTATGTGTCATTGCAAAGAAGAGTCAAAAACATTTGGGGTCAATGAAACGAGCGTGACGTTTTCCTCTTTCCCAGTCATACACCAGCTGATTCATGGGTATTCGGCTGTCCCACTGACTGCTGCTCAGCTGGTGCGATTTTCTGGTGAATCGTAGAGCTACACGCACGCATGTTCTCATTGATGGCCACACAAAAACACACCGCTTTCTAAACCCTCCTATTCTTAATTAACTCTCTGTAGGATGGAGAGAGAAAAAAAGAAGAAAAAAATAGGTCACAGTGACAGCGATTCACCACTGCTGACATTATGGATATGTTACAAGTGGAAGGCTCTCACATTCAAGAGGCGGATGAAAACAAAGAATGTCGTGTTTCTGACGAACGAAAGCTGTAAGCTGGGCCATTCTGGACACCAGCTGGACATACAGGGTCTCGGTGAGGGAGAGAAAGGGAGAAGACTGAACGACCTGAGTGAGTTGAAACACTGACCACAGCAATAGCAAATCATACGAAGACCAACAAGGAAGCCAAAGTCCATGTAAAAAACCGGTAAAACAACACAAAGGGGATTGCCAGTGTCACCGTATGAGAAAGAGCCTTGTCTCTGTTGGTACAAGAGGCCCCTGTGTTTGCGCCATGAAGCACTCTCCTTTTGTGCACGCACACACAGACATACATAGACACACACAGACACACACACACACACACACACACACACACACACACAGTGAATTTCACGACGAAAACTCTCTTGTTGACATGGGTTCTTTTACTTGCACTAAGTGCATGCTACACACGGGATGTTGGTTATAGTCTCATCCAAATCACTTGCATCCAGACCACCACTCAAGGTCTAGTGGAAAGGGGATGGAGGGGGAGTGGGGGGAGAATTCTGCCAAGTGTGGAATTCCATCCCATACGCTCAGGATCTCTCGCTCCCTGGGCGGACGATTTACAGCCAGGTCACCACTCCTTGCATCAGGCCAGCCACCGTCACTGCCATCATCACTTCCATCAGAACTGCATTGGCACTTCTGACAGCACTTTCGTCCAGAGCTGCATTAACACTTCAGCACTTTTATCAGCCCTTTCATCAGCAGTTACATGAACACTTCAGCACTTCCATCAGCACTTTTATCAGCACTTCCATCAGCAGTTACATGAACACTTCAGCACTTCCATCAGCACTTTTATCAGCACTTTTATCAGCACTTCCATCAGCAGTTACATTAACACTTCAGCACTTCCATCAGCACTTCCGTCAGCAGTTACATTAACATTTCAGAACTTCCATCAGCACTTTTATCAGCACATCTGTCAGCAGTTACATTAACACTTCAGCACTTCCATCAGCACTTCCGTCAGCATTTGCATGAACAGTTAAGCACTTCCATCAGCACTTGCATTAGCACTTCAGCACCTTCATCAGCACTTCCATCAGCACTTATATTACCACTTCAGCAATTCCTTCAGCACTTCCATCAGCACTTCTATAAGCACTCCAGCAATTCCTGCAGTATTCCATCGGCACTTCCATCATCACTTCAGCACTTTCATCACCACTTCCATCAGCACTTGCCTCCACGTGCTCGCTGACTGCCTGGTGTGGGGACCCAGGAGACAGGGTTAGGTCTCCCACAGGCCCATGGTGGGCTGTACCTGATGCACGGGATCAGGGATGGGGCGATTTTACAGGCGTAGATCATTTGCTATTATCATAAACAGTGAAAACCATCTTTTAAAGTAAACAAATTGCCCACGTCTGAAACGCGCTCCCAGTAGATCTTAAGAAACAATACAAGTACAAATTACTGACAAACTTCAATAATCTTCTGATTGACAAGTGACTTTTATTATTTCATGTGATGACAAATTATTATTATTATTATTATTATTATTGTTGTTGTTGTTGTTGTTGTTGTTGTCGTTGTTGTTCTCATCATCATCATCATCATTTTTTTTAATCATTATTATTATTATTGTTATCATCATTATCATTGTCATTATCATTATTCTTCTTATTATTATTATCATTATTATCAATATTTCTTTAAGTCCATCATGAACAACGAAAACTTCATGAGTCTGAAGATGAGAACGCAGCGATTTTTTTATATGATTTATTGTTATTGCCAACATTATTATTGTCATCATCACCTTTATCATCGTCATAATGATGATGATGAGGATGAGGATGATGATGATTAGTAGTAGTAGTAGTAGTAGTAGAAGTACTAGTAGTAGTAGTAGCCCCTACTTTAGTAGTAGTAATAGTATAGTGTCGCCGCAATGGTCTTTAATGTAACATCAGTGTGATGAATAATGACCTGACACATTTGTATTCTTTTTATCACAACAGATTTGTCTATGTGAAATTCGGGCTGCTCTACCCAGGGAGAGCGCGTCGTTACACTACAGCGCCACCCTTTTTTTCTTTTTATTCTTTTTGTGTGTGTATATATTCTGCGTGCAGTTTTATTTGTTTTTCCTATCGAAGTGGATTTTTCTATAGAATTTTGCCAGGAACAACCGTTTTGCTGCCGTGGGTTCTTTTACGTGCGCTAAGTGCATGCTGCACATGGGACCTCGGTTTATCGTCTC
Source organism: Babylonia areolata (assembly GCF_041734735.1). Lineage (NCBI taxonomy): Eukaryota > Metazoa > Mollusca > Gastropoda > Neogastropoda > Buccinidae > Babylonia > Babylonia areolata. The sequence goes on from NC_134898.1 coordinate 28,539,592, forward strand.
ATCCAAATGACTAGCCTCCAGACCACCACTCAAGGTCTAGTGGAGGGGGAGAACTCGGAAAATATATGCGGCTGAGACGTGATTCGAACCAGCGCGCTCAGGTTCTCTCGCTTCCTTGGCGGACGTGTTACCTCTAGGCCATCACTCCATCATAATGTATGTAAACGAGTCATCTCTAACACAAGTCCAGTGCCAGGTTTCACAAAGAAAACAGAAAACAAACACCATCACAACAAATTAGTATGTTTGAAATTGTCTGTGGGACACCATGGGGATGGTGAAAGGGAGGTGGAGGGAATTAAAAAAACACACACACACAAAAACAAACAAAATAACAAAAAAACCAAGACAATAACAATTACAAACCACCTGTGAATACGGTTTTGTCGTCAGCCCATGGTAGTTTGAGGATTAGAGTTGATCATGTGAAATACGTCGTGGTAATGGTTACCAACAAGGGACATAATCCTCAAACTTCTAGATTTTTTTCGTCTGGGTGATCTGTAATGACGAAGACCACACACGACTGCGACGTCAGCCGTTCAAGGAAAGAGACCGAGAGAAAACGATGTGTGTGTGTGTGTGTGTGTGTGTGTGTGTGTGTGTGTGTGTGTTGTGCCAAAAATTTTCCCCGCCACTTTTGTCCCGGAACTATTTTTATTTTATGAACGGTCCCGATCTCCCTTTTCCATTCTTGTTGTCGACAGACATGATGTTTCAATATCTTTCTGAACTTAAAATGAATCACTCACTCCTACAGTCTTTCCGTCATCTGAGCTTATTGTAAGTGTTGTTCTTGTGCTATAAATCGAACTGCATATGAATAGATAAACAAACAATTTTTTTTTAAATAGATAAATCACGAATCTTTTTTTCTCTCAAATTATGACAAAGTTTTGCTGGTGGTAACTAGCCGATCCTAAAGCCAGTCTTCAAAACTTCGAAATGGAAAAGACTCAGTTACATGAATTGATGAGTGAAAGCAAGGATCGTTGACTAATGTTGGGTAATTTCCTATTTCAGTATCCAGATTCAGGGACCTGTTCTAACGCCGACCCGGGCAGTTTCCGTGCATGTCTGAACTTAAGCGACATTAATAATAATAATAATAATAATAATAATAATAATAATAACCTTTTATTTTTATATAGCGCTATAATACAAGCATAAGCAAGATATAGCGCTTTACAATCCAGTACCTAAAGTGAAACAAGAAAGCATATAAAAAGTAGTAGAAACATAAAACAAAATCATTAATATTATAAAAATACAAAGCATAAAACTCACAAAGTAACATACTATCAATACTACAACTGTTACACACCAACACTCACACTAACACACACGCACAGACATACACATGATTAAACAGCTGAGATGACAGCATATCTCACTGCAGTAAATAGCGTGACCCTTTTCATATGGTTTTCGATTCTATTTTGAGGGTCATTGTGCTTAGAGTTGATATAGATTCAGTCATTACCTTAACGTGCAGCCATCTTGATGGGTAAAAAAAAACTCCTCTGCACAGTCATATTCATTCAGTTTGTGCCAAACAGGAAGCTGTTTTTGTTTGGTTTTTTGGTTGGGTTTTGTTTGTTTGTTTGTTTTGTTTTGTTTTTTTGTTGGTTTTGTGTGTGTGTGTGTGTGTGTGTGTGTGTGTGTGTGTGTGTGTGTGTGTGTGTGTGTGTGTGTGTGTGTGTTTATAGGCCTCCCTAACATGCTGTTGTAAAGGCAAACAACATAAGGGTCAGATCGTGTTCATGATATGCATGTGTTATTTCACATCATTTTTAAGCGGCCTAGTTAGGAGGATGGATTCTACGCAAAATATCACTTCTCACGCGCCTGCGTTGCAAAACTGATGCAGGAGCATTTGTATTTGTATTTCATTTTATCGCAACAGATTTCTCTGTGTGAAATTCGGGCTGATCTACCCAGAGAGAGCGCGTCGCTACACTACAGCGCCACCCATTTTTTTCGGGGTTTTTTGTTGTTGTTTTCATGCGTGCAGCTTTATTTGTTTTTCCTATCGAAGTGGATTTTTCTACAGAATTTTGACAGGAACAATCCTTTTGTTGCCGTTGGTTCTTTTACGTGCGCTAAGTGCATGCTGTTCACGGGACCTCGGTTTATCGTCTCATCCGAATGACTAGCGTCCAGACCGCCACTCAAGGTATAGTGGAGGGGGAGAAAATATCGGCGGCTGAGCTGTGATTCGAACCAGCGTACTCCGACAGATTCTCTCGCTTCCTAGGCGGAAGCGTTACCTCTAGGCCATCACTCCACAATTACTCCCATAATTAAAGATACTAAAGACAGGACGTCACCCGATTAACGAATGCTGAAATGGCAAAGCAAGGCAAGAGGTTTATTTCTTGTGGGTCCTGAGGAAACGTTACATACATTCATCATTTATACATACCACACAAACAAATGAAATGAATGTGACAATCTTCAAATGAACGAACAGACGAATTAATGGATGAATTTCAGCTTGTCAGCTTCAGTTGAGATAAAGAACTTGAATACGGTTTGACCGTCTGCTTTCGGGGCTCCATGAACTAGACACGTGAACTGAAGCAACAAAACGGCTGACGACAAGGGAAATCACTCCCCCAATTTCGGTTGTTGTTTTTCGCCCCAATGAACCGTCGAGACCACACACAATTGTAACGTCTACCGTGTCATAAAAAAGGGGGGTGGGGACGAGAGAGTATGTGTGTGTGTGTGTGTGCGTGCGTGCGTGTGTGTGACAGATAGACAGACAGACAGAGAGAAGCGGATGTGGGGGACGCGTGTGTAGTTGTGTGTTTGTGCGTGCGTATGCGTATGTGCGTGAGTATGCTTGTGTGCGTATGTGCACGCGCGCGCCCGTGTGTGCGTGTGTGTGTGTATTGACACGGCTTGCTTAGTAAGATTCTTTGCTACGTCGTTCGTAGCAATACAGTGTTCCACAAAAAATCTCCTGATGGGCTATTAAAAAAAAATAAAAAAAAAAAAAAGGGGGTGGGGGTAGACAGTCTAATTCTTGTTGGTAACACTTGCTATTTGTGTCATTATTTCCATAGTGACAGAAAAATTAAACGGGAGACATACTTTTCATGATGGCTATGTGCAATAACCACGACTGTAACAACGTAGATGACAGCAATAATAGAAGTCAGCGGTGGAAAGTGCGAAAAGATTAAGCGTCTTCTGTAGTGTTTTATTAAAATGTATTCCGATTTTACACAACAGAAACACACACATGCACAGAGAGAGAGAGAAAGAGTGAGAGAAAGACAGCAGTTTTCACATGGACTCGCTTGAGGCTGAGATTGCAAGGAGGGATTTAGCACACTGCACATTTTTTGTGTCGATATATTTCCTTAGAAAATGTGTGTCTGTGATAACCAGGAAGTCGGAGTACGACTTCCTATTCATTTTTGCAATATGTGTTTCTTCCTAGATCTACAGATCAACTGAGACAATAGAAAACATGCACACACAAAAATGATATCGTGTGTATTACTTATTTAAGGCATACAAGCTAAATGAAATGTACAGTTGATCTCATATTCAAGACAACTGATTTATGTTTAGTTTGAAAAGGAAAGAACCTACACTACTAGGCGCACGGTGAAAGTTAAAATGGCGTGTATATATATATATATATATATATGTGTGTGTGTGTGTGTGTGTGTACCAGTTCTGCACTTCGACACAGTCGAGTGCGTCAGTGAAACGGAGAACGCTGATTTACCTGGACCCAAAGCATATCCTACATTCCAAACTTCACAGGTGTGGTGAATATTGAAAAAAAAAAATTAAGAAAAGCTGTTCAACCCACGACTTGAAAATACTGCGTTTTTACCATATGTGGGCCTACAACCCCTCAGCTCAGTTTAGCTTTGTGACAATAGCTGGGATTGTGTCTCCATTTCTCATGTTTATGAGCAATTACTGATCTGGATTTTTTTTTCAGTATGGAAATAAAAAATCTGAATTATGGAAACTCTTCGTTTAATAAATAGTAAATAGTAAAGAATGGTAACTCTCTCCATTCACAAGGTACGCAACTTCAAGTCTAACGCTACCGATTCAGCGGGCACACAGGTAAATAAAAGGTACATTGAAATAAACCCAGACACTTCCTCAGAAAAAGAAGCACCGGGCTGGTCCTTAAACCGATCATCTGACATGTGCACACAGCAGCAATGACAGAATAATTGTACAAACACAAATTGCTCTTCGTTTTTATAGTTGCTGAGTGATGAAGCGTTACCCTTTCACATGATCATCGGAAACAAAATGAGATGGGAAACAAAGGGGGGGGGGGGGGGGAATATCGAAATCTTAACAAACCCAGGTGTGGACAAGAGTGTGTGTGTGCGCACACACACACACACACACACACACACACACACACACACACACACACACACACACACACACACACACACACACACACACACACACACACACTTAGTGTCAAACATGCACTTTTGTCAAACAATTCTCTCTTTGCTCGAAACGCCTATTTGCACATCCTACTGGGCAGTTGTTGTTTTTCCCTCCCTCCCTCCCTCCCTCATCACCCAACCCTCTCCCCCCTTCTCACCCCAACCTCCCTCACCACCCCCTCACCCCCTTACCCAAATCTCTCTCCCTCTTTCCTCCCAATCCAACTTTCCAACCCATAAGTTTTCTTCTTTTTTTTTCTCCTTTTTTTTGTTTGTTTGTTTGTTTCTTTCTTTCTTTCTTTTACTCCACCCGTGTTGTCCTTCCAAGGTCCCCCACCCATCTCCCTGTGTCCGGCTGCCGCCTCCCCCCCCCCTCACCCCACACCCACACCCTACATCCCACACCCCACACCACACACCCCACACCACACACCACACACCCACACCCCACACCACACCCCACACCACATC
>NC_134898.1:28544607-28674607 GCF_041734735.1 Babylonia areolata
CACAGTGATTTCCCCGCCCCCTCCACCCACTCGATTTTTTTCCTACCCTCGTCTAATACCACTTACAGTGAAAAGACGTTAAACTAAAGAACGAACGAACGAACGGGGGCGTGCATGCTGAGTATGTTCTTGTTTCCATAACCCACCGAACGCTGACATGGATTTCAGGATCTTTAACGTGCGTATTTGATCTTCTGCATGCGTATACACACGAAGGGGATTCAGGCACTAGCAGGTCTGCACATATGTTGACCTAGGAGATCGGGGAAATCCCCACCCTTTACCCACCAGGCGCCGTTACCGAGATTCGAACCCGGGACCCTCAGTTTGAAAGTCCAACGCTTTGACCACTCGGCTATTGCGCCCGTCAGGTGTGAAACTAAATCGGGAAAACAAAATCAAATGACAGAATACGTGGTGTGATAAATTAACAAAATGAAATGAATTAAAAACAAGCACACAAAAAAAAAAAAAAAAAAAAAAAAAAAAACCATCTCGAGGCACTTCTTCGTCTTCTTCTGCTTTGACTCTGTAAAGAGCCCTTACTTGGGGAGCCGCCCAGAACTGTTCACAAGATTCCTCCTATCTCAGGTCTGTTCCAGTTGTGTGTCAATACGACGTTTAATTAAAAACATGCGGCGGCCATGCAATGTCAAAGAAAAATTGCACATATATATACACTGCACACTAAACTAACAGAAAAAAATGATGATTAACAAACCAGTCATTCTCTCGAACTGGTCTTTCTAACGTTGTTTTCACTGACCTTTTAACATTATTTTATTTTCTCTTCCACGAATATTCAGCTATGAAAATTAATGGCCCCTTTGCGGTCGGTTTGGGTTATATGCTACATGGTTTGATTTCTCTCTCTCTCTCTCTCTCTCTGGTTTTTGGAAAAGAATTTACAAAAAGAAAGGATCTCTTTAGCATGTTGACATCAGAAGATCACGAGGTGATAATCTGGATGGCAAAATTTATATCAGTATCTATGAAGATTCGGCAAAAATCACTACAAGCATTAGTGCGTGGTCAGATAGGTTTGACCTTTTTTTTTTCTGCAGCCAGTGTTGGAATTTGTTGCGTGGTGCATTAATATAGATGGATGAACGGAATCAGTATGCGTTAACTGGCCTGTTGGTTGCTATCATTTTTCTTCAAAGAAAGAACTTTGTTTTGTTTCATTATTTCCTTTCACCATTTCATTCGTTGATCATAATGGTTTGTTATACAATGAAAGTAATGTTGACACATTCACCCATGTCACAAGGACCTCATGGCCAAGGACATTAAAGCGTCGAAGTGTTTCTCTCTCTCTCTCTCTCTCTCTCTCTCTCTCTCTCTCTCGACTTGTTTTTCTTCTTTTTGCTGACAAGGAGGAAAAAAAATTGCGCATTCAAGTAAGGGAGTGGCACTATAATTATTGGTGTTAATTGAATGGAAAGAATGCTTATGAGGGAGAGAGGGGAAGGGAGAGGCGAGAGGTAACGGGGAAAAAAAACCACGAAAAAAGAAAGTCTAAGAAAGTGAGTGGGGAGTATTTTGGGATGGTAATTGGAGTGTTGAGGAAACACGCACTTGAACTGACCTGACTCTTATCACGTGTGATCTCTGCAGAACGAATGCCATAGAATGGTCTCCCTTTTTCTTCTCAGTGGTTTTCTGGGTGTGTTTGTTTGTTTTCATTATTTACGTATTTCGTTTATTCGCTTACTTATCCGTTGATCAGATTTATTTATTATAAGATATTTCAGACTGTTTTTTGTTTCATTTATTTGCATATTTGTTTATTCGCTTGTTCATTTATTCATTTTATCAAGTTCATTTCTCATTAAAAATAATTAAAAATTTTAAAAAATCTTATATAACAGACTGCTTATAATGTTTGAATATTCAAAGGTCAGTGTAATTTGTTCAGTAAATATGTGAATGTGTGTGTTTAAATAAGGTGTCATTCTAATATCTGGTCAGGTATCAGAGGCCTCATAAGCAGAGACACAAAAGGAAAAATATTCCTCCATCTTCCATTTACCCACATGCTATATATCATATTTTGCATTTTAAACGGTTATTTCTTTTACTTGACTCCCAACTCAGTGGATCATGTCAGTCTTTTTGAGCAAACTAACTCACATCTGCATGGTCTGTTGTTACAGAAGGTTCTACCAGTTCTGACCGACTGTCTCCATCTGAATTTTTTTTTTCTTTTCTTTTTAATTTAATCTCAAACAGAGGAGTGAAATTGAAAAAGACGCTGCAATGGAAATAAATTAAATTGTTTGGGGTTTTTTTTGTTTGTTTGTTTGTTTTTTTTGTTTTTTGTCACAACAGATCTCTGTGTGTGAAATTCGGGCTGCTCTCCTTGGGGAAAGCGCGTTGTCCATTGTGCGGCTGCGCTACTCTTGTTTTTCAGTTTTCTCTTTCTTTCTTTCTTTCTTTCTTTCTCTCGTCAGTCTTTCTCCAAGTGTATTTGTTTTTGTTAGCAAAAATGGGATCTTTCTACAGAATTCCGTCAAGGCCGTGTTAAGTTCTTTCACGTATGCTAAAAGTAAAAGAGCCATTCTGCACACGGAGCCCCCCGGTTTATCGACTGTCTCATCGAAATGGGTCCTTCACCAACCCCCAACCCCACCCCACCTCCCACCCCCCTCTCTTCTGCTGGACTTCAGTTTAGTACTTTTCAACCGTTTATCTCCACCCACTCCCCACCCACCTCCACACTCCACCGCCCTCTCTCCCCTGTGCCTTTTCTCTGTCACTTCTTTAGTTCAGCGAGCTGGCAGAAGCCAGACTGAGAAGGACTTGATGATTGATGAACAATCAATTTCTGCAGCTTCTGATTCGTCTCGACAGAGTGAAAGTGAGAAGCAGCGTGCATTTCGTGATCAGTGCGGCGGCTTCTTCTTCTTCTTCTGCGTTCGTGGGCTGCAACTCCCACGTTCACTCGTATGTACACGAGTGGGCTTTTACGTGTATGACCGTTTTGACCCCGCCATATATGCAGCCATACTCCGCTTTCGGGGGTGTGCATGCTGGGAATGTTCTTGTTTCCATAACCCACCGAACGCTGACATGGATTACAGGATCTTTAACGTGCGTATTTGATCTTCTGCTTGCATATACACACGAAAGGGGTTCAGGCACTAGCAGGTCTGTACATATGTTGACCTGGGAGATCGTAAAAATCTCCACCCTTTACCCACCAGTGCGGCGGCAAAATTGTTATTTCAATCAGTTCACATGAGAAGATCTATCATATTCAACGTCAGCATAACGCAGTCACAAGTCATATATAACATATGTGTCATATATCATGTGTCACGGCTCTTAGGCTTTATCAGCCTTTTTGTCTTATCATTAGTGTAGTGTGTGTGCTTAAGACTCCGGAATAATGAGTGGGCTTTTACTGGATAAACAGATGAATTCTCAGCATACTTTTCACATGGGCAGAAAACCCAGCTACTGGAAACAAGAGATCATACAAGCATCTCACTAGCTTTATAAGTACGCCTGTTCTTTTTTTCTGGACAGATCTTTGTAGCTGTAATTAGTGAACTTGAAAAAAAACAAAAAAACAACAACAAAAAACATTGTACAAAGCTTATACTTTCTGTGCAAAACTTAATCTGAATATCAAACTTTCTTCTTTTTTTTTTAGTGTGTTGAACATTATAAATACAGTGGATGGAAACAATGAAGTGTTTCATCCCGTTCCTTTTAATGGAATATCAAACAATACAAATGTGGAAAATAAATACAGTTCCAAAAAATAATAATAATAATAATAATAAATGAAAATTTAAAAAGAAGAAAAAGAAAAGAAATGGAAAAAGGCCCTGCAGAGTTGAGTTTGTTTGTTTTGGGGTTGTTGTTTTTTTGTTTTTGTTTTGTTTTTGTTTTGTTTTGTTTTTTGTTGTTCTTTTTTTTTATTGTTGTTGTTGTTTTTTTGTTGGTTTTTTTTTTTTTTTTTTTTTTTTTGGGGGGGGGGGGTTGTTTGGTTTTTTCTTCTTTTCTTTTCTTTTTTTTCTTTTTTTTCCTTGCCTTTTGTTTGGGTAGCCAGGAAACATCCAAGTATATTAAAAAAAAAAATTACTTAAGTGGAATCGGCTGTGATTACTTCCCTTTTTTCTATTGTATTTTCTTTCATTTCTTATTGTCTCGTATTGTATTACTCTTTTTGCCACATCAGATTTCTTTCAGTTCATTTTCTTTCGTTTTATTTTCAATCATTTGTTTCACTTTACATCGGTCCATTTGTTTTCAGTCGTTAACCCTTTGTCTGCTACATCGATCGACATCAATTCCGAAGTGAGCAACACTGCCGAAACATTTACGATGGAAAAGAATCTTGGCCAGCAACATATTCTATTTCATTAATCAACTGATAATCGTAGACACTGACGATGTCTCCGTCTGCACGTTTGAAAAAAAAAAAGAAGCCTTTTCAATTAGAATAGATAGAATAGAATATGTCTTTATTTTTATTACCAAGTGTACCGGGGTCACAAGGAATATTGGGGGTGGGGGAGGGGGGATGTTGCATAACAAGATACGAACATAAATCGAAAATTATACACAAACACAGATACAGTAGAAATTAGAATATATACAAGTGCATATCAATATAAAAACTTGTGCATACTCACACATGCACGCACTGCATACACACACACACACACACACACACACACACACACATGCACGCATCCACACACACACACAGAAGCTGCATATTACATGTGGATGGGGCTGATGACTCGATCTTCAGGTAGATAGTTGTTGGTTGCACAATTCTATTTATCACACTGGCTTTGTTCGAGAGACAGGGCATGGACTGCTTTGGGGAAAAAGCTATTGGCGAAGCGATTGGTTTTCGTCCTTATATTTCTGTACCGTCGACCAGAGGGGAGCATCTCGAAAATCCCAAAAGCTGGATGTGATTCGTCCTGGCTGACTGATTTTGCTTTTTTGAGTAGCCGCTTATAATAAAATTATGTCTTCTAGAGAAGGTAGATCAGCCCCGGTAATATTGGTGGCAGTTTTTACGATTCTGTTAAGGGCTGCAACTTCTGCCTTTAGTAAAACGCGCGAATGAATCCACGATACAAGCCGTGGACAACTTCACTGAGCCAATTGGTCTACTGTTAATAAATGAAATACATATAAAAATGACTTTTTTCATAATACAAAAGAAACATAAGCCACATGGACCATGGATCTGTATGAGTGAACACGGAAATTTACAAATCCACAGTTTAACCCAAATGGGTATCAGGCAGCACGAACGTAAACCACTGGCAGGTGACAGACCTGTTCATGTGCACAAAAATATATATGATAGTCAGTCGTGTCCGACTATGACCATCAGAACAGCAGAGGAGGCAACTGCTGTTCCGACTATTTGGGCTAGAATGTGATTATAGTGGAGAGTGTCTTGCCCAAGTACATCCCCACTGTCTCGGCCAAGAGGGTTTTAGGACAGTCGGTGTTGAGATGGTTCCAAAGGCCAACTAGCCCACAAGGCTGCAGCACTAAGAGCCAGTGCAATTTTGCCTCCTAGTTTGAGTCATAGTCCTTCACAAAAGACTAAGCTGTAAATGGTTTCCCATTGACTGGAGAAACCATTGATAATAATGTGCACATATCAACATCCAGAGACCATGCAGCTCTGTGTGTGTGTGTGTGTGTGTGTGTGTGTGTGTGTGTGTGTGTTACAGAAGAAAGTAAAATCGTTCTCAGAAACACCCGTGATTTACCAGTAAACGTTTTAGCATATTCATTTAAATTTCGATAACCAAGCTGAAGTAATGATTGTCCACACCCCATGATACAGCTAGGGCTGTGCCTTTGTGGTAAATCTTGTGGTGAATCTCTCTCTCTCTCTCTCTCTCTCTCTCTCTCTATATATATATATATATATATATATATATATATATATATATCAAGATTCCGAATAAAAATGTGTCTGCACCTGGACGCACTCTCATACCTTCCCCACTTCCAATCTCCCCCTCCCCCTCTCCCCTCGCCCTCCTCCCTCCCCCCCCCCCCCACGCCCCCACCCAAAAAAAAAAAAAAGTCACGAAAAAACATATACATACCACTCAAGAGCAGCAAGCAGACCACAGCAACAACGGGTATCTCCATCCTTGTAAAGCCTGTGTGTTACCACTTGACTTTTCTCACGGCTGATCGGACACTACAAGACACCCTTCAGCACCTCCTCCGCACACACACACACACAGACAGAAGACAGATTGTCCGCCCCCGACGATGTAACACGATCAACTCTCTGCCGCGAATCTTTCAGTTTTGAGCGCGCCAACACAGGAACAATCTGATAAGTCAGAAGGAACTCCACTCTGTGCACAGCATACTAAAAGAGAGAGAGAGGGGAAAGGAAAAAGAAAAGAAAAAAAAACGACCACGGGCTCACTCGCAATCAGTCCAGCCTAACCAGCCTCTTTGGCTGCATCCGTGCTGGCTTTATCAAGACGAATGACTCAACCGCTTGCTTCTACCACGAGTCAAGTTGAGCTGACGCCACACCCACGCTCTGTCTCCTCTTCCTCTTCCTACTCCTCACGTGGCCTTCGCTACTCGCTCGCTCTCCGCTCCCGTTCAAGGGGTCAAACAGGGTCAGTTCAGTCAAAAGAGCTATAGCTGCCTACTATAGATCTACAGACACCGCAACGCCACTGTTGCCTCTCTTCGGTTCAGCTGCTCACCGTTATGACAAACGTTTACTGGTGGCTTTGTCTCACAAGGCACAAAATGTAGGAAGGATGCAATAAGTGGCTGGCTTCCTTTCCAGTGCGGGCAGCGCCAGTTGGCCAAACCGCCAACATCCGTGAAGGGCCAAGTGGTATTGTTATTACGGTGTGGTGAGGAGTTTAGGTTTGAGAACCTGCACTTCTTACCGCCCTACTGTATCGCTCACCGCTCGCACACCACTCGACCAAGGTGGAGCTGCTCTGAACGTTTATTCACAGCAGCGAGGGACAGGCCGCGCTGTTGTTTACAGGAAGCCCAACTTGAGACTGGACCAAGTTCTCAAGTTCGTGGGCCACAGGATCGGCTGTGATGTAAACAACGAGCATGACGGGTCAGAGGACGGGCTTCATCAGTGGTCACTGGCGGGCGCTGCACACTAAGAATGATAAACAAATAACTAAGATCGCTGCTGACAGGGAACTGTCCGCAGTTGGGTGTTCACAAGGAATGGAGGGAGGAAATGGTCACCTTTAGTTTTCTGATCCTTGGGGGGTGGGGTGGGGGGGGGGAATTCGTGGAGGGAGGGTGAGAAAAGAGGTGTCATCAAAACTTGCATTTTTTTCCTGTCAGATACTTGTGTGTGTGTGTTTGTGTGTGTGTGTGTGTGTGTGTGTGTGTGTGTGTGTGCACGCGCGCGCGCGCGCGTGTATGTGTGTCTGTGTTTTGGTGTCTGGGCATGTGTGTGTGTGTGTGTGCGTGTTACAGTCAGAGTGTGTTTGTGTGCTTGTGGAGGTGGGGGGGGGGGGGGCATTGGGGAGAGGGGGGGGGGGTGCACGGACGCGTGCGTATGTAGGAGACTGTGGTTTCCGGTTTTGTTTGCCGTCAACTCACGTTCACCATTTCAGAAACAATGACGGTGAATCATGCTTCCTCACCCTATAATTAACCCCGCCAGGTTTCTCTTCATCAGGCGAAAGAGTTAATGATGAAAATGAAAATAATAGTTACGGAGAAAGAACAGGGTGCAGAAAAAAAAAAACTTTTAGGAATGAAATTGATGTGGGGAAGACGGAACTTTCAGTACACCACAGCCGAAAACTAACTTGAGCGGAAGATGTCGGAGGGGAGGTGATGGGGGGGGGGGAGAGGGGATGGGGAGTGGTGGATGGGGGGGGGGTAAGGGGATATAAGGGAGAGAGTGTGAGGGTTGATATGAGACTTGGGTCTGAGGTAACACAGACCCGAGATAATAAACCAAAGAGCCTGGTAAAAAAGAAAAAAAAAATTCTACTACTGTACCACGGCGTCTGCATACAGAGCGAGTGGGTATCAAATCTCGCCATCCACTCCCTAGGGACTCCTCCTCTGTTTCCCCAACCACCCGCTACACCCAGTCTGCCCAGACTTCCAGTCTCTCTGCACCCCTCCTCCCTCACACACACACACACACACACACACACACACACACACACACACACACACACACACACACCTTCCTAACCCCACCAATAACATGTTATCCCACGGTCGCTGAAAGCGAGAACCACCGAAGTGTGGTGGTGGTGGTAGGAGTTGGGAGTGGGGTTGTACTGGAGCGGATTTATCTTGGGCAATGCATAAGGCAAGGCAAGCCTCCTCCGGGTTATCACAACAAAATTCTTTTCACAGTTGTACTTTTATTTGGGAGCGGTGGGTACCAGAGAAACAGGATATCTGTCTGTCGGTACGGTGGTACTGTTCTGTATATACCCAGAGAACGTGGATAGGAGTGGAGAAATGAAAGACGTGCCATTATTAGGAAGGAGAGGGGTGTCGGGTCAGGGTGGGTGTGGGGGTGGCAGGGGAGGTTATGGGGGGTGAGGGGGTGGGCGGGGGGGGGAGAGGTGGACACACGCGGTCCACAAGGAATGAGAACTTCCCTCTTTCTTTTTTTTTTTTTTCCATCCGTGGATGATAAAATGCACTCTCTGTCTCTCTCTGCCTCTCTGCTCTGTCTCTGTCTGTCTCTGTCTCTGTCTGTCTCTCTCTGTCTGTCTCTGTCTCTGTCTGTCTCTCTCTGCCTCTCTGCTCTGTCTCTGTCTGTCTCTGTCTCTGTCTGTCTCTCTGCCTCTCTGCTCTGTCTCTGTCTGTCTCTGTCTCTGTCTGTCTCTGTCTGTCTCTGTCTCTGTCTGTCTCTCTGTCTGTCTCTCTGCCTCTCTGCTCTGTCTCTCTCTCTCTCTCTCTCTCTCTCTCTCTCTCTCTCTCTGCTTTACCTTACGTTGTCTTGCCTTGCCATGCCACGTCTTTCCTTGCCTTGCCTTCCCTTACTTTTTCTTGTCATGCTTTGCCTTCCCTTGTCTTGCCACGCCTTCTCATGCCTTGCCCTGCTTGCCCTGCCCTGCCCTGCCCTGCCTTGCCTTGCCTTGCCCTGCCTTGCCCTGCCCTGCCATGCCCTGGCCTGCCTTGCCTTGCGCTGCCCTGCCATGCCTTGCCCTGCCCTGCCCTGCCATGCCCTGGCCTGCCTTGCCTTGCCTTGCCCTGCCCTGCCCTGCCCTGCCTTGCCTTGCCTTGCGCTGCCTTGCCTTGCCTTGCCTTGCCTTGCTTTGCCTTGCGCTGCCCTGCCCTGCCCTGCCCTGCCCTGCCTGCCCTGCCCTGCCCTGCCCAGCCCTGCCTTGTCCTGCCCTGCCCTGCCTTGCCTGGTCTTGCCTTGCCCTGTCCTACCCTGCACTACCTTGCCCTGCCCTGCTTTGCCCTGCCTTGTCATGCCTTTCCCTGCCCTGCCTTGTCCTTTTCGTGTTATGCCTTGTCATATCTTGTCTTGCCTTGCTTTGTCATGCTATATCATGCCATGCTTTGCCATGCCTTGTCTTACCTTACCTTACCTTGCCTTGCCTTGCCTTGCCTTGCCAAACGGTGATTTCTCAAGTGACCGCAGGGTCAGCTTACACACTGACCGGCAGTGACCGCTGTGTGACCCTGGGCCATCCCATCCCGTCCCTCACAGAGAGGTCATTCAGAGGGTGGAGGTCAGTCAGCAGGCACGGCACGGGTGATTGAGTAACCATGAGGATGTCCTGTGTCCTGAGTCACGTCCTCTCACGTCCACGCGACATACGGTCCCCATGTTGTTCTAGTGTGCCGACCATAGATAGAGATGTAAACGTGTGTGTGTGTGTGTGTGTGTGTGTGTGTCAGTGTGTGTGTCAGTGTGTGTGTCAGTGGTGCCGACCAGCCCACTGACCCGCCACATGATGATACTCTCTCTCTCTCTCTCTCTCTCTCTCTCTCTCTCTCTCTCTCTCTCTCTCTCTCTCTCTCTCTCTCTCCGGACTTGTGTAGTCATGTGGGGGACTAAGGTGGCAGGACGAAGGTGGCAGGGTGGTTAAGACGCTCACCTGCCAATATCATACAGTCCATATTGGTCTGAGTTCCTGTAGCGATGTGGAGGACTGAGGTGGCAGGAGAAAGGTGGCAAAGTGATTAAGGTGCTCGTCTGCCGCCAGTATACAGTCCATGTTGGTCTGGGTTCGAATCCTGCCCGCTCTCCGCCGCCGTTCCTCCCAAGTTAGTGTCTGGAAAAATCAAACTGAGCATTTCGTTATTTGGATGAGACGACTATAAACCGAGGTCCCGTGTGCAGCACGTGCTTGGCGCACTGAAAAAAAGAACCTATGGCAACGAGAGTGTTGTCCTCTGGCAAAATTCTGTAGAAGAAATCCTGACTATGATAGGTACCCAAGATATGTATGCATGCCTGACTATGCATGCACTCAAGGCCTGACTATGCATGCACTCAAGGCCTGACAAAGTGCGTTGGATTATGCTGCTGGTCAGGAGTCTTCCTTGCAGATGTCATGTAGTGTATTTTGGATTTGTCCGAAGGCAGTGACACCTTCTTAGTTAAGAAACCAAAACTGCAGCTGTAGGGGGGACACACACAATGTTCGGTTCTGTGTTGGTGGACGCTTCTTGATGTGTGTGTGTGTGTATGTGTGTGTGTGTGTGTGTGTGTGTGTGTGTGTGTGTGTGAGTGTGTGTGTGTGTGTGTGTGTGTGTGTGTGTGTGTGTGCGATGTGTGTGTGTGTGTGTGTGTTTCTCTCTCTTTCTCTCTCTCTCTCTCTCTCTCTCTCTCTCCAAGTGTGCGTGTGCGTGTGTGTGTGCTTGATGCACTGGCAGGTTGTGTGTTGCTGATGATGGTGGACATTGGCCCAGTATCCGATGACTGATTCATTCTAGCCTGTTTTTCTCTTGCTTACAAAAACAGTGTAACTGAACGTACTGTTATCTTCATTAGCTAATTAGGATGCGAGGGCCAGGAAATCAAGAACTCATCATTTGATTATGTTACTCTTAGCTGAGATCACTCTATTGTACCTTATTTTATCTGTCTGTCAGTCTGTAATTGTGTGTGTGTGTGTGTGTGTGTGTGTGTGTGTGTGTGTGTGTGTGTGTGCGTGCCGTGCGAGCGCGTTGTAGAGTGTATCTGCGTGTGTATGTGTGCTGGTGTGCGTGCATTTGTGTGTTATGAAAAAAAAGACATACAGACGGACCGAGAGGGAGAGAAACACAAAAAGTGAGAGAAGAAGAGAACTGAAATACAGACAGAGAGATAGACAAAAGCTGGGAGACAAGGCCAATATAAATTAGTTCGGCAAGTTCGGTTCATTTACTCAGAGTCAAAGAGGCGTCAGTCAGTTCGAATGAATCCATATAAGCTATACGACAGATGCCTGATCTGCACTGCAGCGTAACCCCACGAAAAAGTGTGCAGTACGCATTTGGCGCACTGAAAAAGTACCCACGGCAACAAAAGTGTTGTCCTCTGGCAAAATTCTGTAAAAGAAATCCACTCTGATAGAATAGAATAAAATGGAATAGAACAGAATGTCTTTTTTACTAAGTGTACCGGGGTCACAAGGAATATTGGGGGGTGGGGGGGGGGGTTAGTACATAACAAGGTACGAACATAAACCGAAAATCATACACAAACACAGATACAGAAGAAATTAGGATACATACAAGTGCATATCTACACAAAAACTTGTGCATACTCACACACACACTCACTCTCTCTCTCTCTCTCACTGACACACACACATGTTTGAACAGAAGCCGCATATTATATGTGGATGGGGCTGATGACTAGATCTTCAGGTAGATGGTTGTTGATTGCACATTTCTATTCATCATACTGGATTTGTTCGAGAGACAGGGCCTTGACTGTTCTGGGGAAAAAGCTACTGGCGAAGCGGTGGGTCAGGTACACAATAGCTGCACGCTCTCGGAGCCTGACAAACGCCTTAGGTTATGCTGCAGTCAGGCACCTGCCAAGCAGGTGTGGTGAAGCGTGCATGGATTTCTCCGAACACGGCAGTGACGCTTCCTCAGCTGAGAAACTGAAACTGAAACCCAGGTAAATCAATCAAGTCAGTGAAACGAGAAGGGAAGTAATTGTGACTGAACAGAAGGGAGGCAATACGTGTACAATTTTCCTGTTTAAGAGAAAGACAAACAAAATAAAAGGGTGTGTGTTGGGGGGGGGGGGGGGAGAGAGACAGAAAACAACAGCTGCTGAAAAACACGAAAAAAAGCAAACAAACAGAAAAGAATAAGATCAGTTATGATTCATATTAAGTTGTTCTCAACTTCATACCTTCTGGTATGTATGTAGCTGGGCAAAACATACGTTGCATTACCAGACATATTTCGTGTTTTATACGTTTCTGGTTTGTGGCCAGCAAACCGACAGACTGTGTTCCATCTGTTAAGACCCATTTGGTTCACCAAACCGCCGCGCGTCACTGATAAACATTCGTCAGTCATCAAAACCATGCGTGCGGCGCAGAAAGCAAGCTGTGAATTAAATGAGAAGAGAACGAAGAAGTATTAGAAAGAAGTGAAGAAAAAAATGTGTTTCAGTTGGCATTACTCTGGGAAGTTCTTTCAACACTTTATCATCGCCTCAGTGAAAAATCTACACTATTACTACTAGTAATAGTGGTGGTGGTGGTGGTGGTAGTGAGTGTCCATCGAGATCGATGATGACTATCGTTGTCATCCAGCTGGGGAATGGGGGGAGGGTGGTGGGGGGGGATGCTCATGAGTCTATCTGTGAATGCGCAGATGGCTGAACAGTCCAATCTGCGCACGAAATGTTCGCTGACAGTTGGGGCAGACAAAAACAGGCATATCATTGTCAGGGAGTTTGTTTGCCCGTGACCTTCTGGCCTGCCTCTTCTGAACAGCTGCAGCAGTCCTGTTGGCCTCGCACAACTTGGCGCCTTTGTGCACAGCAGCGCGCCATTTGTCACGGTCCACTGCAGATTCCTCCCAGGAGTCAGGGTTAATGTCAAACGCTTTCAGAGAGACTTTCAGAGTATCTCTGAAGCGCTTCTTCTGGCCTCCGTGTGATCTCTTCCCTTGTTGCAGCTCGCCATAGAAGAGCCTTTTGGGCAGCTGATGGTCTGGCATGCGCGCCACGTGTCCAGCCCAACGAAGCTGGGACTGCATCAAGATGGTGAAAATGCTGGGAAGGGTGGCTTTTGCAAGCACCTCCGTGTCTGGGGTCCTGTCTTGCCACTTGATGTTCAGTAGCTTCCTGAGGCATATTGTGCGGAAGTGGTTCAGCTTCTTGGCATGTCGTTGGTACACTGTCCAAGTTTCGCAGGCGTACAGTAGTGTGGGGAGAACGACTGCTCTGTAGACCTTTAGCTTGGTCTCGAGACCAGTGCCTCTTCTGTTCCAGACATTTGCATAGAGTCTGCCAAAGGTTGCGCTTGCTCTTGCAATCCTGACGTTCACTTCATCGTCGATGGTCGCATTTCGTGACATTGTGCTGCCAGGTATGTGAACCGCTCCACCGCACTGAGTCTCTGACCGTTGACTATGATGTTGGGCTCAACGTGGGGTTTCCCTGGGGCTGGCTGATGGAGAACTTCAGTTTTCTTTGGGCTGATGGTAAGGCTGAAGTTCTGCTGGCAGTGGCAAACTTGTCGACGCTGAGTTGCATGTCAGCTTCAGATCCAGCGTTGAGGGCACAATCATCAGCAAACAAAACGTTTCTGATGATGTCTGTCATGACTTTGGTTTTTGCTCGAAGCCTTCTGAGGTTAAACAGCTTGCCATCTGTTCGGTACTTTGGGCTGATTCCAACATCGCCATCTCTGAAGGCATCAGTAAGCATTGCAGAGAACATGAGGCTGAACAGTGTTGGAGCCAGGACGCAGCCTTGCTTGACACCATTTGTGACTGGAAAAGGAGCAGATGTTTCGCCATTGTCCTGGACTCGAGCCTGCATGCCTTCATGGAATTGGCTGACCAAGGAAATTAAATTTCCGAGGGCATCCGTACTTGGCCATGATCTTCCACAGACCCTCTCTACTGACGGTGTCGAAGGCCTTGGTGAGGTCGACATAGGTGGAGAACAGATCAGCATTTTGCAGCTGCCTTGCAGCAAACACCATGTCGATGGTTCCGCGCTCTTTCCGAAATCCACACTGGCTCAGGCAAATGACCTTGGTCAAGGTGTGCTGTGAGGCAGTTTAGTAGGATCCTGGCAAGTATCTTGCCTGCGATGGAGAGCAAGGAAATGCCCCGATGGTTATCACAGGCTTGCCGGTTCCCCTTTCGCTTGTACAAGTGAATGATAGTGGCATCTTTGAAATCCTGGGGGAGCGTCTCTTCTTTCCACATGAGTGAGTACAGCTGATGGAGCTTCTCAGTCAGCACAGTGCCTCCATCCTTGTAGACCTCTGCTGGTATGGAGTCTGAGCCAGGTGCTTTGCCACTGGATAGCAGACGGATTGCTTTCTGGGTCTCAAGAAGTGTTGGCGGATCGTCCAGTGCTTCGTTGATGGGGACTTGTGGGAGACTGTCTATGGCTTCATCATTTATGGAGGAAGGGCGATTTAAGACCTTGTCAAAGTGCTCAGCCCAGCGTTCGAGAATTTTCTCCTTCTCGGTGATCAAGGTATTCCCATTTGCACTGAGGAGGGGGGATGATCCTGAGGATGTGGGTCTGTAGACTTCTTCTAAGGCATCATAGAACCTCTTCATATCGTGCCTGTCAGTGTATCCCTGGATCTCATCAGCTTTGTCACTCAGCCACTTATCCTGCACCTGACGTAACTTTTGCTGAACAGTCCTGCGGATGGCATTGTACGCATCCTTTTTTGATGTGGACTTTGGGTTGCTCAGGTAGGCTTGATGCAGACGGCGTTTCTCATCCAGAAGCTGCTTGATTTCATCACAGTTTTCATCAAACCAGTCTTTGTGCTTTCTGGTCATGGGTCCCAGGGTCTCTGAAGCTGTACTATAGATCAGCTCGCGCAGGGTCCTCCAGTCAGACTCCACATTCTGGTTGTCCAGAGAGGCGGATTCCAGACGATCTTCCAGCAGCTCCACAAAGGTCTGTTTGATGGTGATGTTTTTCAGCTTAGCGATGTTGAGCCGTTTTGGAGCCTTCTGGCCTTGGGGGCGTCTCTTGGGTTGGATTCGAATATTCAGCTTCGAGACTACAAGGCGATGGTCTGTCCAACACTCGGCACCGCACATGGTCTTTGTCACACGTACATCTTGCCTATCCCTTTTCCTGACGATGACGTAATCGATGAGATGCCAATGCTTTGAGCGAGGGTGCATCCATGACGTCCTGTTACGGGTAGGGAGGCAGAAAACTGTGTTGGTTATCAGCAGTTCGTGCTCTGCACAGGTCTGAAGCAAAAGCAATCCATTTGGGTTGCAGTGGCCCACGCCGTGCTTTCCAATCACTCCATCCCAGGAGATGTAGTCAGAGCCAACTCTAGCATTGAAGTCCCCAAGAATGATGAGCTTGTCTGCTTTCGGGATAGCAGCAATGACAGAGTGAAGGTCCTCGTAGAACTTCGCCTTCACTTCATCCGGGTTGGTCATGGTTGGGGCGTAGGCACTGACAATGGTGAGGTGCTTCTGGCCAGATGCCAGTGGGAGTTTCATGGTCATAAGCCTATCGTTGACTCCCTTTGGGATTCCAGCTAGCTTGCTGACAAGTGCTGTTTTTACTGCAAAACTAACGCCAGTCTCGCTTCGCTCTTCGCTTCCTCGTCCACTCCAGAAGAAGGTGTAACCAGATCCCCGTTCATAGAGCTCGCCTTCGCCTGCAAGCCGAGTCTCACTCAAGGCTGCGATGTCGATGTTGTATCTGGCGAGTTCGGATGCAACAAGTGCCGTTCTCCTTTGGGGTCTGTCCGCGTCATCCCTGTCCAGGAGAGTCCTTATGTTCCAAGCGCCAATGGTGAGAGGAGCGATCCTTGTTTTTTTTCTTTTCTTTCTCTTTGTTTCGACCGCTAGGGTCCCCGCCAGCCGCGGTATGCTGGCCAGGGTGATATGGAGCAGGCAATTTTTAAGGCACCTTTTCTAGCCCCTTCCTCATGCCAGGGAGATGAGCAGTGCATTCCTAAAGAGGGCTGCTCAGACGGCTGTCGAGCTCCATCACTGCTCCTGTCGATGAAGAACGACCCTATGGCCTGAGCCGCCTGCGTGCAGGTCCGCGGCTGCGACTGCCAGTGTATCCACACCTGTCGTTTCGTCGCTCGCCTGTCGCCACAGGACTTGGGGGTGATGAAGGGATGAAGGATGAAAGGTCATTAAGGATGACTGATGACTTGCGCGATGAGTTTGTTTCTAAGAGGAGTTGCGCAACGTCGACCTCACTCTCTCGTCCGGGTCCACCAATTTCCAGTGGCAAGACTAAGTCGAGACGACTGGAGGATGAGCACGGATGCAGTGGATGACTAAGATATCCTTTCGGTGTCTCATCTTGTTCTCTGCACTCCACAGTGCGTTGCTGTAACCGCCTTCCTCTCCGTTGAACCGATAGGTTTCTTCCGCAGATTCTGCCGGATCCAGACTTCACATGCATGGGTAGACACACCCCAGGGGCCAACTGCGTGTGGCATGCACACAGCACGTTGGAGCTAGATGGCCGTCGATGGCTCTCCTGAGCCAACGCCCTTTTATGGATCCATTTTTTAATTCCAGAAGGGTGTCTAGCCACCCGCCTCACCAGTCCCGGAAGGGAGCGGTGGGAGTGCCGCTTTAGTCGCCGGCAACCCGACCCTGCACAGGTTGTACTGGATTACAGGTTACCAGTAGCAGATCTAATGACCTGACTTGACCTGACCAAACTAGTAGTAGTACTAAGAAGAAGGAGAACAAGAATAAGAAGAACAGGAAGGTATGTTGACAATTATATGGAAAATAATAACGTGTGTGTGTGTGTGTGTGTGTGTGTGTGTGTGTGTGTGTGTGTAATTTGATTAGAAGGCATGGAAAATCCGCAGATATTATGCAGATATGACTATACCATTGTTAACAATAAGATACATTCGCCAAGTCATTAACGAAAAAAGTTAACGATTATATATACTATTAATCACTTTGTTGCTGTGCGCTGGGGTGTGCATAGTCCTTTTGTGTGGTCTCAAGTGTTGCTGGAGGTTGTTGTGGGCTGCTGCACAAAGGAGTCATCATCTTCAGCTCATTGATGCTGAACTTAAGACAACAAATGTTTACATGATGACTCATGTGACCTCATTTAAGTCAGTGATGTATTACATGGTTATAGTGACGTAGGACTTGTAATTTAAAATTTAAAAATATTAAAAAAGACGATTAAAAAAACTTCGAATTATCCTGCAGAAGAAAGATTCGGAAGAGATCGTTGCAATGCGAAAAAAAAGGCCAACGATTGTTTATTTTTTCTTGTTGGAAGAGGCTTTCTGTGTAATTAAGTTCACGCAGCCAAGACAATTTGGTTAACTTCAGTAATGTTGCAAAGATGAGCAACGTAGTCTGATCTATCCTGAGATTTAATACCAGAAAAATACTATCGTCATTTATGTTGTGTTTCATATAGTTTGTATTCTGTTTGTGACTGTTATTCTAATTGTTTACGTTTAATTTTGGTGTAAAATACTATTGCTGTTATATGATATCCTCCATGCCCCAAAAGGGGTGAAAGGATTAAATATTCTTGATTCTTGTGTGTGTGTGTGTGTGTGTGTGTGTGTGTGTGTGTGTGTGTGTGTGTGTGTGCGGGTGTGTGTGTGTGTGTGTGTGTGGGTGTGGGTGGGTGTGTGCGGGGGTGGGTGGGGTTGGATGGGGAGGGACTGTGAATAGAACAACCTAAATGTGGAAATTTGAACGCGCTCTACAGAAATGAATTTGATTCATAATGATAATAATAGTAAGAAGACGAAAGGTACATCTTCAAGCCAAGTGACTGATGTCTTCCAAGTCAGTCGTCTGATTTGCCGTACCTCGCACACACGCGCGCGCACACACACACACACACACACACACACACACCGTCGGACACGCTGCACAGAGCATGCACTTTGCGCACGGGGAAAGCGGAACGCACGACAACAACAGTCTAGAAAACCCTGAAAGAAAAAACAATGCCATTGCAGGCAGGCAAAACTAAGAGAATAAAAAGGGTGGGTGGTGGTGGGTAGGGTTCGTGGCACTGCACTGTGGCGCTCCCCCCAGTAACAGAAGCCGGAATTTGACACAGAGACTCAATGAATAAATTGTAACAAACGAGTGTGTAATACAGTACATCACAACACAACACAATTTTATACAGTCGGTGCAGTTCCATATGACATACATGCATCATCATTGTCATCACAGATATGACGCAATATGAAGAAAAATGGCGATCATATTTGACGTCAGCGAAAGTTATTTCACCCAATGTTACTCTGTTACTCGTGATGATAGACCGTACGTCTACCAAATACCGTATCACTTTATATTTTATTTTGCAGTTTTGACCACTGCGCTGACTTGAGCTGCTCATACATACCCTGAAAAGTTGAACCCAAAAGGTAAAAGCTGGAGAGGTCTATTTTATTTGCATGTCATAATCGGAATTGAAATATCAGGTTTAGGTTCTGTGGGCTACTAGGACTTTCGATGTACCATTTCTCTAAAAGATGACTTTAAAAAAATCATTTGGGTATTGTTTTTTCTAATATGTTGTTCTGTATACCGAGGGCTAATTTCAGTTGAAAACAAATTTGCTCAGTCGTACCGGTACATTAGGAAGGGAAATTTAGACGTACGGGAGATTTTTTTAACTGAATTGTCAGGAAATGTACTTATATAATTTGCGTTGATTGCAAAACCCAGTGTATTGTAATTCAGTGTTGGAAAATATTTAGTTTCCGTTAGTTCGAATTAGTATTTCAGAATCATATCTCGAGAAACTGCCATTTAGCAGTAGTAGTAGCAGTAGTAGGTTAGGGACAAAAACAAGCTTTGAATCTTATAAGCAGACCCTTCTTTGTCTCATGACATATTTTGTTATAAATTTTGGTCAAGGTTCGACGCTTCATTTCTTTCTTCTCCTTCTTCTTTTCTTTTTTTCTTTCTTTTCTTTATTCATCAAACTCTCAACAACAAAAAATAGTTAAGAATTTTATAGAAATGTCCAGTTGATTCTTGAATGGGTCAGTAGATGGGTCTTGTTTTGAATGAGGTGGCAGTTGATTCCTTACATTAGTAACTCGATTACTGAAGCAAAACTTTCTTGTGTTAGTATTTGAATGTTGCACAAACATTTTTTTCATCAGTATTTCTTGTGGAACTGTACTGAGGTGCAGAGAAGAACTGATCCCAAGATAAACCAACGTAACCATTGAAAAGCATATATGTCTTAATGAGATCACCACGTATCCTTCTATCCTTAAGGGAAAATAATTTTAGATAAGTTAACCGATGATTATAAGACATGTGCCTACTACATTCATGTACCAGCTTTGTGGCTCTTCTCTGTACCCTATCAATTGTAATCGAGTGTCGCTTCAGATAAGGACACCATATAGTGTTTCCACATTCTACGTCGCACCAGAGCTTTAACAAAAAATATCACTGACAAGATAAGTAAAAGTTCTTTTTATTATTCCAGTCATTTGATTTGCTTTATTTATGCAGTTTGGGGGATGTTTTCGTTGTTGTTGTTGTCGGTTTATGTTGTTTTTTTCATTTCTTTCTTCTTTTTTCCTCCATTTTTTTGTTTGTATGCTAATAGTATCAGTACTGTGGCGGGGAACTGAAAATCAGTATTAAGCCACTCATTACGGCCAGTCCTCTCTTCTCCTCTACACAGACCCCTCGGATGTCTAGTGGGTGTCTGAATGACCCAACCTTCAGCTTCCGTCGTCAGAATTGTGGTATTCTTTGTCAACATTCACCTCTTCAGTATAAGAGCCTTCCGCTTGCAATATTTTGATGATGATAATTGGGGTGAAACGCTGTTAACGTCGTCCTCTTTCGCCGTCCGTATGGAGAGAGTTAATCGAAAGCCATCGCATTCTTCAAACTTTTTGTTTCAAAGATGGCAGTTTTAACACCTTCGATCGCTCATGGGCCATAGACCGAAGGACTGAAACACTCCATAAGTTTTGATATTCGCCTCTGTGGAGACAGAGCTCTTGGCTGCCTCTTCGTTATTTTAACCCTTTCACCGCCAGTCAATTTACAGTACAAAATTCCCTTGTGGTATAAACACAGAAAAGACAGTGGTTAAGAATAGCTAGGGATTCCCCCTGCGATGTATAGAAAATATGGCCTATCCTACCACCGAACATTAAGAGCAGTAGGTTCATGGATAACAGACCAATAAATGGTCACCTTTCGGTGACATGGGTCCTCTACCACGCCTGTGCATAAATGCGAGCTTGGCGGTGAAAGGGTTAAAGAACAGTATCCAGGTCTGGCTGCTGTTGGTGTTCAGGATGTGACTACTAAAACTCTCACACAGTTTGTTTGTGTTTGGGGGTTTGTGTGTGTGGCAGTGTGTGTGTGTGTGTGTGTGTTGTTGTTTTGTTTTGTTTTGTTTTGTTAGTTTGTTTTTAAAATAGCATTTTCCCACCCAGTAAAACACTGTGGCATGGCACACACACACACACACACACACACACACACACACACACACACACACACACACACACACGCACACACACACACACACACACACACACGCACAGACACATACACACACACACACACACACACACACACACACACACACACACACACACACACACACACACACACACACAATGTGTTCAAGTTGTTTTCATAACTCCCATCAGTCGTTTTCTTTTAACGTTTCCAGATATTATTATCATTTCCTCTCCCACCACCACCACCACCACCAACTCCTGTCAGTCGTTTTCTTTTATGTTTCTAGATATCATTATTATTTCCTCTGCCCGCCACCACTACCACCACCACCAGCACCACCAACAACAACAACTTCCATCAGTCGTATCCAGATAAGATCATTTCCTCTTCCCACCACACCACCACCACCAACTCCTATCAGTCGTTTTCTTTTACGTTTCCTGATATCATTTCCTCTTCCCGCCACCACCACCACCACCTCCACCAACTCCTATCAGTCGTTTTCTTTTACGTTTCCTGATATCATTTCCTCTCCCCACCACCACCACCACCACCTCCACCAACTGCTATCAGTCGTTTTCTTTTACGTTTCCTGATATCATTTCCTCTTCCCACCACCACCACCACCACCACCACGTGACCGCCGCCGCCGCCGACTCATATCAGTCGTTTTCGTTTCCGTTTCCAGATGATTATTATCATTTCCTCTCCCACCACCACCATCACCACCACCACGAACTCCCATCAGTCGTTTTCTTTTAACGTTTCCAGATATTATCATTTCCTCCCCCCCCCTCCCCTCTCCCCCACCACCACCACCACCACCAACTACAACAACAACAGCAACTCACATCAGTCGTTTCCAGATAAGATCATTTCCTTTCCACCACCACTGCCACCACCAACTCTCATCAGTCGTTTTCTTTTAAATTAACGTTTCCATTTATTATTATATCCTCTTCCACCACCACCACCACCACCATCACCACCAACTCCTATCAGTCGTTTCAGTCGTTTTCTTTTAACATTTCCAGATATTATCATTTCCTCCCCCCCCCCCCCATCCCCCCTCTCCCCCACCACCACCACCTCTCCCCCACCACCACCACCACCAACAACAACAACAACAACGGCAACTCACATCAGTCGTTTCCAGATAAGATCATTTCCTCCCCCACCAACACCGTCACCACTTCCACCAACTCCTATCAGTCGTTTTCTTTTAACGTTTCCAGATAATATCATTTCTTCTCCCACCACCACCACCATCGGCCATGATCTTACAGAACTGCACGCTGTTGCAAGAGGAAGCCAAGCTGGACGAGCAGCTGACCCTGACTGCACGTGCGGCGCTGGGGACTTTGCTGGTGATGATGTGCGTGATGTCCTTGGTCCTCAACGTATTGTTCTGGGTCACCATCCTCCGCTATCGCCGGGTCCAGTCCATGATCATCCACCTCTTCCTGACGCTGTCCGCCTCCGACATCATGGAATCCTCTACCAGCGTGGTGTTCACTACCCACAGCGTCGTCCATGGAAAGTGTGTTTCTCCTTCTTTCTTTCTTTCTTCTTCTTCTTTCTTCTTTCTCCTTCTTCCTCATCTTGTTTGTTTTCTTTTTGGGTCTATATTCTCTTTCTGTGTCTCTCTGACTGTGTCCGACATCTTCGAATCCTCAGTTAGCATCAGTGGCGTTCACCACTCACAGCGTCGTCCATGGAAAGTGTGTTTCTTCTTCTTCTTTGTTTTCTTTGTTGGTCTATATTCTCTGTCTCTCTCACTCTGTCTCTCTCACTCTGTCTGTCTGTCTGTCTGTCTCCGCCTCTGTGTGTGTGTGTGTGTGTGTGTGTGTGTGTGTGTGAAAAGTGTGTACAATTGTTTGTTTCCTCTCAATACCCTTGTTACTGAATAGAATTTCATTTCGCTGTCCGCCACCAACATCATGGAATCGTCTAACACCATAGCATTTACTACCCACAGCGTCATCCATGGAAAGTGGCTTTCTCCTTCTTCTTCATCTTTGTTTTCTTATTGGTCTATACTCTCTTTCTGTCTCTCTTTCTCTCTCTCTGTCTCTCTCTGTTTCTCTGTGTGTGTGTGTCTGTCTGTCTGTCTTCTTTTTGTTTTTTGTTTTTTTATTGGTCTACACATTCTTTCTGTTTCTCTTTCTCGTTCTCTCTCTCTATGTCTCTCTGTCTCTGTCTCTCACTGTGTGTGTGTGTGTGTGTGTGTCGTGTGTGTGTATGTGTTGTGTGTGTGTGTGTGTGTGTTTAAAAAAAAAAGAATGTATATTTGCTTCCTCTCAATACCGTAGCAAAATAGAATTTCATTTCGTTATCCGCCCGGCCGCCGCCGCCATCTTGGAATCTTGGAATCTTCTACAATCATGGTATTTACAGCTCACAGCGTCATCCATAGAAAGTGTGTTTCTTCTTCTTTTTCGTCTTCTTCTTTTTCTCCTTCTTCTTCTCCTTCTCCTTCTTCTTCTTCTTCTTTTTTCTTGTTCTACCTTTTCTTTGTTTTCTTTTTGGTCTGCATTCTCTCTCTCTCTCTCTCTCTCTCTCTCTCTCTCTCTCTCTCTCTCTCTCTCTCCTCCCTCCCTCCCTCCCTCCATCCCTCCCTTTCTTTCATCTTTCTTTTTTTTTTCTTTATTCTTCTGTCTTCTTTTTCTTTTTTTTTCCTTTTTGGTCTGTATTCTCTCTCTCTCTCTCTCTCTCTCTCTCTCTCTCTCTCTCTCTCTCTCTCTCTCTCTCTCTCTCTCTCTCTCTCTCAATTCAAATAGTCGAGTGGTTGATTTTTTTCTTGAAACTATCTAATACTCTCTTTGATAGAGCTGAGTTCTCTGAAAACTGGACAGAATCAACCATTTTGCCATTGTTCAAAAAGGGGGATGTTAATAATGTTAATAACTATATATGTATCTCTTAGCGATGTAAGTAGTAAACGTTACAGCTCTATAATAAAGTTAATAAGAGATTACAAGAGTTGGTAAAGCAAAATGGCATTATTGGTGAACATCAAGCAGACTTTAAAGAGGGATACTCAACCATAGATCATATGTTTACTTTATTAGTGCTAAATACAGAAACATTTTTCTTACAACCGTAAACTTTATGTGGCTTTTATTGATTTCGAGAAAGCTTTTGATTCCATCAATAGAAATCTATAATGGCCCATATAAACATGGTAACAGAGGAAAAATGCACAGATGAATTAAAAACATGTACAACAATGTCAAATGTAGGGTAAGATGTGGTGCAAACTTGTCAGATTTTATTAATTGTTCTGCTGGAGTAAAACAAGGTTATGTATGTAGCCCGGTATTATTTTCTATCTTCATAAATGAGTTAGCATTACACGTTATCAATAATGGGAGACATGGGGTTACTTTGATGCCGAATGCTTTTGAGTTAATCATTCTTTTGTTGGCTGATAATGTAATTTTCTTTTCAGAGACAGCTGTGGGTTTACAGACTCAATTAAATAACTTACATGTAGCTGCTTCAAGACTTCAATTAAAAGTTAATTTGGGGAAAAGTAATACTATAGTATTCAGAAAGGGTGGATACTTTGGATACTTAGGTGCAAGGAAAAGGTGGGTATATGATTGTGTCCAAATGCCTGTAGTTAACGTCTACAAATATTTGGGAGTATTTTTATCCACCCATCTCAGTTTTGTTGTCGCTTGTAAAGATATTGCCAGTAAAACTAAGAATGCCTTGATATGTATTATGCAGAAGTTGTATATACTCAATAACAATTCCTTTGAACTGCTCTTCAAGCTTTTTGATTCGCAGGTACAACCTACTATGCAGTACGGGTCGGAATTATGGGGCTTGGATAAAGCAGCAGTCCACTGTGAATCTGTTCACCTGTTTGCTATTAAAAGGTTTTTGGGACTAGATTCGAGAACCCCTAATGATTTAGTTTATGGTGAAACCAATCATTATCCAGTATGTGTGAATTCCGCCGTCAGTTCAATTCGGTACTGGTTAAGATTAGTACAGATGGAAAATCATAGACTACCATTTAAAGCTTACAAAATATTATACCACTTAGATGCCAATGGTAAGAAAATATGGGTTTCAAATGTACGCCTTTGTTTATGTGAAAATGGCTTTGGGCATGTATGGTTAAATCAGGGTGCTGGCTGTTTCAAAAGTTTTATACGTATTTTTCGTCAGCGTCTAGTTGATTGCAGGTGGCAAACTTGGGATCTACATATTAGTACAAGTGAAAGGTTTAGTCTTTATAGAACATTTTGCAGTAATCATGATATATAACCGTATCTGTCGTTAAATATTGATAGACATCTCAGGTGTATTACAACAAGATTCAGATTTGGTATAACTGATTTGGCTGTCCATCGTTTAAGGTACAAAACAGATAAGGAATCTGATTTATTGTGTCCATTATGCAAGAAATCAAAAGAAGATGAAGTACAATCTGTCCTTTGTTGTGAAGTACTCAGTAATATTAGTAAAGACTCATTCGACCTGAATTACTACTGTGATGGGGTGGTAAGGTGGTGTTAGAGAAGGTGAAGACAGGTGCAATAGCCGAATGGTTAAAGCGCTGGACTTCCAATCCGAGGGTCCTGGGTTCGAATCTCGGTGCACCTGGTGGGTAAAGGGTGGAGATTTTTCTGATCTCCCAGGTCAACATATGTCTAGGTATTGTAAAAACATATTTTGCTCAGATCGGCACTGACGAATTCCAATGGCTTGAAGAAGAGATAGTTTTGTAGGGCCGAAATGCTATCAGACATTTCGTACCATTGCATGCCTATGACTTATGTGTGCACTGAAAGCGATATGGCACGAGAAGAAAGCTTAATCATTTACATCTTAATGCACAATCTAAATTCCACAGCAACTGTACTGATTTACAGAAAACGAAGGTATTTTGTATGTTTTAACTGAGTGGATTTCGAAGAACGCGCCAAAATTCACTCACATGGATATTAATTTAAAAGAGTTATAGGCTATCTGGCCTAATGATATCTTTACAGCTAAGAAGTATGATGTTTCTGAAGTCCAGTAACATAAAAACTATAATGTCATCTATTAGGAAGTGTATAATTTAACAAACTGATGAAAAATCACACGGTTCCCTATAAAGGGAGATAACTTGTGACCGATTTACCGACTTCCTTAGTAACCTTCGGCGATTCACAAAAGTCGTCTGCTATGCTGGCCCAACGAAGATTGTAGCCAACCCGGCTACACTACAAACAACCCTGTGTTTTTAAGTTGAGTTTATTGTTGTCCAGCACTGATGTTTCTGTTGTTCGTAATTTATCTCTGTGCCTGTACAAGGCTTTTACGTTTAGAGAAATAGCTACTTCCTAATCTGATTTGTTACTATTAATTAATGCTTAGTTTTTGTTTTTGGTTTGATTATTATGTTTCGCACTTTATGTTGTGTATATTATGCATTGTTCGCACACCCCTTCATCAGGGGCCATGGCCTGTAATGAATAAATCATCCGCATCCGCATCTCTCTCTCTCTCTCTCTCTCTCTCTCTCTCTCTCTCTCTCTCTCTCATTGCACGCGCGCACGCGCGCTAGCGTGTGTGTGTGTGTGTTTGAAGAAAAGAATATGTATATCTGCTTACTCACAATACCCAGATTAAACTGAATTTCAATTTGTCCTCTCCCCTATCCCTCCCACCTGTCTCTCTCTCTCCCTCAGTGTGTGTGTGTGTGTGATGTTTGGGTCAAGTATGAATGGTTTTACCCACTGCGCTAACACGATGTTGACGTTCCAACTTTTTTTTTATTTGAGCATGTTCTTTCAGTGGAATAAATCGACAGCGACAATCGAAGTCATAACGCGGTTTAAATCATGTTAATTTGGTATATCTCGGGAATTCATTTTTTTTTTCTTTCAAGTCCGAGGTAAAAGAGACGTTCCTATCACCTCAAACACTGCAATATACGTCCGTTTTTATAAATCTGCAGCCGGAGATCCGTGATCGACAAGCTTTGTCTTTCCACTCACTGAGAAGCTACCAACACCTTCCATTCAATTTCTTTTTTCTGTTCATTCTAGTTAATTCAGTATCCACTTTAAAACATTAATATGCAGCCGGAAAACATGTCAATGATTATTTAAGAAATTCTTTTAGTTCGGTGGTAAAGGAGGCGTTGTCTCCGCGTCAGGCTTTGCAACATGTCTTGTCAAGATCTGCACGCTGACCAGCGCTGTATAGACGAGGCAGTGAAACGGTCGGTTCAAATTTTCTTTTCAATTCATTCTAGTTGATTCAGTGTCCACTTTAGAATATTCATATGCAGTAAACACGTCATAATTGTAGTTACTGTCACTGTATGTGTTCTGTATTTCTTTGCTTTTAATTGCGAACAAGAAAAACGAGGTCATGGCGTACTGGTATTCTCATCTGTTGAGAAGGGGTAACAGCGGTTTTCGGAATCCGGAGCAAACATTAACGAGATAAACTGTTAATGATTCGGAAATTCGGCTAAATTCGGGAGACTTACAACCTATTATTGGTATGACTATGAAGATTTTTTTCTACTGTGTTCAAGCCAAATTTGATATTGATAGACAAAGTATTTCTGAGAAAATGGCAATGTTAAAGTTTACCATGGACACACACACACACACACACACACACACACACACAACCGAACACCGTGTTGTAACATAGACTCACTTTGTTTACACAAGTGAGTCAAAAACCATTGCACTGATTTTTTCTTTAAACTGAAATTTTGACCATTGAACTTTTTCTGCCATTGTGTAACATTCCTGGAGTAAAAGCGGAATATTTGTCTAACACCTTCATGGAATTTGTAGTCCTTTTTTTTTTTTTTTTTTTTTTTTTTTTGTAGCTAAAATGTCAGCTCTTTCATTTGAGTAAACCGCAATGAGAAGGAATCCAGCAAGAGGCTGTGTGAGAACCTCATAGTAAGAGTTCGTAAATCAAATGGTTGGTTTCAATAATGAGTTCATACCTTACCGTTTCTTTCAAAAGTTTAATAACGTGAATAACTGATTCAGAATGAACACAAAATAGACTGAATCTGAAAAATAGTTTTCGGAAAGGATATCATAAAATCTAACGCCATTTGAATTGCTATTGAGTTCAGCTGTGAAGATGGACTTATTCTCTCCCAGATGAAATGAGTTTTGAAACTTAAACCTGGAAGAACGAAAGCAGCACCAGTTCTGTTATTTACAACAGAGCTGTCTGTAAATATCTTTCCTCGGTGATTAGGGTAATTGTCTTGCAAATGAATTCGTTAGTACATGCGATGTAACTTGAGTAAGTTGATGTTGTCATCTTCAAGTTGGTCATTTGTGTGTGTGTGTGTGTGTGTGCGTGTGTGTGTGTGTCAGTGTGCGTGTGCGTGTGTGTGTGTGTGTTAGACTGAGAGAGAGAGAGAGGGGGGAGGGGCAGGCTGAATAGGAAAAACACTGAGGAGCGGTGGGTAATGGTAACAGCGGGACACAAGAGTCCAACTCTCAAGTCAGGGGCCATCATTAATTTGAGGGTTAGTGGTGGCAAGACCCAACCCGGTGTAAGGCCGGGCGGACACTGAGGAAACGGGACTTGACCATCACTACTACTACTACCACTACTACTACTACTACTACCAGCATGCACACTCCCCAACACGGAGTATGGCTGCCTACATGTCAGGGCCGTAAATACGGTACACGTAAAAGCCCTCTCGTGTACACACGTACGCGTATACGTAGGAGCCCGTTGCAGCCCACGAACTAAACGAAGAAGAAGAAGAACCACCACCACTAATAATAATAATAATTCTACTACAACTACTTAGCTTAGTGATGATGTTGTGTTGGTGTGAACTGCTTGCGCAGGTTGACCTTCGGCTGCACGACGTGTAAGGTGATGGGCTTCATGACCACGCTGACCGCGGCACTGGCACTGACCTCCCTCACCGCCATGTCCATCAACCGTTACGTCCGGATCTGTAACCACGACTGGTACCACGTCTTCTACAACAAGAATAACATTGTGCTTCACAATCTCGGTAAGTGAACCGCATGAACAGAACACAAAGCACGCCTACTACTACTACTACCAGTACTACTACTACTACTACTACTGCTGCTACTACACACACACACACACACACACACGCACGCACGCACGCACGCACGCACACACACATATATATATATATATATATATATATATATACAACATACATACATTTTTATGCTGCCTGATTTAAAAGGGTAGTAGTGATGGCATTAATTATCCGATCTCACTATTTGTATTACTGCAACTCCTGTAGATAACATTGCTGTTGCTGCTGCAGATACATAATATCGGTTGTCCCCCCAAAAAAGTGAATCGCTTTTTGACAAGTATTTTCTCAGTGACAGAGAAACCGAATTTATTGAACATTTTCACACAGTAACCTTAGGTTATCATCAACAAGTCTGTAAAATGTCTTAAAGTTCAAAAGCAAATTATGCGAGTATTGTCAAATTCAAAACAGCATGTCAAAAAATCCAATATCAGAGGAAAGCTCACTTATTTCAGTTTATGCCCAATGTGGCCTCCATCTTCCTCCACGACTAAACGTAGCCGTTTCTTCCAAGCAGAAATGCTTTTATGTATTTCCTCCACCGATATCTCCTCCCATGACATAATTATCCTGTCCTTTAACGCCTGCTCGGTCAACTGATTTGTCTCTCACTCCCCGGTAAACTCTCTCCTTCAGAGAGTCCCATATGGCATAATCCATTGGGTTACAGTCATGACTTTGTGGAGGCCATTCATCCTTCTTGATGAATTCTTGGCTGTATCAGTGTCAATCAAATAAATGTTTGTTTTTTCCTTTCCAGGATACTCCTGCTGAAACCATTATCTTTTTTGAAAATCCAGAAGTCTCATGATAGAGGCGAGATGGCTGGATTTCTCGTTTCCGTTTCCCATAACCGCGATCGTTTTGGCGATTTTTAGCTATCTCTAACGTAAAGTCTTTCTCGTCTCTGAAAATGATCCTTTTCACATCAGCGGCCGAGTAGCGGTCATTCAAGTTACGGCAGCGAGTTTTTCTTTTCCCTCTAACATTTTGGTTCCTCCTTGATACCCGTATACTCTTGAAAGGCATCAGCTCCAGTTCTCTCGCCATTCTTTGCACAGAAGACTTGCTCACTTGTAATTCGCTTGCAACTTCTCAAAGATATTTGTGGGTCCCTGGGTTCTCCTCCTGGGATTGAATCAGTTCTTCAACACGGTCCTTGTTCTCCTCCGAACATGCAGTCTTGGGTCTCCCACTGCCAATTTTACGTGCAACTGACCCTGTAGTGCGTATTTTAGCGATGTCTATTTACAGTGACATGACTCCACCCCTTGCCCGGAAATTCCTTCACGATGTTTCTTCCACCCAAGCCTTTCTCCTTGAAACAGTTTTCAATGGTAATTTTATCACTTTCACTCAAAGGCATGGTTGATCCTTCTAAACTGCAACTTTGGACAGAACTGATTTTGGATACATGCGACAATAAAATAAAAAATCAATAGACTTGACACCCAGACTGACACTGATTGACAGCTGGCATGAACATGATGGTCACATTGCACAGCTCTGATATTGGTTTTTTTTGACATGCTGTTTTGATTTTGACAATACTCGCATAATTTGCGTCCGAATTTTTAGATATTTTGCAGACTTGTTGATAATACCCTAAGGTTACTGTGTAAATTTTTTCAACGAATTCGGTTTCTCTATCACTGAGAAAATACTTGTCAAAAAGCGGTTCACTTTTTGGGAGGACACCCGATATATAGATATATATATATATGTGTGTGTGTGTAGATAGATACATATATAGAGAGAGATGGCTTACTCTTGTCTGATCCGTACAATTATGTCCCCTAACATGTTGTCTCGTTCGTCATTTATCAGATGGATTCCCCCGTCTCCTCGACAAAGGCGACAGAACGTCGCAGGTCCTCCAGTCCTCCGTATAGCTTCCGGGCCGCTGGGTTTGGGTCGGGCCAGGTTTTCTCTCGGAGCGCTTGGTGGAGCGGGCAGGAATGCAGCAGATATTCTGTTGTCTGGCTACCTGTTCTGCAGGGGCACTGCTCTGTGTAGCCGATACGGAGTTTCGTGTATAGGTGGTGTTTCAGGCGGTTGTGGCATGTCCTGAGCCTGAAAATGGCTACCTGCTTTCGACGAGTCAGCAGGTAGTATGGGTCTGCTCTGTTGTGGCATGGATGCTGCTGTTTCCACTTGTTCTGCAGCTTGGCCATAATGATGGTCCTGGATTCAGAGTAGTTGGTAGACCTGTCCATCTGCTCTTTCGTAGTGCCTTCCTTTGCCAGGGAGTCAGCAGTCTCGTTGCCAAACGTGTTGCAGTGGGAGTGAATCCACTGCAGGGTGACTGTGTGACTTGTGCAGAGGGAGGCGAGAGAGGAGGAAAGATCGTATAGTTCTGGATCTCTGTTGGACCAAAGGGCCTGCAAAATGGACAGGACGTCGGTCAGGAAGACAACGTTGTGGCTGGCGTAGGGGCTGACCTCGATATGGGCTGCTGCTGTTTTGAAGGCTTCTGCTTCGGCTCTGCAGTTGGTGGAGTACAGGCCGGTAGCGAGGCAGATCTTTTTTTCTTTGCCTCCTGGGTACTGAACATAGACTCCTGCCCCTCCGTTCCGAATGGCATCTGTCGCAGAGCCGTCAGCGTAGACATGAGTCCATAACTCTTTGGGGAATTGGGTGTGGAGGTGTTCAAGGGTGAAGGACTTTCTTTCAGGGCCGCTTTGGGAATCTTTGAGGCCAACACCAGGGATGCTGCACTGGATGAGGGGAGGTGTTCCTTCGCTCCAGGCAGGGACGGCAAGACACCGGGGTATCACTTTGGGGGCATGGTCAAGGATATCCTGATGTTGCCGTTCTAGGATCCTGCTCTGGTGTATGAAGCTCCCTCTCTTCAGCCGTCCTTTTGTTGGCTGGGACAGTCTGTCCTTCATGGGGTGGCCTTGCAACCTCTTGAACTTGGCAGCCTGGGTCAGGAGTTTGGCGTCTCTGCGGTCCTCAAGGGGCTGGAGCTCTGTGATGGTTTCAAGCTCCTGAATTGGCGTAGACCTCATGGCCCCAGTGATGATACGGGTAGCTTGATTCTGAACCTTGCTGATCCGTTCAAAGTTGGACTTGGCCGTAGTTCTCCATGCAGTCATGCCATACTCCAGCACTAGCCTGACTCTACCGGTGTACAGCCTCCTGAGGGTCGTGTTGTCTGCGCCCCATGCTGTTCCAACCAGCTTCTTCATGAGGGCAAGTCGTACTTTTGCTGTTGATTCTGCTTTCTCTGCTTGCTTCTTCCACGTCAGGCGTTTGTCAAAAGTGACTCCCAGGTACGTGGGGTTGTTCTCAGCAAGCAGAGTTTGTCCATTGATGCGCAGGTGGCCTACTGTTCTTTCGGTGAGAGGCTGAAAACAGTGTTAGTGGTCTTTTTGGCATTAATTGTCACCAGCCACTGTTTTGTCCAGCTTTCGAGAACATTCAGTGCCAGCTGTAGTCTGTAGTTGGCAGTTGTGAGGTGTTCTTCTGAGCACCATAGGACAAGATCGTCTGCATAGATGGCTTCCTGGACTTTGCGTGGCATATCTCTGACGATGTCGTTGATAAAGACGAGGAATGTGTGGGGTTGAGGACACCTCCCTGAGGAACTCCTTCTCTCAGTGTCTTCTTCCGGCTGTATGCTCCATTGACATGGACTCGGGCCTTCCTATTATTCAGGTACTGCGAGATCCACTGGTACATACAGCCAGTCACACCACTCTTCTGGAGCTTCCTCCGGAGGCCATCCTTCCAGACTTTGTCGTATGCCTTTTCCATGTCTATCCACACCGTCAGTGTATGCTGTTTGTCCTGGAAGCCATCCTCGATCTTCTGGGCTATGTAGGTCACTTGGTCCTCAGTGGAATGATGTTGGCGGAAGCCTGCCTGCTGTGGAGTGATGTTGTTCTTCTCCAGGTGCCAAACTAGGCGCAAGATCATACGCTCTAGGACCTTGCCCACGCAGCTGGTGAGGCTGATGGGGCGATGGCTATCAGCCCTGGCTCTGCCTTTGCCCTTCTTGTGGATGGGCACCATGTCAGCTTCTCGCCAACTCTGTGGAACATGCCCCGTCTTCCAGCTGTTGTTGAAGAGAGGTTCCCGAACATTAAAAGTACTAATTAATTTCTCAGTTTTAATATTCTTGGTTTTTTTCTCTTTTGTATTGATGAAAAGAAAGACAGCTTATCCATGTCAGATGTGTGCAAATGTATGTTCCCGGACATGAAATAATATCCTTGCAGCACTGATTCTGTACTAATACAATGTAAATGCTTTAATTTTAGAAGCTAAACTTCTTTCTTTTTCAAAGTTCAGCCTTGACATAGACATATGTGGTAGGCATGTCTATAAGCAACAGTGATAAAACTTTTATTGCGAGTTTTGTTTTTAAACCAATGGGATAGCAATAACTTCACTTAGATTTTATCCATCGGGGAAGTCAGTTTATATCCACTGTGGGCATGGCATAGGGATGCAGGACCAAATGTTCCCCTTCCACCTTTTTTCTTAACCTTTCCCAACCGTAGGCACCCATTCACACCTGAGTGGAGTTTGGAAAACCGGAGGAAAGTGCATTTCCCAAAGGACACAACACCATGCTGAAACGGAGCTTCAAACCCTGATCACTGGTGATTACTGAATCAGAAGTCCAATGCCTGATTTTAATACGGCACCTCCTGTATATACAATGCTGCCTTATTTAGAAGGGGAGCTGTGAAGGCATACAAATTTCGATTTCACTATTGTATTTCTGCCACTCTTACTGTAGATACCATTCTTGTGTTTTTGCTGCTGCTGTAACTGTGGATGCTTAATTGTTGCTTTGCTTTTATTTTCTACGATGATTATGATTCATATTCAATAAAGTAAGCAAGGAAGTAGCGAATTAATTTCTTATTCCTTGCACTCCATTAACCTAAACAACCCTGGGTAGTTTACAGCATCGGCAAGCTTCCATGCCATACTGATGAGGACTGAGAAAACACAGAAAATACACTGTTTTTCCTCCAGATTACGTGTGAACACCGGCATCCAGAAATACTGTAGAAAGTTAGTTCCCTTTCCTAATGGTTTCTGCATGTGTAGGGACGTGAAAACTGTTTTAAGGAGAGAAATCTTATAGCCAGAGCAATGCCAGCAAATTAACTTTTACTTGGAGTTCTTCTTGTCAACTTGTGACAGACTTTCAACCTTCGAGCAGTTGCAGTACAATCTGGAATTTAGAACTCATCGGTTGTAGGTTGTTAGGAACACAAATGGGATTGTTAAAGTAAAGTGATATATTTCAACATGAAACACACGGCGTGTTTCAAAACTATCGGACACAGTCAGACAAACAAGTAGAAATGAGAAGCAAACGGGCCAACACACGGACTGGCTGATAAATTTGCTTTGTTTCATTTCAGCCATATGGATAGCTGCGTGTCTGTGGGCGTTGTCACCACTGCTGGGATGGGGGCATTTCAAATACACACACCACATGTTCTTCTGCAGCGAGGAAGTGGACCCGGACTTGTTGGCATCCAGGTTGGTTGGAATATCGGTGTTTGCCAGTATGATGGTCATCTTGATCTGCTGTTACGTTGCCATCTTCTACAGACTGTCCAGACCGTCGGAGCCCAGTCGCAGTCTCACAACCCACAGCGCCAGCGACCCTCCCACCGTGAAGCACGTTCCCCCAGACTGGCTCTACAGACCTCGCCTGCCGCTGGCTGGTGGAAGGTTCATGGAAAAGAAACTGTCTGCCATCACGGAGATCACCGACAGCGACATCACCAACGATTTATACAGCTGTAGTCACAAAACCACCCCCGCCAGTGAACCCTTATCCAAAGAGGAGAGTTCAAGCAGCCGTAATGCAGTCAACATCCAAGTACCGTGCACTCAGGGCCTGAAGACCGACAGAGCCGTCAGCCGTCCGAGTCAGGAGCCCATCCCTGAAAACCACGCTAGCCATACCATCGAGTCCCTGACCGTCACTAAAGAGCCGTCCCACGATAGCGTTTCCTCGGGCTGCGGCTCCATAGAGTCATCCGTCTTGGGGAGTGGCACCAGCAAGGAACGCTTTTACGAGAAGCGTTTAACACTCTGCATTGTGTTTCTGACAATCACATTTTTGGTTTCCTATCTGCCCATCTTTCATTTTACTGTCCTGAACGAGTCTACCAATATGTCCTCTGCCTTCAAGGTGGCTTTTTTACTGCTGACCTATGGAAACAATGTGATAAACCCCATCTTGTACTGTTGGGGAAATTGCCGTTTAATGAAGGGATACAGAATGTTGTACAAAGACTGTCTGAAGCAAGTGTGTTGTAAAGCCAAGTGTTCGTCACAAGTGAACCACGGATGAAACTGCATACCATCAGCTCTTGGTGTCAGGTGCTCCAGCAGATGCTGGTGATTGGTCCGTGGATCTGCACTACAGACTGACATAATGACATGTTCAGTAAGCTTTCTAGTGATTGGTCCATAGGTTTGTGCAATCGACTTACATAATGAAATGTTAAGAGAACTGTCTGGTGGTGGGTTTTTTTCTGACCTGGGTCGTATTCCTTACCGTTGGGTTTTACTGTCTGACGCTATTTTAAAGCAGAGCGTTTTGATGAGTTTAAAGCTAACACAAGTCAGAGTAAAAAATAAAAATAAAAGTTCCTCCAAATGTTTGATTTTACTGATCAGGTTCAATCATCAAACTATACAGTAAGGAAACAAATAATATTTTACCCAAACCGCACTTTTAGATAGGTACTCATTCTTAAAATCGGCAGACACTTCCGAAGTATGATTCACGAAGACTTAAGAAAGCGGAGAAAGGGACACAAAACTAAACTGATATGACACAGACGTCAGTAGAAGCAACTGATGTTCAGTCAGTCAGATGGACAGCACCAAAGACTATTTTGGGGGGCTTCAAGAAATCTATATTCAAACAACCAATTTTGTTTTAATCTTCGAAGAAAAGTTCATCCCAGCTACAACATACATGTGTGACCCTTTTAACATACGATTAGGTTGCCTTACTCCATTTCCATGAGTTGAATTCTTATCAGAAATGATACTCGATTAACCCTTTCACCGCCAGTCAATTTACAGTACAAACTTCCCTTGTGGTATAAATACAGAAAAGACAGTGGCAAAGAATAGCTGGGGATTCCCCCTGCGATGTATAGAAAATATGGCCTATCCTACCACCGAACATTAAGAACAGTAGGATCATGGATAACAGACCAATGAATGGTCACCTTTCAGTGACATGGGTCTTCTACCACGCCTGTGCATAAATGCGAGCTTGGCAGTGAAAGGGTTAACACTCACCATCATCATCATCAGTATCATCTATCAATTTTATAAGCCACAAGTAGGGCAAATACTTCTGATGAAAGCCAATAAAACCTTAAGTCCTGATTCAATAATTACACTGGCGCCTGGGAACTGACTTAATTTCAGTTAGCAACAGACAGACTAAACGTGAAGACATCCAAGTCTGTTGCAGTGTACTTCTCCACAACAGATCAGATCAAAAGGTTATAAAGGTTCCACATACAGCCTTCTTACGGCCACCAGGGCAGTTACTTCATATCCACTGTGTCTAAGGCTCCACACTGAAGGTGGGGCCTAAAGTCCTCTCTTTCCACCATTTTAATCTTCTCCTACCAAAATCAGATGGCCATTGACACCAGGGTGGAGTGGGGATAGCTGGAGTAAAGCGCCTTTCCCAAGGACACAACACAATGCCGAAACGGGGCCTCAAGCCCTGATCACTGGTGAACAGTGGATCAGAAGTCTATCGCCTTCCTTTATATTACTATTATTACTATCAGTATTATGATTGACCTAGTGTCTTTTTGCAAATGTATGTAGTATTGGTTTTGTAAAGGCGCATTTAGTTTGTTTTAAAACTGACAGTTGTACATTCGTGCATTTTGTCTCCCCCTTTTCCCCACATGGTTTACGTTACCGGTAATTCACGCCCAAATATTTATCAGGTTGCTTCTATATTCATGGACACCATCTTTGTGTGTACGATTTTAGTGTTGAATGAATGTTTGTCTGGATTTTTCCCTTGCTCCTGTCTCTTTTTTTTTCTCTCTTTTTTTTTCTTTTCTTTGTGTCTGTCTACCTGTTTCAGCAGCTACTTGCTACAACTCCGTCGAAATATTTCAACAAATAATGTGAAACATTCTTACAATTTTCAGGGAAAATAGGACACTCATGCGAAACACCGGTCTGACCGACTGTTCCCGTGACATTAAATTCTCACCAGATATCAACTCAGTGCGTATTCATTGCATGGCCATCACTGTGGTTACTTTTGGAAAAGAAAAACAAAAAAGAAAAAAAGAAAGAAACAAAGCAAAACAAAAAACAAACCACCCAATACTTAAAGCTTATGCTTATGTCATGTTTATGTTTTAGTGTCTAGTAATTGTCTACGTTTGCCAATGTTTTGTTGTTGTTTTTCCGCATCTGGTGTAATTTCTCATCATAGTTTGAGAGATGTTAGACTTCAACGAATTCAGAATAACGCTGCCAGTCTCATTTCCAGAGGTTCTAAATTTGACCATGTTTCTCTTCTCCTTCAGTCTCTCCACTGGTTGCTCGTTTCTGATCGAATACAGTATAAGCTGTATCCACTCTGAC
Organism: Babylonia areolata; assembly: GCF_041734735.1. Lineage (NCBI taxonomy): Eukaryota > Metazoa > Mollusca > Gastropoda > Neogastropoda > Buccinidae > Babylonia > Babylonia areolata. Next base: position 28,581,965 of record NC_134898.1, read on the forward strand.
TTTTCCTGCAGTCAACGGATCTGGTCCAGAGCATCTTTCTGAACTCCATATTTATACTCCATCTCGCCAGCTCCGTTCTTCCTCTTATATTCGATTTCTCATGATACCTCATGTCAGAAGTAAGACCTATGGGCACAGATCGTTTTCTTTTCAGTCGCCAAAGACGTGGAACAACCTTCCTGACTAACCTCCGTCATTCTGACTCCATCAATCGCCTCTTTCAAATCTGGTCTCAAAACTCACCTCTTTCCTCAGCAGTAAGTTCAATTGTGGCAGGTCCACTTCTTTGTGTGTGATGTGCATGACTGTGTGTGTACACATATGTATGTACACATACACATGCATGTGTATAAATGTGTATTTGTGTGTGTGTTGATCGCATATGTGTGTGTGTTGTGTGTGAGCACGTACGTGTGGAGGGCAGCTGCTATGTACATATATGTTACTATTAAAATGTATGGATGAATTGTGCGTTTGTGCGTGTGTGTTTGCCAGTAGTTCGTTAGTAACATTTTGGTGTGTGTACGTAACATTGATGTAATGTGCTGTGTCGGATGTCATCAGTCATGAGAGCATTGCTGATGACACTCAACTTTATCAGTCGGCTTCCATGGCTGAATTTGATGCACTGGTGACTCAAACACGGGAGTGCATTGCTGGCCTAAAGGACTGGATGACTCTCAACAAGCTGCAACTAAATGATGATAAGACTGAATTTATGATAACCTGTCCAAAGAAGTTTCGTCAACATTCTTCCCTTCCTGATTCTGTTCTGATCAATAGCACACCTGTTTCACTTTCTCCTTCTGTTCGCAGTCTTGGTGTAATCCTAGACCAGTCTCTTTCCTTCCAACAGCACATTTCGAATATCTGTAAAGTTGTCTATTTGGAACTGCGTAGAATCAGATCTATCCGCCAATATCCCTCAACCGATGCAACCAAGACACTCTCTGGTTCTCTCAAGATTGGATTACTGCAACTCTATTTTGGCCGGCCTTCCCAAATATCTATTAGACAACGAATTCAGAATAACGCTGCCAGACTCATTTGCAGAGCTTCTAAATTTGACCATGTTTCTCCTCTCCTTCAGTCTCTCCACTGGTTGCCTGTTTCTGATCGAATAGACTATAAGCTGTCCACTCTGACCTTTTCTGCAGTCAACGGATCTGGCCCCAAGTATCTTTCTGAACTCCTCCATATCTATACCCCGTCTCGCCAGTTCCGTTATTCCTCTGATACTCAGTCGACTTCTCAAGATACCTCACGTCAGAAGTAAGACCTATGGACACAGATTGTTTTCTTTTCAATCGCCAAAGACGTGGAACAAGCTCCCTGATAACCTCCGCCATTCTGATTCCCTCGCATCGTCAGTTTAAATCTGGTCTCAAAACGACACCTTTTCCCTCAGCAATAAATTCAATTGTGGCAGGTTCACTTCCTTTGCGTTAGCTGTGCTTGACTATGTGTGTATACATATTTATATGTACATAACTACATGCATGTATATGAATGTGTATTGTGTGTGTGTGTGTTTATGTACGTTTGTGCCTGCCTATGTGCGTATGTGTTGAGAGTAGCTGTTATATACACATGTATGTTAAAATGTATGTATGCATTGTGTGTGTGTGTGTGTGTGCGTGCAGGTGTGTGTAGTCACATTTTGGTGTGTGTATGTAACATAGATGTAATGTTTTATGTTAACAAAAGCGTTTTTGTAAAGCACCTAGAGCAGATTTCTGGATAGTGTGCTATGTAAGTATCCATTATTATTATTATATGGTGTAATTAATGTTCAACAACCGGGAACTATCAATCAGTCAAACCAGTACATGTAACATTGATGTAATGTGTTAACAAAAGCGTTTTTGTAAAGCACCTAGAGCAGATTTCTGGATAGTGTGCTGATATAAGTATTCATTATTATTATTATGTTAAAAAAAAAGTGTTTTGTAATGGAAGCACCAAGAGCAGATTTGTGGATAGTGTGCTATATAAATACCCATGCATTAGTATTATTATCTTCATAACAAACTCTGTATCAGTCACTTCAGCCAGCTCAAACCACGAAACTGAAAATGTGACATGTAGCAAAATGCCTTTGAAGAGTGCTAAAGCCTACAGTATGTATGATAAAAGAGGTCTAAAACATTTACATGAAAAAACAACAACAAGAAGAAGAACACGTTTTTGTCTGTTTTAACACCAAGGGCTGCAACCCTCGGTGACAGCAACCAAAAGCACGTGACAGCCAAGACTGAGAACACACTCCGTCGGCACTGAGGAGATTTTATTCATTATTTTCTCTTCTGTCTAGTATTAGGACACGTCATTCTTGTTCCCCTTCCTACTTCTTTCAGGTCTTATGAAGAGCGTTCTCTGCTGCCTTTTTATGATGATCAGTCGTACAATCCGATCTTTGTGTTAAATCATGTACAAGATTTCCTCAAGTTTTTGTTGTTTTTTTGTTTTGTTTTTTGTTGTTGTTGTTGTTGTTTTGTTTTGTTTTTGTTGTTGTTTTTGTTTGTTTGGGGTTTGTTTTGTTTTGTTTTGTTTGTGGTTTTTTTTTGGGGGGGGGGGGGGGGAAGGGGGGGGGTAGTTCTTGTTTGTTTTTTCTTCTTTTTTTTCTTTTCTTTTTTTTTCTTTTTTTTTACGAGAGCATTGCAAATTTGAGAAATAAAGTTTCTTCAATAAGTGGATGGTAAAACTAAAAAGAGCACCCACAGTTTTAACCCCGTGACTCAGTGCTGAACCTTTATGAAATGAGATCAGTGTGGTATGAATTTCAAATGCAGTTACTATTTTTATTTTTCTCTACTTATGAATGATTTTGTGGAACAACAGCAAACTGATGCACTCGGGGGAAAAGTCCAGATACAGCAGAGTGGTGACTTCACATCCTGACCTGCAACTTAAGCTCCGGCATCTTGTCTCAGCGAGTCGACAGTCCTCAGTTCACTGTCGAGCATACTCGTCGATAGTCAACGGATTTAAAACAAGCCTTACAGTGAACACATTTACAATAATGTACTGAGTTGTGCTGCACTGTGAGGTGAGTATTAAAAGAAAAAAAAAAGGGGGGGAGGGAGGAGGCAACTTTGGGGGGCCTGAGGATGTGACACAAAATAAACTTTGCTGCGAGCACAGTGGTGGACTGATCTCCTCGTGCTCCATGACCCAAATACAGAGACTGAGGAAGGGGTGAAATGGCAACGTGAACACGTGGTATGTTTTAAGGTCACAGTAGTATATAGCTGCCAGGCTGAGGAAAGGCTGGGAGGGAAGGGTATGGGTGCAGGGAAAACGTGACAGCCAAGACTGAGAATGACTGAACACACTCCATCGGCACTGAGGAGATTTTATTCATTATTTTCTCTTCTGTCTAGTATCAGGACACGTCATTCTTGTTCCCCTTCCTAGTTCTTTCAGGTCTTGATTTATCACTTCTTATTAAGAATGTTCTCTGCTACCTTTTTATGATGATCACTGAGTCGTACAATCCGATCTTTGTGTTAAATCATGTACAAGATTTCCTCAAGTTTTTGTTGTTGTTTTGTTTTTGTTTTTGTTTTGTTGGGTTTTTTTTAGTTCTTGTTTGTTTTTTCTCTCTTTTTTTTTCTTTTTTTTTTACGAGAGCATTGCAAATTTGAGAAATAAAGTTTCTTCAATAAGTGAATGGTAAAACTAAAAAGAGCACCCACAGTTTTAACCCCGTGACTCAGTGCTGAACCTTTATGAAATGAGATCAGTGTGGTATGAATTTCAAATGCAGTTACTATTTTTCTTTTTCTCTACTTATGAATGATTTTGCGGAACAACAGCAAACTGATGCACTCGGGGGAAAAGTCCAGATACAGCAGAGTGGTGACTTCACATCCTGACCTGCAACTTAAGCTCCGGCATCTTGTCTCAGCGAGTCGACAGTCCTCAGTTCACTGTCGAGCATACTCGTCGACAATAGTCAACGGATTTAAAACAAGCCTTACAGTGAACACATTTACAATAATGTACTGAGTTGTGCTGCACTGTGAGGTGAGTATTAAAAGGAAAAAAAAAGGGGGGGGGAGGAGGCAACTTTGGGGGGCCAGGGGATGTGACACAAAATAAACTTTGCTGCGAGCACAGTGGTGGACTGATCTCCTCGTGCTCCATGACCCAAATACAGAGACTGAGGAAGGGGTGAAATGGCAACGTGAACACGTGGTATGTTTTAAGGTCACAGTAGTATATAGCTGCCAGGCTGAGGGAAAGGCTGGGAGGGAAGGGTATGGGTGCAGGGAAAACGTGACAGCCAAGACTGAGAATGACTGAACACACTCCGTCGGCACTGAGGAGATTTTATTAATTATTTTCTCTTCTGTCTAGTATCAGGACACGTCATTCTGGTTCCCCTTCCTAGTTCTTTCAGGTCTTGATTTATCACTTCTTATTAAGAACGTTCTCTGCTACCTTTTTATGATGATCACTGAGTCGTACAATCCGATCATTGTGTTAAATCATGTACAAGATTTCCTCATGTTTTTGTTGTTGTTGTTTTTTTGTTGTTGTGTGTTTTTTGTTTTGTTTTGTTTTGTTTTTGTTTTTTTTAGTTCTTGTTTGTTTTTTCTCCTTTTTCCCTTTTTTTCTTTTTTTTTACAAGAGCATTGCAAATTTGAGAAATAAAGTTTCTTCAATAAGTGGATGGTAAAACTAAAAAGAGCACCCACAGTTTTAACCCCGTGACTCAGTGCTGAACCTTTATGAAATGAGATCAGTGTGGTATGAATTTCAAATGCAGTTACTATTTTTCTTTTTCTCTACTTATGAATGATTTTGCGGAACAACAGTAAACTGATGCACTCGGGGGAAAAGTCCAGATACAGTAGAGTGGTGACTTCACATCCTGACCTGCAACTTAAGCTCCGGCATCTTGTCTCAGCGAGTTGACAGTCCTCAGTTCACTGTCGAGCATACTCGTTGATAGTCAACGGATTTAAAACAAGCCTTACAGTGAACACATTTACAATAATGTACTGAGTTGTGCTGCACTGTGAGGTGAGTATTAAAAGAAAAAAAAGGGGGGGGGAGGAGGCAACTTTGGGGGTCCGGGGGATGTGACACAAAATAAACTTTGCTGCGAGCACAGTGGTGGACTGATCTCCTCGTGCTCCATGACCCAAATACAGAGACTGAGGAAGGGGGGAAATGGCAACGTGAACACGTGGTATGTTTTAAGGTCACAGTAGTATATAGCTGCCAGGCTGAGGAAAGGCTGGGAGGGAAGGGTATGGGTGCAGGGAAAACGTGACAGCCAAGACTGAGAATGACTGAACACACTCCGTCGGCACTGAGGAGATTTTATTAATTATTTTCTCTTCTGTCTAGTATCAGGAATCGTCATTCTTGTTCCCCTTCCTAGTTCTTTCAGGTCTTGATTTATCACTTCTTATTAAGAACGTTCTCTGCTACCTTTTTATGATGATCACTGAGTCGTACAATCCGATCTTTGTGTTAAATCATGTACAAGATTTCCTCAAGTTTTTGTTGTTGTTTTTTTGTTTGTTTGTTGTTTTTTGTTTTGTTTTTGTTTTGTTTTTTAGTTCTTGTTTGTTTTTTCTCCTTTTTCCCTTTTTTTTCTTTTTTTTTACAAGAGCATTGCAAATTTGAGAAATAAAGTTTCTTCAATAAGTGGATGGTAAAACTAAAAAGAGCACCCACAGTTTTAACCCCGTGACTCAGTGCTGAACCTTTATGAAATGAGATCAGTGTGGTATGAATTTCAAATGCAGTTACTATTTTTCTTTTTCTCTACTTATGAATGATTTTGCGGAACAACAGTAAACTGATGCACTCGGGGGGAAAGTCCAGATACAGTAGAGTGGTGACTTCACATCCTGACCTGCAACTTAAGCTCCGGCATCTTGTCTCAGCGAGTGGACAGTCCTCAGTTCACTGTCGAGCATACTCGTCGACAATAGTCAACGGATTTAAAACAAGCCTTACAGTGAACACATTTACAATAATGTACTGAGTTGTGCTGCACTGTTAGGTGAGTATTAAAAGAAAAAAAAGGGGGGGGGGGGGGAGGAGGCAACTTTGGGGGTCCGGGGGATGTGACACAAAATAAACTTTGCTGCGAGCACAGTGGTGGACTGATCTCCTCGTGCTCCATGACCCAAATACAGAGACTGAGGAAGGGGTGAAATGGCAACGTGAACACGTGGTATGTTTTAAGGTCACAGTAGTATATAGCTGCCAGGCTGAGGGAAAGGCTGGGAGGGAAGGGTATGGGTGCAGGGAAAACGTGACAGCCAAGACTGAGAATGACTGAACACACTCCGTCGGCACTGAGGAGATTTTATTAATTATTTTCTCTTCTGTCTAGTATCAGGACACGTCATTCTTGTTCCCCTTCCTAGTTCTTTCAGGTCTTGATTTATCACTTCTTATTAAGAACGTTCTCTGCTACCTTTTTATGATGATCACTGAGTCGTACAATCCGATCTTTGTGTTAAATCATGTACAAGATTTCCTCAAGTTTTTGTTGTTGTTGTTTTTTTTTGTTTGTTTGTTGTTTTTTGTTTTGTTTTGTTTTTGTTTTTTTTTAGTTCTTGTTTGTTTTTTCTCCTTTTTCCCTTTTTTTTCTTTTTTTTTTTTTACAAGAGCATTGCAAATTTGAGAAATAAAGTTTCTTCAATAAGTGGATGGTAAAACTAAAAAGAGCACCCACAGTTTTAACCCCGTGACTCAGTGCTGAACCTTTATGAAATGAGATCAGTGTGGTATGAATTTCAAATGCAGTTACTATTTTTCTTTTTCTCTACTTATGAATGATTTTGCGGAACAACAGTAAACTGATGCACTCGGGGGAAAAGTCCAGATACAGTAGAGTGGTGACTTCACATCCTGACCTGCAACTTAAGCTCCGGTATCTTGTCTCAGCGAGTCGACAGTCCTCAGTTCACTGTCGAGCATACTCGTCGACAATAGTCAACGGATTTAAAACAAGCCTTACAGTGAACACATTTACAATAATGTACTGAGTTGTGCTGCACTGTGAGGTGAGTATTAAAAGAAAAAAGAAAAAAAAAAGGGGGGGGGGGGGGAGGAGGCAACTTTGGGGGGCCAGGGGATGTGACACAAAATAAACTTTGCTGCGAGCACTGTGGTGGACTGATCTCCTCGTGATCCATGACCCAAATACAGAGACTGAGGAAGGGGGGAAATGGCAACGTGAACACGTGGTATGTTTTAAGGTCACAGTAGTATATAGCTGCCAGGCTGAGGGAAAGGCTGGGAGGGGAGTGTCCGGGGGGGGGGGGGGGGGGGGGGGGGGGGGGGGAGAGAAAGAAAGTCCAGGGGCCGCTTAAGCCCCACATGACGCTGCAGCACTGAGGTCCCGTTGTTTAGCTCTGTGGTGGGGTGTAGCATAGACACTAATACCCCAAGGAATTCCCGGGAACTTGAGTGTCTATGGGTGCAGGGACAACGCCCTGCTGGGAAATCATGAGGGAGCAAAGCCCCAACCCCACCTGTTTTTGTTTGGGGTTTTGTTGTTGTTTTGTTTTTTGCTGTTTTGTTTGTTGTTGTTTTGTCAATTTGTAATGCATTATGCCTTTTCCTGGCTGGTGTTACTGATTTTGAAAAGCATCCTTTTGACAATAACGTAGTTTAGGTTAGGTTCAGCACATCATGAGTCAAGTGACGGCCAGCTCTACAAAATCGATGGGACATTTCTAGAATTAACGGGTAAGGAAAATATCCCTTTTTTCCTCCACCATGGCACTTCTCAGTGCCCCCTCCCCCCACCACACAACGTGTATTTTCATTTGTAGTTTGTCTATCAGTACTCTGTTGTAAACACACATGTGAAACGGTTTAAATGTATATATACGACAGGCGCAATAGCCGAGTGGTTAAAGCGTTGGACTCAGTTTCAATCTGAGGGCCCTGGGTTCGAATCCCGGTAACCGTGTACCTGGTGGGTAAAGGGTGGAGATTTTTCCGATCTCCCAGGTCAACATATGTGCAGACTTGCTCGTGCCTGAACCCTCTTCGTGTGTACTAGTATGCACGCGGAAGATCAAATACGCACGTTAAAGATCCTGTAATCCACTGATGCCAGCGTTCAGTGGTGTATGAAAACAAAAACATACCCAGCATGCACACCCCCGAAAGCAGAGTATGGCTGCCTTCATAGCGGGGTAAAAACGTAAAAGCCCACTCGTGTACATACGAGTGAACGTGGGAGTTGCAGCCCACGAACGAAGAAGAACTGAGAAATATATATAATGTACTCATCCGCAAAAGAAATGCGATTTTTCGTTTTCGTTTAATTCAATTGGTTTACTGAAATACATTCCTTTTTTTTTTCTTTTTCTTTTTTTTTTTTTTCTTTTTTTGTCATTAAAGCACAATGACATTCAAATACACTGCCACATAGTGGCACAATGGCAGACTTTCAGAAGGGACTGTCACCAACAACAGTTTCTTGGCAGCTGGCTACAGTGCAGATCACTAACGAGTGTGTCCGCTCAGTATTGGCATCGTCAATATCGGCCTGAACCCTGCGAGGCCATCGAGCGCACGGAATTGTTTTCTGCTGCTCTTGGAATGTTGTTCCAAGTGTAAACAATTGTTTGACTCAGATTTATGCTGTATCCATGTTGTTTTTGCTGATGTGTTGATGACTGCTGCAAGGAAATGTTTCCTGTTCAAACATGCGTGTGCGCACGTATGCACTATTCTGGATCAGGGAAAATCATCCTGAAACTGTCAACAATCACACGCCTAACATGTGCAACCATTCCTAAATTGCCTTCTTCCCGTGTGCAGACACAAATATACACATACCCATCACAGGATGTCATGTAATGCACATTAATTTTCTGTTCTGTGCAGACACAAATATACACATACCCATCACAGGATGTGATGTAATGCACATTAATTTTCTGTTCTGACAACCAGTATGCAGACAGATGTCAGGAAACTCACGTACTGTGAAAAACCGGAACGGATAATATAATAAGTGTTCTGGGAAGATCCTTGCTCTTGGTTATGGTAGACACTTGTGTGAGCCTTGTACGTGTTTCCTGTGAGCAAGCGGTAGATATGCAGAGATTTGCCACTTCTTTGTTGTGCATTCGTATGTATCATTGTGACAATGAGTGGGTCGTACATGTGTGTGTGTGTGTGTGTGTGTGTGTCCCTGTGTTGAAGAACAGAAGTAAATCTCTATATGTATTCAAAAGGTACATAACTTCAAGTCAATGCTGCTTTTGCTAACAACTGAATAATTTGAGCCATTTACATAGTCTAAATGTACGCACAAATACCCATTAATGTGGAGAACCCAGTAAGAGGAATAGGCAGGCAAAGCACCAGATTAAAAATTTCAGCTAATCCCAAGGGAAAATAATACGTCTAGTGTTCACACTTCACTCCATTCATAAATTTATTCTTCCCCCTTTCCCTCACAAAAATGCATAGTTAGATACAGTATCTTATTATACAATACTGATTTACAAGTCTGGTGGTGTTTTTTATTTTCTTATTTTGGGGGTAATGATCTTACTTGATAGATCGATATTATACCTGTGAAGAAATCATCGAGACAGGTAATCATATCTTTGTCACTAACAGCCTACTGTTCATTTATAATAGGAAGGCAAGAGCTAAGATGTGTGTGTGTGTGCAAAAGGAGAGAGATGGTAAGAGCTCATATGTGTGAGACTAGTATTGTGTGTGTGTGTGTGCCAATGAGAGCTAGAGGGCACAGAGAGAGATGGAGAGAGGTATGCAGTATAGTATGGGGCCATCGTCAACACACTTGATTTAGAACTAAAGTTCGTTAGACATCAGCGACCCCTCACCCCACACCGTCCTTCCAGTCCTTCAGCTCTTGACTACACACACACACACACAGAGTTTAAAGGATGAAAATCCCAATGAGTGACGTCATGGAAGACATACTGCCATGCTGCGATTGTGAAATATTCCGACGTCCAAATGAGACACGGCCCGCACGCGCGTTTGACAAAATATTTCATGCACACTATACTGCTGAATATTGGTTCTTCGGCTTCAGATTCCATATCTAAATAACGTATAAACTGCAGGCATGAAGTTCACTGCCGCATCAGTCGTCAGCTGACGTAATTTCAAAGCATTGACTTCAAATGCGACTTTGTTACAAATCGACGTGTCTATGCACGGACCTTGGGGTTGAACAAGGATGGACATCGTGTGTGTGTGTGTGTGTGCGGGGGGGTGGTTAGGTGGGTTGCATCTGTGTCAGTGTGTGTACATGCGAGCGACGGAAAAATGGGTGCGCACGCGCGCGTGTTCCCAGTCAAAATCAGTTTCTTTGAAAAGCATGGTATGCACACGCACCGGCACAGGCTGTGAGAACGTCAATAGTAGGTCTACTCTCCCGACACATGAAGTGAATCTTGTGGTGCTTGTAATGAGAATCCAAACTCTCCGTTTGATCTTATCACTCTCACAGTCTCACATCTAAATATAATACCGTTTCAGTTTGGCACACTAGTTCGTTAGAAATGGGCCTTTCGTTATCGCAGATAAGAATGCGGTGGTAATTTATTTTCTTGATTTTGTCCTCGGATACAAAAACATTGGCAGTGAAGTCACAACAACATTGTCTGCGACAACACATCCCCCCACCCCCCTGACCCCCCACCCCCAACCTTCTCCTCTCCCGCGATTTTCTTCTGCAGGGATCTCAAAACGGCTTTCTTTATTTTCCATTTTCACTTTAAATAAATATCACCGAGAACGGAAGGGTTGGCAAATTTGTAACCAGCATCCGAATCTCCTCGATCTGACTTTTTTTTTTTTTTTTTTTTTTTTTTACTACAAGTGAAGACATGACGGATGACGAAGCGACACACACCAGGTGCTCAATGCAGTGAAAACATAATTGTCGACCACAAAAAAATGAATGACAAGTGCCATCTGAGGAGAGAGAAGAACCGCATTCCCCCCCCCCCCCCCCCCCCCCCAGCGGATTTTTTTTTTTTTTTTTCCACAGGAAAATGAAATTTCAACCACAGAAAATCAGGGCTCAGCAAAATAAAATTCCCTAGCCTGGTTGTATATGCAGTGGAAGACCATGCACCCATATAGATCACTGATAGTGATATACATGTACAACTGCAGACCACCTAGCTGATACATCATGCGTTATTTCATGCTTGCTGTAAGATTGTATTGCATTGTATTTTATTTTGTCACAAAAGATCTCTCTGTGTGAAACTTGGGCCGCTCTCCCAGGGACGAGTGCGTCACCACAGTGCACCACCTTCCATGTTTGTTTGGGTTTTTTTCGTGTCCGCAAATGCTTCAGTTTCAGAGCAGATTTTTTTCCTACATAATTTTGCCAGGGCCAACCCTTTTGTTGCCCTAGGTTCTTTTATGTGACTGTGTACTAAGAGCATGCTGCCAACAGGATACCATTGCATCCTCTCATCACAGTGACTAGCACCCTGACCATCACTCAGTCATGGTTTAGTGGAGGGGGGAGAAATAATCACAGTCCTTACATTGGTCATTCTTCGGTGCTGGTTGTCAGTGCAGGTCACTCACTTCAGTGAATGAATCATATATTAATCATATATTATGTGTTGGAAAATAACATGTTCTGGTGTGATTATTCCGTGTGGTGCATGTGCTGAAAAATGTGTATATATGATGAACAATTATTTTAAAGAAAATGTTTGGGTAAGACAATTGCAAAATAAAATTCAAAACATCACGTAAAAATGGCGACAGAAAACAGGAAAATGAACACTGCTCAGTGCTGGTGTTGTGTCTCATTACAAAAAAAAACTAAAAGTTTCAATTAAATTAGTTTTAGCCAAACATCACCCTAACGTCTTTAACTCACTCCGGACAAAGGGCCCCGATTGAGGCCCTCTTGTTTATGACTGTTTCAAAGAAGCCTGATCAGGGCTTTAGACAGTTTTGAATTTTTGGAGTGGCACCTAATTTCCATCATGAAGTTATATGCAAAGAAATTAGAATATCTTAACTGACCTTTCCACTCTCCACTGTGACCAATAAATGCAGTGTGTTGCTGTGCTTGCGAGCACAAGTTTATTTTCATGGTGACTGGTTCACATAAACAGCGAGTGTCAACAATAGCGTCTGACCCAGTTTCTTCTCAATCACAAGGCAAACAACAGAATTAGACGAAGGGACCCTATGTGGCTATATAATGTTCTGAATTTAATCTGTTTCAAACTCTGTTTTCCTGGATTCATTAACAAGTCATCCGTGTGTGCAAATTTTAAACAAAAAATACGGATACTTTCATCATCTCACTGTCTAGCTGCATAAGAAGGGAGGAAGTTTTATATTTCGTTCCCAACTAACTCGTTATCATTATGTTACTGATCAGTTTGGAAGTTTTCGGTTCATAAATTCTAACATTTCTTTTATGGCAACTTTATTTCTTACCCACACAAATGGGTTATTTGTGGGGAATGTCAGGGGAGCTAACTGGCAGTACAAGTGAGTTAAAAGTCATTCTCACAATCATTATCTTTATCACACTGGACATTGATTAAAAATATTTTTTTGATATTGCTGGTGCTGCACTAGTCCAGGGCATTCTATAAGATTTTAATCAACCACAATGGAAGTTGGTATGGCTTCAAGTTTATCACTATCATACCCCTCTCTACATTTGTCAAACAAACTGCTGTAAATATCAAACAAAAAGAATCAGCATTTGCTTAAATTCTTTGTTGATTTCATTGACAGCCTAAAGGTGGACTTTTTCTTTTCATGATAAAATCAACACAACCACAACACAATTAAAGAAACAAGGCCGATTCCTTTTTTGTCAGCATCCAAAAACTACATGAGATGTTAGCAAACCACATTTTCCGGTCACTTAATTCCCTGAAGTCTTTTTGACAAGGAAGGTTTGATAAATGGCGGTAAGTCACAAGTGTTCACCACTGATCAAGATGTAAAAGAACTCGAGGCAACACAAGGGCTATCACTGTCAAAATTCTGTTGAAAAATCCACACTGACCATAAAACAAATATACTTCTATTACTTGCACACAGAAAAAAGAAGAAACCATATGGGTATTGCTGTATTGAGGTGACATGTTCTCCCTAGGTAGTGCAGTCACCATGTCATGCAGAGAAATCTGTTGTGACAACAGACAAGAGAAGTACAGTACAAATATGCTTATATGGCAAAAATAATATACAGATAACAAAAGAAGGCAGGCATTCAACAGGTTAAGGTCAGATTCAGCATCCTGACTTTAGTCTATCCATGGCCATGTAAGATGTTGCTATTGCAATACTACTGAACACCAGTCACAACCCTCCATGATTCAGTAATTTTTATTTTTCTTGTAAAAAGGAGACAGATACTCTCTCATTCACTCCACCACCCCATGAACACTATGCAGACTGACACACTCACATTTTATTTGTACAATCCTCAGCTGCAGGTCTTATTCCAGCATATAAAACACACAAACTCGATGTTCACCACTCTACATCTTTCCTGTGATGTCTTTTTTTTTATAATTTTTATCGTGCCATCTTTTGTCCACAGTCTATGAGCGGGCGTTGGGGCCCTTCTTGCGGCCAAATGTGGCCACCACATTGACGAAGCGCCGGTTGTACTGGATGCGCCTCTTGGCACGGCCGGTCTTCTTCTTCTTCTTTTCCTGAGCCTCCACCTGTGCGCAACAGAGAGAGGCATCATTTTCAATCTTTTACCATCAAAACCAACCCTTCAGCTAGTTCAAGCGTGATGTTATACTGGTCACTCTTTCATCTGAATCCAAAATGACTCAAAACAGACTTTTGACAACCGCATGATGCAAGCATTTGCAGAGTACAAGGGAGATAAAACATTAATAAATATCCCATAAGACTTTCAACAACCACATAATGCATTTCCAGAGTACAAGGGAAATAAAGTATCAACTCTATTGTGTCGCAGACACAACCATGCGCCACGATTCCCAGAAATATCATGTTTTTTCGAGATTTTTGAAAATCATAAATCAACCCAGATACTCAGACAAAGTAGTGATTAAAAGAAAGTGCAAGCATAAGTTTTATCAATATTCTTAACTTTACAATGTGGATGCAGATATCAGTATTCCACAGTCCACACAAAAAGGTATCCAAACAGTCCCAAGAAAAACAGATTTTGTGATGTAAATCACCGCACTATTCTAGTCATTATTCTATCACTAATTATACGTTGGGCTCCTTGGTATCCATTTGATTTTGAAACACTAAAAAACAATACTACAAAAGCTTCTTCTACTTTATCTTCTTCGTCAGAGCTTTGTTCAAACACTAATTCACCAGTTTTTTGCAGTCTAAAACGTCGAGTTGATTGACAAGCTGCCATCTTACCAAACGTGTCCAGTCTAAATTTAAACTTCAGTGAGTTCGTCTTTTAAACTCACACACACAAACGGACAGCGATGGAAATGGTCAAGAGAGGGAAGTCCATAAAATTAGAAACATCAAACTATCATTTGCAAACATTTGTGACTTCCCTTGAAGCATTACGGCCTCAGTAAAAATCGCAAGATTATTCTGCTTAGATGTAAGCGGAGCAGCTTCGATACTAAGCTGGCGCACCGTGTACACATACGAGGAACAGAGCGACTGGTTTAATTTAACATCCCATCCCTCACACATTTCTTTGAAGGGATGAAATGACAATATCAGTATCGCCTTTTTTTGCTGTCTTGATTAAAAAAAAAGAGATGCAGAAGTAAAGTCATCAGTGCACCTACCCACACAAAACTTTCTCCAACGCACACATTTCATGCAACTCTAAAAGTAAACTTGTACATCATTAAAAGTTTAGTGGCAAGTTTGACTTAACCCATGTTTAACTTTGAGGGGGAAAAAAACTTGCACAAAAATGTTACAATCATAATATTACAATTAAAAAAACTATAATTTGTATAAGCCTCAAATAGTTTACCTTGGGTGTCTGGCCTCTCACTTTGCCAGCACGTGCCAGAGAGCCGTGCACTTTTCCTGCAAAACATACACAGAAAGATGTGTAAATAGGCCTTTCCTGAGAACATTTTACTTACTGAGTTACTCTAATGGATTAAAATGTTCGTGGTATGTTACACTCATGCCAAATATTTCTCACATACACAAAAGCACTGGTAAAAAGATAACTTTGGCAGAATATCAAAGTTCAGGCTGAGTTATTCAAACAGGATGTTTAACATAAAAGTAATTATTTCTTTTTTTCTTTTTTTTTAATTATATAAAAAAAAAAATAAAAAAACCCAGGCCACAGCGCCCCTTCTCCTCTTTTCCCTTTTCACCCAAAGTAAATATTCTCAAGCACCAGGACCACTGCCATTCATTTCTGCAAGCCCTGTCATGAGTTGAAATCCTGAGGGATGATGGAAGACATGATAATGATTAAATAAAGATGGTGCCAACACTTGTTTGCAGGAAGTGCACAAAAACAGAACGAGCCGTTTAAGAATACCATAGATATATATATTTACAAAAACAGAACAAGCTGTTTAAGAATACCAACTGACAGTAAGATGGCACTGCATAAAAAAATTGCATCCATGGCTGACCGAGCCGAAATCACTGTCGGCGGTCCCCCAATCCTCTGAAATAAGCAGATCCGCAGACAATTCTGATGCCTGAAGAACCTTAATTACAATACATACACTCTAGTCTACTGCCACCACCTGCTTCTGTTCTTTCTCCCTCTCTCTGTCAGAGACAGGAGGATTTAAAACAACTCAGACAAGAGACAGACTAAAACAAAAAGAAAAAAGAAAAAAAGCTGACCTCCCACCATGCGGACCTGCACCTCCAGTGTGGCCAGGTTCTCCAAGGCTGCCAGGCTGGCGCCATCGTCCAGGGGCTTGCCACCACAGTACACTGCCAGCTCCTCCGCTGCTACACCCTCCTTCTGCTCCACAAGGGCCTGTCACACACAACACAGCAAGGCATGTCAGCATGTACGTGTGCACTGTATCCTATGATTGTTATGAATACTTTAACTGCTGCAAGACAAGTCAATGTGCTCGCACCTATGCTGTGAATACTTAAAGTGCTGCAAGACATGTGAGCATGCATATATGTATGCTGTGAATGTTTCAAATGCTGCTTCACAGGAACCAGCAATATGTAAAACAGCATGTTTATGATACTGTAGGGGAAAAAATGTATGCAAAACTGATGCATGGCATGCTGTGAATACTTTTGAATCTATTCAGCTTTGCTTTGTTCCAAATATTGTGATGATAATAATAATAATGATGATGATGATATTTATATAGCACTGAATCTTCGGCAGAGACAAATCAAAGCACTTTCACACCAGTCAATCACATGCATGTGTAACTCTAAAACTGGAAAAACTGAACACAAGGAAGAGGCAGAGAAGGGAGGCTATTTTGGGAAGAGGTGGGTTTTAAGGCCAGACTTGAAAGAGCTGAGTGCGGAGACCTGACGAAGCAAAAGAGGAAGTTCATTCCAACTGCAACTTGTGCAAGGTCCAGAGACAGAGAAAGAACAGCGGCCAACAGTCGAATGTTTGAATCTGGGTATGCATAAACTGATTGGATCCGAAGCCAATCGTAGAGAGGGAGATGGAGTGTAGAGGTGAAGACAGCCACAGAGATAGGAAGGGGCAGATTTGTGAATACATTTAAAACATAGGCAGCCACAGAGATAGGAAAGGGCAGATTTGTGAATACATTTATAACATAGAGTGCTGATCTTGTAGTTTATTCTGTATGAGACAAGGAGCCAGGGGAGATGCAAAAGAGGAGTGATATACTCAAATCTTTTCTTTCTGAGGACGAGTCGGGCAGCAGAGTTTTGTATGCGCTGAATGGACTGAATGGATGAAGCAGGCAAACCAGACAAAAGAGAGTTACAGTAGTCAAGGCAAGAGAAAATGAGAGAAACGACAAGTCTAGATGTTGCGTCAGTGGATGGATATTTTCGGACGGAACTGATGCGCTGCAACTGACAGTAGCAGGATTGACATATCTGACTGATAAATTTTTGCATGGTCAGTGTGTTGTCAAGGACAACGCCGATGTTCCTGGCTGAACTGGAAAGAGGGATGGATGACTGCCAAGTTTGACTGTGTGAGTTGTGATGGAAGAGAGTTTTTGTTTAGTTCAGATGATCACTGCTTCAGTTTTGTCCGCATTCAATTGTAACTTATTTAAAGTCATCCAGTTTTGTATGTCCAGGAAGCAGTTGGATGTTTCTTGCAAGAGCGACTACAATTTTTCAGGGGTATCACTCTTCTATAGTTGAGTGTCATCAGCATAAGAATGATGAATGACATTATGGCAGTTAATAATTTCAGCAAGAGGAGCAGTGTACAGTGTGAAGAGCACTGGGCTTAAAACAGATCCCTGTGGGACTCCATGTTCCATTTTAACGGGTTCGGACTGGAAATTATCAACAATGACAGACTGGAATTGATCAATGAGATTTGAAGCAGTTTAGAACAGTGAAATTGATACCAAATGTAAAATAAAGGCAGGAAAGAAGAATTGAATGGTCTGTCGTGTCAAAGGCGGCTGACAAGTCGAGAAGAATGAGAAGGGAAATTTGTCCCAAGTCAGACACTAGCAGTAGAACCGTAGATTATTCAGGGTGTGGAGAAGAGTTGTTTCAGTGCTGTGGTCAGCGCGATTGGCAGACTGAAATGGGTGGATGAGATTGTTGAAACAAAGGTGGTTGTTGAGCTGCTTCAGGACAGCTTTTTCAAGGAGTTTGGACAGGACTGGAAGATTAGAAACTGGTCGATAGTATGATAATAATCAAAATACACTGGCTTTATTAGTGTGACCTGCAAAATTACTTTGCATCACTGTAACTTATGAAAGGTTCACTCAAATGAAAACGGAACATAAGAAACATTGTCACTACCAGTAAAATGACTTAATGAGTATAGTATCTATCCTATTTAACTAGTCAGATTACAGAGTTGCATCGTTTGTCACATGCTTTGCATATGCTGTCATCGAAAGGATTCCAATTCAGTGATTTTTTTTTTAAAGCACAATGACATAAAACCAAGCTTTTTCACTATTTGTAATTAGACAGGGGTGTAAGAGGCTGTATCCAAGGCTGATGACATCTTACTGTTAGAGGAAACATGATGATTCAAATGGCAATGTCCAAACAGATTCATTTAGAACTACACAAATGTGAAGCTAACCAATATCTGTCCACTTCATAACACTTTTTAACAAAGTGAAAAAACAGTTAAGATGCATATTCTGAGTAAATCGCATGCCTGTTATGTGTTACACAATTCTGATGTGCACTACTCCTATCTGGTATAGATAAAAAGTCTTCTCTGATCGCTGCGAAATGTAATAAATATAGAATGAACCAATAAAAACATTCTGAATAAAAATATTACAAACATGAATTTAAAAAGCACATTGATACGAAGATATTGCCCCTTTAATACTTGTTCAGGGTGGTTTGGGATAGGGTTATCATTGGAATAGTTTAAATAGTTTAATTAATGTTTGAAATCTTGCTTCACAAAAAGTTTTGAAAGCAGTATATACGGTATCGTGTAAAACTGTCTCCTTCATCAAGCTCCATCTTAACAATGCATTGGCTAGAGAGAGTGTGTATGTATGTATGTATGTATATGGGGGTGGGGGTGGGGACTGAGCCTATCATGCTTGTGATTGGCCAAACAGAAACATGATCTATGATGGGCTAAGAGAGCCATCCATTAAAGGTTAACACAACCGTCAGTGGAATAGCCACTATACTGAATACAAGATATTCAAATATAGCATACTTCATTACTTGATACTGAGACAAAACATGAAAAGCAACTCAGCCACAAAAATACAAATTTTAAGTGACAAAAATAAAAACTAACATATGCATCTAATAATATTACCCCAAAAATTAACACAGCCACACTTACCTTCACATCCTCAACAGTCTCAGTGCCATGCACATCAAGTGTGTGCGTTTGCTGAGAATGGACGAACAATTGCATGGTTTCCATGTCTGTGGAAAACAAAAGAAACAAAGTACAATGCCTTTATCTGTATGGATGTTACAGTAACATTTCATAACAAGTACAGTAACAATGAAAATTGAAATTATCAATGCTTGCAAAATTATAAATGAGGCCACATCTGTGAAGATGAATATCACAATTTAAAAATGACACGAGGTGTGGGTGCCATGTTATTGATCATGTTTTATCAGGTGTTCAGTTTCAAAATCAGTCAATATGGCCACCAGGGCAGGTACCCTGTTGTCTACCCACATGCCATAACACAGAGTAACTGTGAACTTAGTATGGCTTGTGTATGTGTAACCTGCTACATTGTGCACATGCAACCACTGCATTACATTTACATATTGATGTTCCATCATTTACCTCTACCCTTAGAAAAGCAGACTGAAAATGGAACAAACAGAAAAGACAACCACGAGCGACAGTGAGACAACCGAAGCTGTGAAACTGGAAGACACTGACAGTATCAGTGGATATGATTTATCATTATGTTGTAAATCCTAATTTTTAATCAAATTGCAAGCTCTTTAAGTCTTTTGAATAATCACATATGAAAGGGTCAATGATATTACTTGACATGTTTATGATACTACTACTATCACACATGCAGACACATCTATTCCCCATCTTCATGACGCTCACTTGTGGTTCTTCAAATTCTTCAGCTGCTGTCACCGATGTCAGTACTGGTAGTAATCACAGTGTAATGTCTAGTTCGAGATTAATAAATCCCCTTTGAATTTCTTCTTTATATAACTTTCCAACACGCGATGCTGTCAGCTGATGGTGCAATAAATGAGGTTAACAATATAAAAACCGTATTATGTATAACCCACACTTACCCACCAGTTTCTTTGTAACACGTGAGAGTTGCACCACCATACGCAAAAGAAAGACGCCGGAAATAGCGGTGTTGGATAGACTACTACAACTTCCGGTTTGGTCTTGGGGATAATTTTGTGTCACTGATCCAAAAATGTTTTTAGATCAGTGTCCACGGTTTCAGGTTTAGTTTCAATATATGTTAAAATATGCGGACTGATCAATATACGCTACACCATATCTGCTTTAAAAATAAGAAAAATAAAAACGAGTAGATACCAGCGCGAGATGTACCCGGGAACTTAATCTTGCTTGGAGGCAAATCTGGTGTTTCACCTCGTCGGAGAAACCACCAAAGTTGTCTCCTCTGTCCACAAAAATGTGATCACGTGACACGCAAGTGTTTAGGTTCAGGGCAGACAGGTGGGGGCTTTGGGAGAGAATGTGTGCACGATTGCAAACGAAAAAAGTTAGGCAAGTTATAAAAAAAAACTAAAAAAACAACCAAATAAGTGAGAATGCTATATTTGTTGGTCTGCGCTGTTTTATTGTAGTAGCATTAGCTCACTTACTTGAACGAGGCATGGCGTGGGTTGAAGGTTGTACCGTTGTTTACTGATGCTTCGATCGACTTCCTGAAAACGAGAACTGTAAATATATAATAACTACTAAATAAGTCTCACTGGCTGGTTCATTAAGAATCAGAAAGGGTTGCATTTCGTCAATAATGCCAAAGGTACCAGCTCATAGAACACTCTCAATAGTAAATTGATTGACAACCTTACTCTCGTTCGCTTCCTTTCTTTTCACACTCCCTTTATTATATTTATTTTGTTTTTCTTTAAGGATACCATATTTTGGTTTTATTATTAGAACTTCTGTAAAGCGCAGACGACAGTTAGTTTTTTCCCGATTCAGCACAAGAAGTGTTAACGCTTACAAAATTTAGCGTTAAAATACATGAACCAATACATGCCCATTTACTCCACCCCCTTCCTCCCAAACCCCACAAGGACAGGAAATCATTCACCTCTCCTCCCACAATATTATTCACACAATATAGTACTATAGTCAACACATACTAGAAATTAAATGCACATACAATAACTTTATGCATGTGATGTATACATGATGATGTACACACATGCATGTACATATGCTAATTTGTATATTTTAAAAAATATATACAAACTGCTAGAAAACATTTACTGTTGCCAGATAAGAGGAAAATTGATTGTGCACTCTTTCTCTCCACTTATAAAATGAAACTAGCAATTATATGTGTGTTGTACATGTTCAAAATTTCTCTTCTTAGTGAAGAGTATTTTAAAAAAAAAAAGAAATAGTATTTTTTGTTATAGTTTTTATATATTATATGTATATTTATTTTCTTTTGTTCAAATAATCATTTAAAAAGGGACACACAAAAAAGAATGTAAACAGCTTACAAAGATTATACTGGGTTCTTTCTGTTTTGTTTTCTATAGAAATGAATTGTGTAATTTATCAGCCTTTTAAGAGTTTCCTATATATATGTATCATATATCTTGTTTGTTTGGTGGCATTCATTCACCTCCACCTCGCACATTGTGATTTTGTGGGATGCTGCCTCAGCTTTGTTAGTTCCCACTCTTCCTTCTCCAAGATCCACTCTCCTTTTAACATCAATATTGCTCTCCTCAGCTAGTTTGTATGAACACTCTTTGCAGTGCTTGGTTTGCTTGGCATTGATAATGTTCCAAAGTCTTTGCTAATTGAAGTAATTCCATAGACCTGAGAACATTCCCAACTCTGCGCAGAGTTAACACCGCAAAGATTGCTCATGCAACCCAGCCCTCATCAGTCACAGTGTGCAGTCAGAATGATGCTGTCAGCTCGTTGATAGTCACTGTATTTAATGGATGATATGACAGTGTTCCAGTTCTGTTGATTTAGGAGGAAGTTGGTGGAATGGTTAAGACACTCATCTGTCAGTACATTGTTAGGGTCTGGGTTAGATTCCTGCTCTCGCCCTTTCTCCCACAATTGACTGGAAAATCAAACTGAGCATCTGGTCTTTTGGATGAGATGAGGTCCTGTGTGCAACACTGACTCGGTGCACTGAACAAGAACCCATGACAACAGAAATGCTGTCCTCTGGCAAAATTCTGTAGAAGAAATCCACTCTGTTAGGTACACAAATACATACATGCATACACTCAAGGCCTGACTAGTGTGTTGGGTTATGCTGCTGGTTGGGTTTCTGGATATGGATTTGTCTGAATGCAGTGATGTCTCCTTGAGAAACTGAAACTGTTGTTCCTTCAATATTTACTGATTTTTGTGTTCATGATTTATTGACTGACTTACGTATGCTAGCAGGTTGTTTGGCTGTCAGAATACAGAATACTACCTCCATTAAAAGAAATTCATTTGTGGTGTATGTTACATAAACAAGTATGAGAATCAAATTCAATCAATGTTAATGTATACATAAAACTAAAAGACCAGGACGTACACCACAACGGATTGCCCCAAGTAAAGCTTCGAGTGCAGAATTATGAATACCACTGGCATCAGTTTGTCAGCTGTGGCGTCAAGTGTTCTTTATATTTTTCAGGTCAAAGCTGGGATGTTTGAAACATACGGAGAGAATGCTACTGTCAACTAACAATGAGTAAGTCAACGCTAACTTCACTATGTGTATACTACAAATACAATGTATAATTTGATCAATTTTTAATTATCCTTTTTTCATACTTAGAAGTAGAATATATATATATATATATATATATATATATATATATATATATATATATATATATATACACACACACATATATATATATATATATATATACATATATATATATATATATATATATATATGGTTTCACATTTGGGACTTTTCTTTTACTTTGGACAAATTCATGGTTTCGCTTTTGGGACCAAATCATGGGTTCAGGTTGCAAAAAAGTAGCAGTATGGATTAAAATTCAAATCTAAAATAGTCCTTTATTTGCATAAAGTTGGTACTACAATGGTTGTGAGTTTGTGTTTTTTTTAATTAAAGAATCTTCCTTTTTAGTGGAAGAAATCTGGAACCTAAGCTGGAAATTGGAAGTGAGTATTTATTGGCTATTTCTTAAACAAGCCTTCCTTTCAGTGGAAGAAATCTAAGACCTAAGTTAAATCATCTTTATTATGAAATGTGTATATATATGTATCACAACATGTTTAATAGTGTGCAATTTAGTTTTGTGTCATATATTAAACACATTTTTGCAGTATGAAATGGATTCATCTTATATAAAGAATTTTACACTAAATTATGATAAAGGTATGCATACTGAAAAAGATATCATTATATGAATATAAAATCTTACTCTAAAGATTCTGCAGCCAGTTATTCAGTAGTGAATGTTGTCTTGTAATACTAATATACATTTTATCAATGACTGCATTCACACAATTTAGCTTCCACATTGTGTTGTATAACTGTATGACCTTATTCACCCTATCATTTACAGCTGTCCTGTTTTCGGAGGCATAGATTTGATCTATCTAGTCTAGATATTTTGATGCATGGTTTTGACAACCAATGAAAATCTTTATAATCTGTCGTCATAGTATCTGCTACCGAAGCCAAGCAAAACATAAGGGAGTTTTGATGATTCAGAATAACAATGAAAATGTTTGTTGATGATTTAAAGTTTCAAACTTCTGCGAAGCTTCAGTTTTGCATTTCTTGTTATCCAAATGCATAGTTTGTGAGTTTTTACCCTTTTTTTTTTTTTTTTTTTTTTTTTTTTTTTTTTTTTTTTTTTTCAGTAAGCTAGGGAGATACTTTTCAGGAGAGAAGTTTCAATGTTTGTTTCCGGAAGTTTGTTGCTATCTTTTACTAGTCAGTATATTCAGAAATGAAGGAATATTTCAGTGCATGTATAGTGCCCATTGTGTGCGTGCGTGCATGTGTGTGTGTGTGTATGTGTATGCATGTGTGTACATGCACTTGTGAGTATATATTGAGCATGTGTTTTCTTTTGGAAGAAAACCATTCAATCGATTTTATCATTTTTGTGTATTGGATCTGCACAATTTACCATAAACAGAATGAAGAACTGTAGTATGTATCACTTCTTTGAAGCACATCTTTCTTGTCATTTCTACGCATATAAAAAATGATAGTAAAATTGTTGATTAAAACAGAAGTGGAGTTGTGTTTTTAAATTTGAAAATAAAGTAATTGTGCAGGACTGTACAGATAAATCATGCATTGAAAAAAAAAAGTGTTAATAGTGTTTGTCTTACTGCTTGCATGTACAGTAACCAGGTTATTGTGTGTGTGTGTGTGATTTCATGTGTACGCATTGGTGTGTGCATGTGTGTGTGCGTGTGTGTGTGTGTGTGTGCGCGCGCGCACATTCCTCTTTAACTCTTAACATTTTGATCATAATCATGTGCCTTGTTCATAATCATACCTCATGTGTTGTCCGCAAGGGTAAGTGCTATATATATAATAAAAATAATAATAATAATGGTATTTATATAGCGCTGAATCTTGTGCAGAGACAAATTAAAGCGCTTTCGCACCAGTCATTCTCACGCATGCATAACTCTAAAAATGGAGAAACTGAACACAAGGAAGAGGCAGGGAAGGGAGGCTATTTTGGGAAGTGGTGGGTTTTAAGGCCAGACTTGAAAGAGTTGAGTTTCGAGACTTGACAAAGCGAAAGAGGAAGTTCATTCCAGTTGCAAGGTCCAGAGACAGGGAAAGAATGGCGGCCACATTATTATCGTATGTATGTTGATACGCATGTGTTGCACTCCCTTAGGGACAGTTCATGCGCATGTTGTATGTACAAGTATACACATTCCAGTATGACCACTGCACAGCTATGTACGCGCGTGTACTTTGAGCATGTTCTGCACTGTCAATCAGCCAGCAGCAGAGAGAGAGAGCAAGAGGCCATTGTGCAGGCGGCCACAGAGAGAGCAGCCATCGTCGCTAAGTACGACAAGGTCAGCACGTGTCACCATCACTGTGTACTTGTGGCACTCAGTGTGCCATTGCCTGACACTGTTTGGATACTATGTTTGTCTTTGTTTTTGTTTTGTTTTTGTTGTTTTTTCACTTCACAACACACAAACAGCACAAAGCTAGCAGGTGTGAGTTTGTTGTCACACATGATTTGAGTGGGGCAATATTATATGTACTTCTCTTTTTTTTTTTCACTCAAACACACTGCAGCACAAAGCCAACAGATGTGAGTTTGTAGTTGCACACGATTCGATTGGCATGATGGTTTCTGTGATGAAACATGTTATGGTGTGTGAGTATAATCATATGGTGTGTGTGTGTGTGTTTGTATATCTCAGTTGTTTGTCACTGAAAGACACAACTTATGTGGTGAATCTGTGTGTGTGTGTGCGTGCATGCATGCGCGTGTGTGTGTGCTGTAATGTCAAAAATGGTTTCAAGTTTGAATAAACCTTTAAGTCCCATTGGATTACAGCATCATTTCACAAACAACATGTCAAACAAAATTAAACAACATTTCCCAGTTTTATAAACTTGCTAGAGTTCACCTTTACATTATCTATACCACCTTTGAGTAAATTGCAGAAATGGTAGATAATGCAACAGGGAATTTGTGGCATTGACCTTCATAGATGTCCGTACATCTATGAAAATGCCCCATATATTCAGAACTGAGAACCAGATTTCCAAAGAATTTGGTCAAAACTCCCTTGCATTTATTGCTCCAGGATGCAAATGTCCACCAGATGCAGAGTTTGTCCAGATATGTATTCCATTCAGTCAACAAAATAAATCAAAATCTCAGCCCAGTGTAATGATAATGTGGATCTCTTATTATTTATGACTAAGTCTTATCGGAGATTAGAAAAGAGAGATAAACCACTTGCAGAAATTGCTGAAGCCAGGCAGCCTGCGCCGCGAGACGCATTCATTATTCATGAGCTGCCTTTGCCCCGCCCAAACTAAGGGAAAGCGTCAGTCGAACGCAGTCTCCTGAGTGATTTTATAATTTGGATTACACCTTTTTTCCCTTTTCTGTTTGCTTCATCCCACGCAGATGTCAAACTCAATTTTGTTGTGAATAACATTCCTAAATATTTATATGTATTGGTTACTTTTATTTCCCTATCACCACAGCACCATTTTTCACGAGTCGAAAGATGACCTCCATTGCGGAAAACTATAATATTGGTCTTATCGAGATTCACTGTTTGTTGTAGTCTGTCTGTTTCTTGCTTAAGGGCATTTAATTGATTTTGTAACCCTATGGGTGTGTCAGACAAGAGAACAACATCATCAGCAAATAGCATTAAGAGCAAATCTGTTGCGCCAGGTATCATTTGTATTCCATGTCTCCCCTTCTTTGATAACTCCACTGCCAATTCACCGATGAAAAAGGAAAACAGCTGTGAGCTTAGCATACAACCTTGTTTAACCCCTCTTGGACACTGAAAAAAGTCTGAGTAAATACCTTTGTCACGAACACATACAAGTACAGAATCGTAGATGCTTTTAACAGCCATGTAAAACTCCCGAGAGAGAGAGACAGAGATAGAGACTTAGAGAGAGAGAAAGAGCACAATACAACGGTCTGCTCGGGCAACATGAAGCGTTCGTATATATATGAATTATATATATGATTATGTACATATAGATAGATTTAGATTTACATATTGATAGATCGATATGAAATTATGTATGTATGTATAGACAGATGTTAGAAGAGAGACAGAGCTGAATATGTGTTTTATGTTTTGATATATATATATATATTTGTTGAAGAAATGGTGATGTAAACCAGAAAGTGTGAAGAAAAAGTAGCGTTACGAAAACGCAGTTCAATAATTTACAACTGTCTCTCTCATGTGCAACATTGCGGTGGGGGGGGGGGGCAGGGGGGGGGGGAGTTGGTGGTGGGGGGAGCTGCTTTATTTTCTTTTTATATTATCTACATTCAAGCAGATGCAAACGTGCTAAAAACCAAGCAAAAATGAATCAGTTTTCATTGTATACAGCGAATCTTACTACACGTGGGAAATTCCAGGCATAACTTAACTTTCGCTTTACTGCAGCTGAACCGTCAGAACCGACTAGTTTCCTTCAGGTGGGGAAGGAGAGGGTGATTTACCCCCACCCTTCCGCACTGCGTGTGTGCCCCAAAACGGCTTCAGCACTGTTATAGACAGTAAGAAGGGGCCTGCCGCGAGTGGTTTATCTCTCTTTTCTAATCTCCGGTCTTATGAAGTCTCGTGTGACTAACCTTTTATAAGCATGATTACACATGGTCAACCTACTTTATGAGTAGTGAAACAGTTTACGTGTTGTATGTGATCATGTATTTTTAGATAAAAGACCAAAATCATCATTAATGTAAGTATCAAATGAGGTAATATTTGCATATGCATTACACTGTAATGTCAATTTATGTAATAACGATATTGCTTGGAATGCTTTTAAAAAGTGA
Source organism: Babylonia areolata (assembly GCF_041734735.1). Taxonomy (NCBI): domain Eukaryota; kingdom Metazoa; phylum Mollusca; class Gastropoda; order Neogastropoda; family Buccinidae; genus Babylonia; species Babylonia areolata. Next base: position 28,609,334 of record NC_134898.1, read on the forward strand.
ATCGCAACTATACCATGTTGTCAACGACACTCCCTCCCTACCCTCACCCCATTGATATGCTTGTATTGTGGTCCAAGACTGATGTACATTAAAACGTTTGAGTTCAAGTTTGAGTACATCTATGAAAATATATACACACAGGCATTTAACCATCCAGTCATGACCATGAAAGGAAGACATTGGAGATTTGTGTGTATGAAAATAATGAATGTCAAAGTTCAGATATTTTAAAGTGTCATTCTAAAATGAATTCAGCCCCCAAAAAACAGTGCTCAATACACAAACAAGTGCATGTTCATGCAAACATGCAGGCACACTTGCCTGCATGCATGCGTCCACACATTCACACAAACACACCCACACACACACACAGGATCGAAAATCACATCGGATACTAGAATAATAAAATGGAAGTGATTAGTTTTGAGATACTTTTTTTTCTGAACTGAGGAAATGACATGATGGACTGAAAAGGGCAGTTTGTTCCATATAATTGGGCCAAGACAGAAGAGAGAGCATTGGCGATGTGATGATTATTTGATATATGTCTAGGGATTGTTAGTACTGGAATCAGCAGCTGAACATGAAGATCAGTGAGGAGTAAAGACAGAAAGTCAGTCACAGGGTGTGTGTAGGCACAGTATCACAAGGGGTTAAAATATGCCATCTCTGTTCATGGGGTTAAAGTATGCAGTATAAGTCTGTTGCTAAAGCAGACTATAATTTCATTTTGAATTGGAAAACATTTCAGTTGATAGCAAGTGTAAACACATCACCTTTTGCACTGTCCTTTTAACTGCAGGGGCGTACATATGTGGGATTCACTTTGTTCATCCTTGATCTGTCAGTCTCTGTGGGACTGCCACGTATATTTGCGTTTCATAACCAATCTTGCGCAAATTTTGCACACTAACCAGTTCTGATGTCATTCAAGTTTTTTATTTCCACCCCTTCCCAGGCCACCCCTGTCTGTTTGCGTCATGTTTGTTTCAAAATGCAAATCACAGTCAGCCATTACTTTTCACACTCGTGTGTATGTGTTAGCGTGTGTGTGCGTGTGTGTGTGTGTGCGTACGTGTGAATGCATGTCTGTGTTTGTGTGTGCATGTTCGTGCGCACATGAGTGTGTGAGTGTGTGCAGAAAAGTGAGGTCTGTAAATGAAACACAATCAATACCAGCAGCTCACCTTTGAGCCATTTGAGCATTTAATCATATGGTTGACCATGAATGGTCCACTGATATGTGCACATCAAGCAGTGTCTGCCTGCCGTTGAACACGTTCCGATTGACGTCTTTCAGGGGAGAGAAGAAGGAGCCCAGATAGACCCATGGGAGGACCCTGGCTTTGAGGTCTACCATGTGACTGATAGATATGGATTTATTCAGTAAGTTCTGTTGATTTCTTCTCCTTTAGCATTATATACAGGTAATTTTGAAGCTGACCAATAAGATTATGATAATAATTTCAATAGTGATAAAGCTGAAGATGGTCAGTAAAACAATACTATAGCAATATTCACAGAGTGAAGCTGTAGATTTGATTTGATTTGATATGCATACTTATATACCGCTTATCCTCAGTCAGAGACCAAGCTCTAAGCGCTTTACAAACTCAGGGTCATTTGCACAACAGGCTGCCTGCCTGGGTAGAGCCGACTGACGGCTGCCATTGGGTGCTCATCATCCATTTCCTGTGTCATTCAACCAGATTTCAGGCACGCACACTCAGACTCAGACAGACATGTGACATTTTATGTGTGTGATAGTTTTGCTTATTTTCCTCGCCATGTAGGTAGCCATACTCCATTTTCAGGGGTGTGCATGCTGGGTATGTTCTTGTTTCCATAACCCACTGAACACTGACATGGATTACAGGATTTTTAATATGCGTATTTGATCTTCTGCGTATTCGCACAAACAGGGTTCAGGCACAAGCAGGTCTGCACATATGCTGATCTTGGAGATTGGAAAAGAATCTCAGCTCTTTACCCACTGGGCGCCAATACCAAGATTCAAACCCGGGACCCACAGATTGAAAGTCCAACGCTTTAACCACTCAGCTGGATGTAGTGATAAAAATTTTTAAAAAGCAAACAAAAAAACAACAAAAACTTGAATTGTAATTGCATCTGGTTTGTTTCCAAAACATGAATAGAAAATATAATGCTAATACTAAGAAGTAAGGTGATAGAATGTTTATCCAGGAAAAATATTGGATATGGATGTATTTCTTAAGCACAAATAGGAAACAAAATTTTTAACACCCCAAACTATAATGGAAAAGTGTGCTTTTGTAAAAACATATAGGTAGCATGTGGGGGCTATCCAAAGGGTTCTTGATATAAACTTGTTGATGTAGGCCTCTGTGTGTGTGGTGTGTGTGTGTGTGTAGTCACTAAATTTGATACATAAATCTTTGTGAGTAACAAATGTGTAGGTCTATCCCCTGTTGTGGGGAGCTTCAAAAGAGACCATTTTTCATTCGAACAAATAATATGCTGAAGAAGGAATGATTTTCCTGTTGTTGTGTTTGGATTGAATTTTGCACTCAGATGACGGGGAACATCTTTCTTGCACTGAAGTGTGTTTGTGTGTGTGTCTTTGTGTGCATATGTGTAAATGCTTGTGTATGTGTGCTGGTGTGTGTGTTTGCTTGTGTGTGTATGTGTGTGTTAATGTCAGGTCAGGTCATTAGATCTGCTACTGGTAACCTGTAATCCAGTACAACCTGTTCAGGGTCGGGTTGCCGACGACTAAACCGGCACTTCCACCGCTCCCTTCTGGGACTGGTGAGGCGGGTGGCTAGACACCCTTATGGAGATCCATAAAAGGGCGTCGGCTCAGGAGAGCCACCGACGGCCATCTAGCTCCACTGTGCTGTGTGCATGCCACACGCAGTTGGTCCCCGGGGTGTGTCTACCCATGTATGCGAAATCTGGATCCGGCAGAATCTGCGGAAGAAACCTATCGGTTCAACGGAGAGGAAGGCGGTTACAGCAACGCACTGTGGAGTGCAGAGAGCAAGATGAGACACTGAAAGGATATCTTGGTCATCCACTGCATCCGTGCTCATCATCCAGTCGTCTCGACTTAGTCTTGCCACTGGAAATTGGTGGACCCGGACGAGAGAGTGAGGTCGACGTTGCGCAACTCCTCTTCACTTTAAACAAACTCATCGCGCAAGTCATCAGTCATCCAAAATGACCTTTCATCCTTCATCATTTCATCACCCCCAAGTCCTGTGGCGACAGGCGAGCGACGAAACGACAGGTGTGGGTACACTGGCAGTCGCAGCCGCAGACCTGCACGCAGGCGGCTCAGGCCATAGGGTCGTTCTTCGTCGACAGGAGCAGCGATGGAGCTCGGCAGCCGTCTGAGCGTCTGAGCAGCCCTCTTTAGGAATGCACTGCTCACCTCCCTGGCATGAGGAAGGGGCTAGAAAAGGTGCCCTAAAAATTGCCTGCTCCATATCACCCTGGCCAGCATACCGCGGCTGGCGGGGACCCTACATCAGCGGTCGAAACAAAGAGAAAGAAAAGAAAAAAACAAGGATCGTTCCTCTCACCATTGGTGCTTGGAACATAAGGACTCTCCTGGACAGAGATAACACGGACAGACCCCAAAGGAGAACAGCACTAGTTGCATCCGAACTCGCCAGATACAACATCGACATCGCAGCCTTGAGTGAGACTCGGCTTGCAGGCGAAGGCGAGCTCTGTGAACGGGGATCTGGTTACACCTTCTTCTGGAGTGGACGAGGAAGCGAAGAGCGACGTGAGGCTGGCGTTGGTTTTGCAGTAAAAACAGCACTTGTCAGCAAGCTAGCTGGAATCCCAAAGGGAGTCAACGATAGGCTTATGACCATGAAACTCCCACTGGCATCTGGCCAGAAGCACCTCACCATTGTCAGTGCCTACGCCCCAACCATGACCAACCCGGATGAAGTGAAGGCGAAGTTCTATGAGGACCTTCACTCTGTCATTGCTGCCATCCCTAAAGCAGACAAGCTCATCATTCTTGGGGACTTCAATGCTAGAGTTGGCTCTGACTACATCTCCTGGGATGGAGTGATTGGAAAGCACGGTGTGGGCCACTGCAACCCAAATGGATTGCTTTTGCTTCAGACCTGTGCAGAGCACGAACTGCTGATAACCAACACAGTTTTCTGCCTCCCTACCCGTAACAGGACGTCATGGATGCACCCTCGCTCAAAGCATTGGCATCTCATCGATTATGTCATCGTCAGGAAAAGGGATAGGCAAGATGTACGTGTAACAAAGACCATGTGCGGCGCCGAGTGTTGGACAGACCATCGCCTTGTAGTCTCGAAGCTGAATATTCGAATCCAACCCAAGAGACGCCCCCAAGGCCAGAAGGCTCCAAAACGGCTCAACATCGCTAAGCTGAAAAGCATCACCATCAAACAGTCATTTGTGGAGCTGCTGGAAGATCGTCTGGAATCCGCCTCTCTGGACAACCAGAATGTGGAGTCTGACTGGAGGACCCTGCGTGAGCTGATCTATAGTACAGCTTCAGAGACCCTGGGACCCATGACCAGAAAGCACAAAGACTGGTTTGATGAAAACTGTGATGAAATCAAGCAGCTTCTGGATGAGAAACGCCGTCTGCATCAAGCCCACCTGAGCAACCCAAAGTCCACATCAAAAAAGGATGCATACAATGACATCCGCAGGACTGTTCAGCAAAAGTTACGCCAGATGCAAGATAAGTGGCTGAGTGACAAAGCTGATGAGATCCAGGGATATGCTGACAGGCACGATATGAAGAGGTTCTATGATGCCTTAAAAGAAGTCTACGGCCCCACATCCTCAGGATCATCCCCCCTCCTCAGTGCAGATGGGAATACCTTGATCACCGAGAAGGAGAACATTCTTGAACGATGGGCTGAGCACTTCAACAGTGTCTTAAATCGCCCTTCCTCCATAAATGATGAAGCCATAGACCGTCTCCCACAAGTCCCCACCAACGAAGCACTGGATGATCCGCCAACACTTCTTGAGACCCAGAAAGCAATCCGTCTGCTATCCAGTGGCAAAGCACCTGGCTCAGACTCCATACCAGCAGAGGTCTACAAGGATGGAGGCACTGTGCTGACTGAGAAGCTTCATCAGCTGTACTCACTCATGTGGAAAGAAGAGACGATCCCCCAGGATTTCAAAGATGCATCTATCATTCACTTGTACAAGCGAAAGGGGAACCGGCAAGCCTGTGATAACCATCGGGGCATTTCCTTGCTCTCCATCGCAGGCAAGATACTTGCCAGGATCCTACTTAACCGCCTCACAGCACACCTTGACCAAGGTTATTTGCCTGAGAGCCAATGTGGATTCCGGAAAGAGCGCGGAACCACTGACATGGTGTTTGCTGCAAGGCAGCTGCAAGAGAAATGTCAGGAGCAAAATGCTGATCTGTTCTCCACCTATGTCGACCTCACTAAGGCCTTCGACACCGTGAGTAGAGAGGGACTGTGGAAGATCATGGCCAAGTACGGATGCCCTCGGAAATTTATTTCCTTGGTCAGCCAATTCCATGAAGGCATGCAGGCTCGAGTCCAGGACAATGGTGAAACATCTGCTCCTTTTGCTGTCACAAATGGTGTCAAGCAAGGCTGCGTCCTGGCTCCAACGCTGTTCAGCCTCATGTTCTCTGCAATGCTTACTGATGCCTTCAGAGATGGCGATGTTGGAATCGGCCTAAAGTACCGAACAGATGGCAAGCTGTTTAACCTCAGAAGGCTTCAAGCAAAAACGAAGGTCATGACAGACATCATCAGAGACTTTTTGTTTGCTGATGATTGTGCCCTCAACGCTGGATCTGAAGCTGACATGCAACTCAGCGTCGACAAGTTTGCCACTGCCAGCAGGAACTTCGGCCTTACCATCAGCACGAGGAAAACTGAAGTTCTCCATCAGCCAGCCCCAGGGAAACCCTACGTTGAGCCCAACATCACAGTCAACGGTCAGAGACTCAGTGCGGTGGAGCGGTTCACATACCTTGGCAGCACACTGTCACGAAATGTGACAATCGACGATGAAGTGAACGTCAGGATTGCAAGAGCAAGCGCAGCTTTTGGTAGACTCAATGCAAATGTCTGGAACAGAAGAGGCATTAGTCTTGAGACCAAGCTAAAGGTCTACAGAGCAGTAGTTCTCCCCACACTACTGTACGCCTGCGAAACTTGGACAGTGTACCAACGACATGCCAAGAAGCTGAACCACTTCCACACAACATGCCTCAGGAAGCTACTGAACATCAAGTGGCAAGACAAGACCCCTGACACAGAGGTGCTCGCAAAAGCCACCCTTCCCAGCATCTTCACCATCCTGATGCAGTCCCAGCTTCGCTGGGCTGGACACGTGGCGCGCATGCCAGACCATCGGCTGCCCAAAAGGCTCTTCTATGGCGAGCTGCAACAAGGGAAGAGATCACACGGAGGTCAGAAGAAGCGCTTCAGAGATACTCTGAAAGTCTCTCTGAAAGCGTTTGATATCAACCCTGACTCCTGGGAGGAATCTGCAGTGGACCGTGACAAATGGCGCGCTGCTGTGCACAAAGGCGCCAGGTTGTGCGAGGCCAACAGGACTGCTGCAGCTGTTGAGAAGAGGCAGGCCAGAAAGTCACGGGCAAACAAGCTCCCTGACAATGATATGCCTGTCTTTGTCTGCCCCAACTGTCAGCGAACATTTCGTGCGCAGATTGGACTATTCAGCCATCTGCGCACTCACAGATAGATTCATGAGCATCCTTCCCCCCACCCCACCACCACCCTCCCCCCATCCCCCATCCCCCATCTGGATGACAACGATGGTCATCATCGATCTCGATGGACACACCATACCATACATATGTGTGTGTGTGTGTGTGCTTGTGCACGTCTGTTTTTAGTGATCAGCCGTTGCCAGTGGAAACAGATGCTGTGGAGGCCAAGGTAAGATTGACAAGTTACTAAAAGATACAAACATGGCAATAAAATGTACACACACACACACACACACACATGCACATGCACATACACATGCACACACATATCCGCGCTCACACATTTACACATGTACGCGCACACACTCTTACACATGCATGCACTTGCACACACTCGGACACACTCACTCCCTCATTATCTCTCTCTGTCTCTGTCTCCCTCTCTCTCTCTCCATCTCTCTCTCTCTCTCACATCCATATGTGCATGCATCGTATCTTCTCTTATTTGCATGTTTTTGATTTTTTTAAACTATTTCTCACCTGGATTTTCTTCTTTTTTTCACTAGAATTATATTATGATCATCAGTGCAAAGGTAAGATTGATGAGGGCTGTAGATGTGGGATTATCTACCCCTCGTCCCATATGATAATGTATTTGTGGTGAAGATCCACTATTTGCTTTTGTTCAGTATTACCTTGAGGCAAACTTCCCTGGCATGTCACCTGCACAGAGCAAGTTTTGTTTGGATTTGTGTACAGTGTGTATGTGTGTGTGTCCATGTGTGTGTGTGTGTGTCCATGTGTGTGTGTGTGTGTGTCCATGTGTGTGTGTGTGTGTGTCCATGTGTGTGTGTATGTGTGTGTGTCCATGTGTGTGTGTCCATGTGTGTGTGTATGTGTGTGTGTCCATGTGTGTGTGTGTGTCCATGTGTGTGTGTGTGTGTGTGTGTATGTGTGTCCATGTGTGCGTGTGTGTGTGTGTGTCCATGTGTGTGTGTGTGTGTGTCCATGTGTGTGTGTGTGTCCATGTGTGTGTGTGTGTGTCAATGTGTGTGTGTGTGTCCGTGTGTGTGTGTGTCAATGTGTGTGTGTGTGTGTTAGTGTGTGTGTGTGTGTCCATGTGTGTGTGTGTGTGTGTCTGTGTGTGTGTGTGTGATAGAATGAGTGGGGGTCCTGGTCATGCTCTGAACAAAGTGGGGTTTTTGTGTGAAGTCATATTACATAGACGGAAATCTAAGACACTGGACTTTCTTTTTGCACAACTACTAGAAAAAACAAACAACAAACAAATATAAATAAAAACAACATCAACAAAACAAAATGCCAGTCTTGAGATGGCTTGATACTTCCTTATAGTTTAGAATTTAGACAGATTTTTTTTTTTAAGTTAAGATTTTTTTCATGGCCTTTTATAACTCAATCAAACAATATAAGTATTTAGCTGAAATAGTTTCATCTGTTAGTAGAAGACACACTTCCCTTCAGTCAATGCTGTGTTATATGGACCTAGTTTCAGAAACATACATCCATCAGTGAAGTATTCTGGGGTGGGTTTTTTGTTGTTGTTATTTTTTTTGTTTTGTTTTTTTTGTTTTGGTTTTTTTAAATACAAGATACAAGAATACTTGATTATCTGTAAAAGAGAAATTGTTGAATCGTTTGCTGATAAAAAGGCGACATATAAAAAAGTGCATACATTACACCCACACAACAAGTTTGGTCATGCTTCCATGTTTCAGAAAGAAACTAATTAAGAAAGAAAAAAAAAATATATATATATATATGTATATATATCATTTATATGTATGTTATGGTTAACAGTATATGCTCATATAACACATGCTCAGTGATGCAGAGTGTATAAATACCAAATAAACATTGGAAGAAAAAGATTTTGAAAAATTGAAACTAAAAGAAAATAAATGTGTGTAAACATAATGCACGTTGTTAATATAATGCGCGCATAATGAAATGCTTGATTTAATAATCACACACAGCTTCTTCGTTTCCTCCTCCTTCTTCTGCGTTCATGGGCTGCGACGCCCACATTCATTCATATGTGGGAATCCAGCGCTGTAACCGTTCACCACATTCATCATCGCATACAGCTGAGACATTATCTCCATATACACATCCATCTTGTTCATAAAATGCCGCACACTGAAGTAAGAACACTCGACGTAAATAGTGACATAAACTAAGACAAGCATTTCACACGGAGAAATCTGTTGTGAAAAAAAGAAATACAAATGCAAATTTTGTTTTTAGGTCTGTGTGTTCTGTGCTTGCGTGTTGAGTCACTGGGTTTGCTGGTTGGACTGGTTGGCCGTTGGGTTTGTTGTGCTACGTTTGCCTTAGCTTTGTACCACCGTTTCAGTTTTCATGACCAGTTTTTATTTGAATCATTGCTCATCAGGAGTTGCGTACCTGTAGAAAGTCAGGTGTTGCAAACACAGGATTCATTTCCTTGGTGCTGGGAATCGGCATGGGATAATATTTACAGCAGTAACAGTAACCACCATATAGCAGGACTGCAAAGCAGATGTGATAAAAATAGAAGGCAGGTTTAAATGTATTTAGTAGACTTTTATTGCATGCATATGCAAATGAAGAAGTTGGGGAAAAAGCACTATCATTTCTATTACGTGTGCTGTGAACAAGAAAGAAGAATAGATTTTGTATTTAAATAGGATTGAATAAGAATGCAGAAATAGTAGCAGAACCTATTTTTTACAATAACAAGTTCAAAATCAACATTAACTATTTTCACTGTAAAGCATGGACAGATAAAGATATATTTTTTGTTAATGATGTTCTAAATGAAAGGCCAATTCTTAAATTATGAAGAATTCTCAAGGAAGTATGGAATAAATGTAAATTTCTTGAACTTCATAAGCTGTACACAAGCAATTAAAGAATATGCAAGAAAAAGGAACATAAAATTTGAAAATAGCAAAAAGAACAAAGATAGCAAGGCATTACAAATATTATGTGGAATAAGCAAAGGAATAAAACCATACTATGAATTACTATTGCAAAAGATAGAAATATTTGACATAAAAGCCTTTATGAAATGGGAAAATAAGCTAAATACACAAACTGATTGGGATCCCGGGAGATTGTATTAAAAAAAGATAAAGAAAATTAAGGAAATAAAGTTTAAATGGTTTCAGATCAAAGTATGCCATAGAATCCTGGTGTCAAATAATATCCTAAAAGTAATGGGTGTGACTGATAATGACAACTGTAATTTTTGTGACACTGAAAAAGATGAAATACAGCATTGTTTATGGTTTTACCAAGTTATACAAACTTTTTGGCTTCAGTTTGAAAATAAACTTAAAGAAAAATGTGAAAACTGTGAAAGATTGTCCCTCAATTTTGAACTTATTTTGTTTGGCACTGATGAAAAAACTAAAACAGATGATGTTTTTGATGTGATAGTTTTATGGGCAAAATTCTTTATATACAAGTGTAGAATTAATAAGGTTAAACCAGGTTTACATGTATTCATTGCTGAACTCAAACGCAATTACTCAACAGAAAAACAGATACACCTAATGGAAAGGAATTATCAGGATTTCTCTATTAAAAGGCTACTTTATTTAGATTTAGTGATGGAACATGAACTCTAATCTTTTGTATAGAGTCAGAGGTATTTCCACAGGAGTGGAAACATTATATTGACCAATCTTGTATTGACTGGTTTGTTGTGACTCGTATGTACCCTGTGGTCCATGAGATTTGACTGTTAATGTGTGCTGTGAGCTGAGATTGGAAATGTCATGTTCTGGGATCTATGTCGGGTTGGTTTTGATTGTTGTTTGTGTGTGTGTGTGTGTGTGTGTGTTGTTATTGTTGTTTTTTGTTGTTGTTTTTTTTTTGTTATTGTTGTTGTCTGTGTATGTGTTTGTTGTTTATTTGTTTTCTCTATTCTTCATCCATTCTTTCTTGCTTGTTCGTCAGTTATTTGTTAACTAAAAAACACCCTTGTAAACAGTCACCATATTATACATGTGTGTGTATATTATATGTGTATATGTATATATATGTGTGTGTGTGTGTGCATATATGTACTACCTCTATTGCTAAAGGTGGTGTGAATTGTAATTTTGCTTTATTGGTGTCGAATTTCATGTGAAATTGTAATGGAGACAATGTTGAAAAGAAAATATAACCTTCTATGGGGGGGGGGGGGGGGGGGGGGAATGCTGCTGCAGCGTTTTGCGTTATATATATAGGTATATAAAAGAACAAATATATATACAATATTATATATATAATATGTATGTTATGTTTTGTTTATATGCATTATGTATAGATATCTAGATATATAGATATGTCATGAGAGCACAGAGATTACATCTTACCAGAAAGCTGTTGTGCATCAACGATGATGACATTCAAATATGAAAACCAATACTTTATTAAGCTGTCTATGATGACCATTGTGTGTGTGACAGAATATTAAATAAGACTTCCTCCCCCAAGACTTGCAGACAGTGGTGTGTGACTGATTCCAGCAAAAGGCGCAGGAGTTGGAGAGGACACAGAAATGGGTGAAGATGACCAAGAACTGGAACAAGTATTTCCCCGGGGAAAAGGTAATGATGATGATGCCAGCAGAACTTCTTCTTCTTTTTCTTCCTCCTCCTCCTCCTCGTCTTCATCATTTTCTTTGTTGTTTTCTTCTTCTTCTTCTTCTTCTTCTTCTTCTTCTTCTCGTTGTTTTCTACTTCTTCTTCTTCTCCTCCTCCTCCTCCCATAGTCTCAGGACCATAGGGGCACTTCTGATGACCTGGCCACCAGATCTCTCCGTCACCTTGTGTCCCACATGTCTCCCAGGGCGTCGCTCAGCCTCAGGCATGTCCATTGTGGGATATCATCCTCCCAACTCTTTTTTCTTTGTTTTGCGCCTTGCTGGAGTGTCTTGCGAGTCCTGCTCATAACGAGACTTGCCCAGCAGAAGTAGCTGTTGGGACGCACAAAAAAGTGACCAGTGCTGTGTGTGTGTGTGTGTGTGTGTTCTGTAGTTAAATACATAAATTTTGAAAATACTACTACTACTAATAATAATAATATTTATAAGGCGCAAAATCTTGATTAAGTCACATCTAAGTGCGTGCGGACGCACGCACACACACACACACACACACACACACACACACACACACACACACACACACACAAAGACAACAATGATGATAAATAAGCAGATAAGTGTAAAACATGCAGACACACGTTCACACATACACACACACACACACACACACACACATGCATAGCAGATATGCAGCAAACATTAAGTTTCACAGATATGAAAGCACAGTCAAATACACATAAACGTACATGAGCACCAACACACACATTTTTTTTGTTTGTTTGTTGGGTTTTTTTGTTTTGGGTTTGTTTGTTTTTTTGTTTTTGTTTTTGTTTTTTCTCAAGGCCTGACTAAACGCGTTGGGTTACGCTGCTGGTCAGGCATCTGCTTGGCAGATGTGGTGTAGCGTATATGGATTTGACCGAACGCAGTGACGGCTCCTTGAGCTACTGATACTGATACTGATCTGTAGTTAAACATCTTTTCACAATGAGTGGTATCAGGTGATTGTGTGTGTTTGAGTGTGTGTGTGTTTGTGTATGCGCGCATGTAATGAAGCCTGACTGAACGACACAGGAAAGGAATGATGAGCACCTAAAGGCAGCTGTCAGTCGTCACTACCCAGGTATGCAGCCTCTTACGCAGATGACTCTTTAACTCACTCAGTACAGCCAGTCCTCTCTTCTCCTCTACACAGACCCCTCGGATGTCCAGTGGGTGCCTGAATGACCCAACCTTTAGCTTCCATCGTCAGAATTGTGGTATTCTTTGTCAATATTCACCTCTTCAGTATAAGAGCCTTCCGCTTGCAATATTTTGATGATGATAATTGGGGTGAAACGCTGTTAACGTCATCTCTTTCGCCGTTCGTATGGAGAGAGTTAAAGCGCTTGGAGCTTGATCTCTGACCAAGGATAGGTGCACACCATACAGATATCAGTAAGAACAGTAATATCCAGTTTACTGTGCAAAATGACTCAATATTTGAAAGCACTTTGAGCTTGGTCTTTGACCGAATATAGGTACTATAGTGATTAGTGGAGTGATGGCCTAGAGGTAACGCGTCCGCCTAGGAAGCGAGAGAATCTGAGCGCGCTGGTTCGAATCACGGTTCAGCCGCCGATATTTTCTCCCCCTCCACTAGACCTTGAGTGGTGGTCTGGACGCTAGTCATTTGGATGAGACAATAAACCGAGGTCCCGTATGCAGCACGCACTTAGCGCACGTAAAAGAACCCACGGCAACAAAAGGGTTGTTCCTGGCAAAATTCTGTAGAAAAATCCACTTCGATAGGAAAAACAAATAAAACTGCACGCAGGAAAAATACCAAAAAAAAAAAGGGTGGCGCTGCAGTATAGCGACTCGCTGGGGAGAGCAGCCCGAATTTCACACAGAGAAATCTGTTGTGATTAAAAAAAATATATATATATATGTAATGATCAATAATCATATCAATGGTAATAATGATAGTAATATCCAGCATCACAGATTGACATAACCTTACAGTTGGGCCAACAGCAAAGTGAGAGCTGTATGATCAAATGGTTTTTCCATTGCAATGGGAAGTCGTTTACAGCTTAGTCTTTTGTGAAGGTCTGTGACTCTCAAACTAGGAGGCACGATTGCGCTGGCTCTTAGTGCTGCAGCCTTGGGGGCTAGCTGACCTTTGGGACCAATCCCAACGCCGAGAGAGAGTGGGGGTGGAACTTAGGCAAGACACTGTCCACTATAATCTAATTCTGGCCCAGGTCATTGGGGCAGCAATTGCCTCCTCTGATGTTCTGATGGTCATAGTCAGACACAACTAACTGTCATACACGATACAACATGAGTGAGTGAGTGGGCTTCACCCCTGTGTCTGTCAGCTGGTGCGCAGGGTGTACAAAGGGATTCCGGACAGACTGCGAGGAGAGGTGTGGTTACGTCTGCTGGACGTCGCCCGCGTGAAAGAGGAGCAGAAGGGGGTTTACTTGGTGAGTGGGTGCTGTCGGTAACGTCCATTGTGCATGGCTTTGTATAATTCGTTGTGATAGCCCAGCAGTTGCAGCTCTGGAAATACACACCAACACACACACACGCGCACATGCACACATGTACATGCACACACGTTTCGTCTAAAGTCTCAAAAGTGGACACATATTAAAGAACGAATGAAAACACATGCACTCACTCATACACACATACGCACATACACTAAAGCATGCACACACACTCTCACACACACACTCTCACACACACACATTCACACACACACTTGTGGTCATAACATTATGGGATCTTTGAACTAACCTTTTAAGCCTCTTTGCCGTGTGCTGATTTTTCAGAAAATGCGCAACAGGGCCCGTTTGCAGTCCACCTTCATCCATCAGATTGACCTGGACGTGAATCGAACCTTCCGTAACCACATCATGTTCAGGGAGCGATATGGCGTCAAGTGAGTGTCGGACAGACAGACGCTAGCTGCACTGGAGGTGCAGTTAGATAAATTTCTGTAGGTCCTAGTGGCGTAATTGATTTTGCTGGAACAAAATGGAGAATAGAGACCAACAACCTGACCTGTGCACTCCATTTTTTTTTTTTTTTTTATCTCTGTGAGGTGACAGCCCCTCACTGACAAGCATACTTGGCAGCAGCAGTTACAGGGTTAAGATAAGAAAAATTACAGTGGAAGCTTGTTACAATGAAACTTCGTGGAAAATGGAGTGTTGTCTTACATCTGTGTTTCACTTCAAATAGTTCAGTTGATGATTGTGAACTGCATTCAAATGCTAATGCACATTCTAATAAAAAAAATCTGCATTGCAACACAGTGGAAAAAAAAAAAGGCAGGTACACCCTCTACTTCTATCATAAACATCCTAGTTTTCTTGACTAAGGAGCGGTGAAGGAAAAAAAGCTCTTCTTCACAGCAGACAATCCCAGCGAAAGGTTAAAGTTCCCGAACAGGATTTTCACTCATTTTATATGAGTTTTCTAGAAATTGTTAGAACATTTCAGGATCTTTCGCAGTGAACATGCAGTAGGTCCTTTCCATTTTTAAGGCCAGGTATGCATGTTTGTGTCGAAGTGAAAGAACAGTGAGCCATGGGGAGTAAAGTGGAGTGATGGCCTAGAGGTAACGCGTCCGCCTAGGAAACGAGAGAATCTGAGTGCACTGGTTCGAATCGCAGCTCAGCCGCCGATAATTTCTCCCCCTCCACTAGACCTTGAGTGGTGGTCTGGACGCTGGTCATTCAGATGAGACGATAAACCGAGGTCCTATGTGCAACATGCACTTAGCGCACGTAAAAGAACCCACGGCAACAAGGGTTGTTCCTGGCAAAATCCTGTAGAAAAATCCACTTCGATAGGAAAAACAAATAAAAACTGCACGCAGGAAAAAATACAAAAAAAAATGGGTGGCACTGTAGTATAGTGACGCGCTCTCCCCGGGGAGAGCAGCCCGAATTTCATACAGAGAAATCTGTTGTAATAAAAAGAAATACAAATAAAAATACAAATAAAGGACTAAACAGTATAAAAGAGTGGTAACTCTTTCCATTTAGTGAAGAGAGTTACCACTCTGTTGTTGTTCAGTGCATATTTGTGTGTTATGAGAAGCCATGGTTTGTCCAGACATACTCTCCCATGACAGCTTGAATTTATATTATTTATATATTTGGTTATTTTGTTTGTTTTGTCTTTATTTGACGTACAACATTTGAGGCCCCTTCAGGTGGCCTGTTTGTTGTTCAGCCAAATGAACTACTTGCTTCACAGCATGCATGTTTGTTTTGTGTGTGTATGCTATGGGCAGTTGGGCCAGCTGGCTCTGTTCTGCGTAGTTGCTGCCCATTCTGCTGGACAAATAGATTATTTTGTGTGTGTGTGTGTGTGTGAGTATGTTTGTGTATGTGAGTGTGTGTGTGTGCGTGCGTGTGTGTGCATGCATGTGTGTGTGTGTCCGTGCACGTGTGTGTGTGTGTGTGTGTTTGCTTGTGTGTATGTATGTGTGTGTTTGTGTGTGTGTGTCCTGTGACCACCAGACAACAGGCGTTGTTCCACGTGCTGGCAGCATACTCTGTGTACAACACAGAGGTCGGGTACTGTCAGGGTATGAACGAGATCGCCGCCCTCATCCTCATGTACACCAATGAAGAGGTCAGACATGCTGCACACCCCTCTACAGTTCCACTTTTTCTTTCTTCTTTCTTTTTGATTGGGGAAAGGCGATAGTGGAGGGGAGGGGGTGGTGTGTAGCTCTAAATCATGCAAGAGGAATGTGGTGTAGAAAGGTTTCACTATTGTTATTATAAACTCTTTCACTGCCATAGGCAACTTTGGTTGACTGGACAGTGCACCACCACAGGCGACTTGTCAGCATCAAGGGGTCATGTTGATAGGACCGTTTTTCACATTGTAACAAAGTTTGACAGCTGCTGCCAGTTTCCTGCCAATCGAACAGTGACTAACCTTTGTCCCCAGACCCAGTTTGAAGTGAACAGGTCCATCGTGTTGTTTTGACATGAACCAAAGCCTGTGACTGAGGGCACCGTTTCTAAAATGTTTGGTGCTGGGGAGTGTTTTTATTTACACAGAAACTTGGTGGTGAAAATTTTGAAGCACAAATTGCTCATCACAAGAGGTGACACATCAAGGTTCAGACATTAAACCTGACCTCCTAGACACTGGTGATGAATTTTCTGATTATTTTTTTATGACAAAGACATGTAGTTTGTACCAGACAACGATTTTGAAAGTGACGCCAAAAGTTTTGTTGACTGACCATTACGACAGTGAGCACAGTACACATTTTTCTGTTTTTCAGTATCCAGTGACATACTTCGAAAGAGATATATATTTAAAGATATTCAGAAGCACCTAATGAAAAAAATGTTTTAAAAAGTTTAAAGAAGAGATGATAATCTTCCTAATTATGTTTTATTTGTATGTCTTTGTCATTATGTGAAAGTGTGTTGAATTTTTCAAATATGGCCAAAATATCCTGCTACGGCAAAACTACTTTGTTCATTAAACTGTGTCTCCATGAGTTAATGGATGACGAATGCGTGAGCATTCCTGTATAAAATCTATTTGGATTCGGATGACGGAATGGAATAGCATTTCCAAAAATAAAAATCGATCACGCGCTGCACATGTGATTTTGTGATTAGCCAAGTGGAGGTCGCTATTCTGGGTCACTCCACAACCGAATGGTATAATTGGCCAGCGTGTCATGTGTGGCCTGTCTCGCACACACACTGACAAAGTCACTGACCAGACGTCTGCTCCCGTGCCAGCCTGTTAGCAAAGCGGATTCTTCTCAATATGTTGTGGAGCAAACAAGGCAGCGACGGCAACGTTTTAGTGTTGCCGAAGTACTTGAAATGCTACAAACTGAAGGGTCAGACAAAAACAAAAAAAAACAAAAAAAAAAACACACATTGAAGAGGTGGATGATGATGAAGAAGAAAGTGAATTAAGTGCAGAAAGCAAGCATGGGTACGGTGATTCGGGGTGAAAAATTGGCATTGTTTTCTACACAATGGCAAAACTGTAAAAATAAGATGAGAAATTTGATTTTTTTTTTTTTTTTTATGTAATAGCCCAACACATAATAAACCAGTTCTACAAGTTCCATTTTCTTACTCTGCATTTTGTTGGGGTTTTTTGTTGTTGTTTTTTTCCAAACCCTTACAAATGGGCTGTCTGTTTTTATAAAAATTTTTCCAAACCCTTACAAATGGGCTGTCTGTGGAGAAAAGCAAGGGAGAAAACTTGTCATCCCGAGTGAGTTAACCTGAAAGAAACATAGAAGAGGTGAATTTCGTTGGTGATGGGGTTTTGTTTTGTTTTGTTTTTCAGGATGCCTTCTGGGGATTATCTCAGTTGTTTGTCACTGAAAGACACAACTTACATGGTGAGGCTGTGTGTGTGTGTGTGTGTGTGTGTGTGTGTGGGTGGTATTTGTGTGTGTGTATGTGTGTGTGTGGTATTTATGAGTATGTGTGTGTGTGATATTTGTGTTTGTGTGTGTGTGTGAATGTGTGTGTGTGGTATTTGTGTATGTGTGTGTGTTTGTATCTGTTTGTGTGTCTGTGTGTGCCTGTTTTTGTTTGTGTCTGTGTGTTCATATGAATGTATGTATGTGGGTTAAGAAAATTTTAATGTGTGTCTGTATGTGTTCGTGAGTGTGTCTGTGTTTGTGTTGGTCTCTGTGTATGTGTTCATATGTGTGTCTGTATGCAAGTTAAAATGTGTGTGAGTGTATGCATGTGTGTGTGTGAGCTGTGTGTGTGTGTGTTACCATCACATCTTTTTTAGCTCTTTTTCACCAGTGGAGAAAAGAAAACTGTCCATGAAAGATTCAGTTTTTTTCTCTAGTGTCATGCTTGGTCATTGTCCAGTGTTTGTGTGTAATGTGTTTTTTTATGTGGTTGAGTGTGTACTTGAACCATATTTACTTTCATGACAGGGGAGAAGAAAATTCAGCATGAACAAGGAAAGTTGGGTTATGGAAACAAAGCAACAGAACTAAAATCAACCAACCATAAAATCAGCTGAACCAGTAAAAACAGATATCGTCGAATGTGACTTTACATCACAATAAGTAATAAGCTATGGGACATTTGGATAAACTAACAAGAAAATCAGTATCATCAGTATCAGTAGCTCAAGAAGGCGTCACTGCATTCGGACAAATCCATATACGCTACACCACATCTGCCAAGCAGATGCCTGACCAGCAGCATAACCCAACGCGCTTCGTCAGGCCTTGAGAAAAAAATAAGATAACTAGAGAGGCAAGGCCTTCAAGACTCACTTGTGATACACTTAAAAAAAAAAAATCTAATCATTAAAATGTGTTCTGTATTTGTTATTATTAAGCTTCGGGTTAAAAGAAAAAGAAGAAAAAAGTCCTAACTGAAGATTTGAACCTCGCGTGTTCAGGTGAGAAGAAACTGTCTTACCCATTACACTATCGTGGCTCCTTACCTGACATCCAAAAATATATGTAAACCTGCTTTTTTAAAGGGCGATAAATCAATTACGGTATTCGCAGTGAGAATGCTGTTTAAATCATATTATTCTGGTGTATCTTGGGCATTCAAAAAATCTTTAAGGGCAATTAAAAATTCTTTTAAGTGTGCGGTAAAGGAGACGTGGCTATCGCCACAATCACACTGCAACATTTAGCCGTTTTCTCTGGATCTAGATAGATGTACAAGTTTAGTTACACCCGGTTGACACGGTTGATTCAATTTCTCTTTTATGTTCATTCTAGTTTTATAGTTTTAAAGTTAATATGAAAATTCAGTATTTTGTTAAGCTAATAACATGTAGAGCCAAGTACAAGCACTTCTAAACGTCGTATGAAGTGAAAAAGACTTCATTTTGAGAAAAGTCAAGACTGGAAATTTTTGCGTTTCATCAATTCAAGGGTATTAACTCTCATGGTTTATTGTTTTTAACTGTGAATTCCGACTGATTCTATGGATATTTTTATGGCAGTTTGGGGCATAATCCAGTAAGTGATGAGGCGTTCACAAATCTTTCTCTGAATAAATATTTAATGGTCTCCTTCTCCAACCTTCCATCACATGTTATCGTGTATTGTCGATTGAATATGGGATATGGGTCAACAACTTGAAACAAAATGGCGTCGTTCACGTTCGCAAAGAATATGAGCACGTGCTTTGAATATGTATAAATACGTGTACGCAATTGATTTTTGCCCATGACCGTCAGGGCTCAGCCAATAGATCTGTAAAGTCCACTTGTCATATTGATTTTAGTATTTTCCGAAAAAGACCACTTGGGCGAATGAACATAGTGAAAGCCCTGTACACTGAGAGTAAAACACACAAGCTTTCAATGTACTGAGTATACTTTCAAAATGTAATGTTTAAGATGAGAAAGATCAGTTTAAAACAAATTAAGTCCCCTAGCATTAATTACAGAGTAATTTCCCTTTTTTACTATCTGCAGCAAAGACATGCAGAATAAGTATAACTTCCATGCTAAGCAAAAGAAGTTCCTGTTTGAACAAAAAATGATAAAAATGACTGCTCTTGTTGTTGTGTCAGAATATCAGACCAAAGTGCCAAGTTTAGAGAATAAAAATATATAAATATAACAGTAAATTCAGTTTGCATATAATTTGGCTTCTTTTTTAATTTTTTTTGTGCCCATCCCAGAGGTGCAATATTGTTTTAAACAAGATGACTGGAAAGAACTGAATTTTTCCTATTTTTATGCCAAATTTGGTGTCAACTGACAAAGTATTTGCAGACAAAAGGCAATGTTAAAGTTTACCACGAACGGACACACACACACACACACACACACACAGACAACCGAACACCAGGTTAAAACATAGACTCACTTTGTTTACACAAGTGAGTCAAAAATGAAAATGAAAATATAAAAAATAAAAATAAAATAAACGGAAATAAATAAATGAATAAAATAAAATAACAAAACAAACAAACAAACAAAAAATGAATGAATAAAATAAAAAGA
The DNA here is from genome assembly GCF_041734735.1 of Babylonia areolata. Classification (NCBI taxonomy): domain Eukaryota; kingdom Metazoa; phylum Mollusca; class Gastropoda; order Neogastropoda; family Buccinidae; genus Babylonia; species Babylonia areolata. Next base: position 28,629,658 of record NC_134898.1, read on the forward strand.
AATAGATAATAGATAAATACATTTTAAAATAAAATAATAATTATAAGGCGTAAAAACTTGATGAAGTCAACTGTAAGGGTAAAAAAAAAATAATAATAATAATAATAAAAAAGATAATAAATAATGATAATAATAATGATAAATAAATACATACATACATAAATAAAATAAAATAAGTAAATAAAAAAGACAACAAAGATGAAAAATAAGCAAATAAATGTAAAACATGCAGACACACATTCACACATACACACACATATGCATTACAGATATGCAACAAACATGCACTTTCACAGATATGAAAGCACAATCAAATACACATAAACGTACATGAGCCCCAACACACACACACACACACACACACACACACACATTACCCAGCACCCCCGCTACCCCCCCTCCTCCACACACTCATTTCTAGGCTACGTATGGCAGCTTCCACGGCACACACACACACACACACACACCAATCAGTGTATCATCAATCATGTTTAACTCAGGCTGCTGAAGAAAAGATGGTGCTGTGGTGTTCCAGGGTTCTTCATCGCTGGATTTCCAAAGCTGTTGAGGTTCCAGGAGCATCATGAGAACGTGTTGAAGAAATACCTGCCGAAGATGAGGCGACATTTTGTGAGTACACAGATGGATGTCTGCACAGGATTATTTCTGTGGTTAAATGCATGTTTAATTACACATACTTAACCGTGACCCAACTAGTGCAGACTCCGGCAGGGGTCTGACATTCCTGTCCTGTGCAAACTACTATCCGCCTATGCAGAGAAAATGAGAGTACTACGGCCGATAACCTCCCGGGAGTAGGTAACGTCCCCTTTGTCCCCCTGGCTAGCACCCTCTTTTTCCGGCAGCCATCTCGACACCTGTTCCTGTGCACTTCATACGGCTAAGTTTTTCGCATTTTCTATCTGTCTGTCGATTCTTTGGCATTTCTGTTTTGTGTCCAATTATGTCTTCAAACAGGTCGCACAGTTATGTAGCTTGATAGGGAGATCGGGCTATAGAAAATTTCCTTTTCACTTCTTAGTTTTTACATTTACAATGCAGCTGAGATTGTTTTACATGGCAAGGTGCTCTGGAAAAAAACATGGAAAGACGCTCCAGAAAAAAAACATAAAAAGGCGCTCTAGAAATTGGATTATTATTACTATTGATTTTATTATTATTGCTGTTGTTATTACACAGACATTATCACAATTGACATGTGTGAAGCAGAAAGATTGTGTGCACACATATTGCACGGTTTGTCTAAAACATACTTTCATCACTGTTTTTATGTTTGGGGTTTTTGGAATTTTTTCTGTTTTTGTTGTTGTTGTTACCATCTGTTATTCTTTTGGGTCTGTTTTATATACTTTTACTTGGAATTCATGACTTTCAATTATTGTAAATCACAAGTTTTTGATAGAAAAAAAGCCCATAAACATTCAGATTCATATGTGATGCTTAGTTTAACTCCCTTTGGACAAAGGACTCCGCGCCATTAATTTTGATTACAACCATTTCAGATGGAGGGAGCACCTGTCATTACTGGTGTCTGACCCAGTTTCTTTGCAATCCACATAGTGGAGTGATGGCCTAGAGGTAACGCGTCCGCCTAGGAAGCGAGAGAATCAGAGCGCGCTGGTTCGAATCACAGCTCAGCCACCGATATTTTCTCCCCCTCCACTAGACCTTGAGTGGTGGTCTGGACGCTAGTCATTTGGATGAGACGATAAACCGAGGTCCCGTGTGCAACACGCACTTAGCGCACGTAAAAGAACCCACGGCAACAAAAGGGTTGTTCCTGGCAAAATTCTGTAGAAAAATCCACGTCAATAGGAAAAACATATAAAACTGCAAGCAGGAAAAATACAAAAAAATGGGTGGCGCTGTAGTATAGCGACGCGCTCTCCCTGGGGAGAGCAGCCCGAATTTCACACAGAGAAATCTGTTGTGATAAAAAGAAATACAAAATACATGGCAGACAAACTAAGCAATGCATTGTTTTAGCGGCATTAGACATGCTTGAAATGCATCAGCCAAAAAAGGTTCTGATGTTGATGAGACAAGTGATGACAACAGTGAGGATCAGCAATTCAGAACAAGAAATATTGATACTTGCTTCCTCACTGGAAGATGGAATTTGAACATATGAAGTGACGGGCGCAATAGCTGAGTGGTTAAAGCGTTGGACTTTCAATCTGAGGGTCCCGGGTTCGAATCTCGGTGACGGGGCCTGGTGGGTAAAGGGTGGAGATTTTTCCGATCTCCCAAGTCAACATATGTGCAGACCTGCCAGTGCCTGAACCCCCTTCGTGTGTATACGCAAGCAGAAGATCAAATATGCACGTTAAAGATCCTGTAATCCATGTCAGCGTTCGGTGGGTTATGGAAACAAGAACATACCCAGCATACACCCCCCGAAAGCGGAGTATGGCTGCCTACATGGCGGGGTAAAAACGGTCATACACGTAAAAGCCCACTTGTGTACATACGAGTGAACATGGGAGTGGCAGCCCACGAACGCAGAAGAAGAAGAGAAGAATATATGGAGAATTACATGGTGATGACAGCGATGAGGATACGCTGTTCGGAACAAATATTGTATGTGTTTTTACGTCACTGGAAGATAGAATTGGAATGTAGGAAGTGTTAAAATCTGTCCCTAAATAACTCAGTGTGTTACTCATCAGTGCTGAAAATTTAATTTTCCTGACTTTTGATGACTTTTTTTGGTTGTTTTTTAAACTAACCTATATAAGGGGCTTCCTGTGGGTAAAATCAGGGGAGTGAACTGGCAGTATGAAGTAAGTTGTGTTTGAAAGGACAAATTAATATCATTCATGGTAAGTCACATGAAGTATTTTATTAATACTGATTTTGTTTTCAGGAGAAGAACGAAATCTTTGCCAGCTTTTACAACATCAAGTGGTTTCTTCAGTGTTTCCTGGACAGGGTAAGTGAGATCAGGTTTTACCAAATTATGTTTGAATAAGAAATTTTTAAAAATATAAGAGTTACCTCACTTTGGCTTCCTTTTTTGCTTTTATTTTGGCTTCTTTATAATTTTTTGTGCCTTTCACAGAAGTGCACTGTCATTACATTTAGAATGTTTGGAAAGAAGTCTTTTTTGTCTAATTGTAAAGCACATTTGTTGTTGACAGACTTAGTATTTCCAAAGAAAATGATTTTGTTAAAGTTTACCAGGCAAGCACATACGCATGCACGGGCATGCACACACACACACGCACACACACATGTACACAACATGCACACACACACACACACACATACATACAAACATACATGCACACGCAAAAACTGAAGCACAGGGTTATTACATAGATTCACATAGTGTTCGTTTGTTCATTCGTTGTTTTGCTCAACGTCTATGTACAGATTTGTTTTCAGATCCATCCCTTTCCCTACCCCAACCCACCCATGCCTCATGTTATCACTATGTTCTGTTCCTCTCTCCCCGATCTGAAATGTTCTTTTGTTGTATGTATCATAGATCTGTTATGTAGCGAACAAATACATGCTGCCGATGATCGTGCAACAAAGTCAAAGAACACAGAGGTAACTGTCTTGGTTGTTTACTGTGCCATGCTTGGGTACCAAGAGACACAGAGGTTATAAAGGGACATTATTCGTTTCAGCATTATATTGGATCCACGTTGAGTCAGCAGTAAAGTAACATCATATTACACAATCATATTTGTCTCAGCATTATATTGGATCCATGTTGAGTCAGCGGTAAAGTAACATCATATTACACAATCTTTTTTTTTTTTTTTTTTTTTTTTTTTTTTTTTTTTTTTTGCTGCCCCATCATCTGCACCGTTTCAGTGGCATTACTCCCACGCCGCTCATTTAGATTCCCCCATACGCGGCCACACCCGGGTTCGTCCGTCGTAGTCCCAGCGTCGGCAGTCCACAGGGAACCATCAATGTTAGGTCGCTAGGAGGCCACACACCAGAGGAGACCCTGAACTGCTGCGGAGTCACTTCGGTGGTGTTCAGTGGTGCCTGTTCTGTTTTAACATACTTAGGACACCACCTACTAAGCCCCCTACTAACGACAATAATGGCTTAGTCGCAGAACCAGACTGAGTGAGCGTCCCTCCCAGAGTGGAGACCGCCACCACGCCCCTCAAACAACAGCCCTCCATGAATCTGACGACATTGACAGAACTCACCCCAAGCACGGAAGTGGAGGGGTATCAAAACTGAGGTCACCATGAGGGCAGGGCATACACAATCATATTTGTCTCAGCATTATATTGGATCCACGTTGAGTCAGCGGTAAAGTAACATCATATTACACAATCATATTTGTCTCAGCATTATATTGGATCCACGTTGAGTCAGCGGTAAAGTAACATATTACACAATCATGTAGTATGTAAACCACACGTGTGAGCAAAAAACAAAAAAAAAAAACAAAAAAAAGTGCATGATGTTTGGCGACAGACCCCGTTCCACCTGACCTTGCGACTGTGGGACATCTACATGCTGGAGGGGGACCGTCTGCTGGTGGCCATGGCCTACTGCACCATGAAGATACACCGTCGTGAGTACTGACTGAACACCTGGTCACACACACAGCAGGTGTTCCTTCATTTCCTACCTTTAAGGCCAGACACTACAGTCAAATAACGACTTCTTTTTTTTTCTCCGACTATATCTCTCTTTTTTTTTTTGGCCACTAGGTGTATCATCACTTGTCGATCATAAAAAAAATGTTCTTAGATTTCTGTGAATACCCGTTGCTGTGGAAACAAATCAAAATGGCAGCCAAACAATGTATCAAAGAAATTAGGTTTGTGGTCCTTGTGGTGCATGCAGACACTTTTTGTTATGTGGACTTAATACACAATGACATTATCTTCATTTTCACACGAGATTTTGTTGATTCTTCAGTTATTGTACTTTTTATGAATTTTTGAAATTTTGGGTATTGCTAAATCCTCAAAATTTACAATAGTTAAAAAGATTGGAACTGCTATGAATTAATACCCAGAGAATATTTTCATACATACTCAAGACAAAACTTCAATAACATGTCATAAAACAATCATGCAAAGTCTCATGGTTGTAGGTTTACTCATCATTGAGCAAGTCCAAGGTATGTTGTCAAGGCCAGAAACTTGGCGACTTGCGTCAAAATTGAACAAAAAATTATTAATAAACACTTTCTTGTCTCAGCAAGCAATCTTTATTGGCAATTTTTTCATTGTTAAAGACATCCTTACAGTGGAAAAACATGCTTATGATAGAAGAGATGTTCAAGAATCAAAATCCATCAAAAACCCAAATCATGAAAAATCATCATTTTGGTCTCTTTTGCACTGCCTTAACCTGTTCAGTGCCGTTCTTGTTGCTTATCGTCCAGCTGACCGCACAGGGCCATATCAGGACTGCTGTTCAGTGCCAGAGAGTTTTGTACAAAAAAAAAAGGTGCCTTTCCCTTACAGGGGAATTTTTAGGATTCAGGGTAATTAAGAAATAAAAAAATTCCAATATAAAAAGTACAAGTGATACAGATTTTGATGTTGCAGGGTGCATTTTGATGTTGCAGGGTGAATGTTCTTGTTGATGTTACAGAACAGATGTTGGTTTTGTAGCGCAGTTGTTGATGTTGCAAAGTGAATGTTTTTGTTGATGTGGAATGGGGGATTCTGTTGTAGATGTTACAGGGCAGACATTGATATTGCAGGGCAGATGTTGTTGATGTTGCAAGGTGGATGTTGTTATTGCAGGGCTAGGGCTGATGTTGCAGGGCAAATGATGTTGTAGGGCGGATGTTAATGCTGCATAACAGCTGTTGTTGCAGGGTGGATGTTGATGTTGCAGGGCAGATGATCTGGATGTTGCACAGCGGATGTTCTTGATGTTTATGGTGGATGTTGTTGATGTTGCAAGGTGGATGTTGTTGATGATGTTGTCAGGGCGGATGTTGTTGATGTTCACGGTGGGTGTTTGATGTTGCAAGGTGGATGTTGTTGATGTTGCAGGGTGAATGTTGTTGCAGGGCGGATGTTAATGTCATGCAGGGCAGATATTGATGTTGCAGTGTGGATGTTGCAGGGCAGATGATGATGTTAGTGCAGAGTGGATGTTGACGTTGCAGGGCGGATGTTGTTGATGTTCATGGATGATGTTGTCAGGGCAGATGTTCATGGTGGATGTTCTTGATGTTCACTGTGGATGTTGTTGATGTTCACGGTGGATATGTTGACGACGTTGCAGGGCGGTGTTTATGATGCTCATGGTGGATGTTGTTGATGTTGCAGAGTGGATGTTGTTGATGTTCATGACAGATTTTGTTGATGACGCAGAACCAGTGTTGACATTGCAGAGCGGATACTCTTCATGTTCATGGTGGATGCTCTTGATGCTCATGGTGGATGATGTTCATGTTGTCAGGGCGGATGTTGTTATGTTCACAGCGAATGTTGATGATGATATTGTCAGGGCGGATGCTGAAGATGGGCATGGAGGACCTGCTGGAGTTCTTGCAGCGGTCCCTGGAGAAGGACTTCCACTATGAGGACGATGTGGTCATCGAGCAGCTGCAGGTCTGCAGGGAGGAGCTGCGCAAGTCCAAGATGGACCTGCCGCCCCGCCCCCAGGCCACCGAGCACCCCACCCTCCCCTTCGGCCTGGAGATCCAGCCCAGCCTCGAGCAGCTGATTGGTCGGCGGACCAGCCTCTCTGTGGACGAGCGTTTGAGACGGAGCCTGCAGGGAGGAGGAGGGAAGAGAAACGCAAACAGGATGTCCAACTACTCCGTCGAGGACCGATCATCGTCGCTGTACGGCACGGAGCCAAACTCACGCCACTCCGTTGCTGGAGGCAACCAGTCCAGGGAGTCCATGGCCAGCTCACATACCTCCATCGCAGACGCCCTGGAAGCAAACAGCATAACGGGGCTGGGGAGTTCTGGGCGTGGGTTTAGACTCCAGGACGGTATGCACAGAGGGGAGGTTCCGTTCCCCACCATCCCCATCCCCGATGATGTGAACGCCATGACGTCATCATCGTCCTTCCCTCGAGGGGGAGGGGTAGGTGGGGTGGTAGTGGGGAGATCTTCGGCGATGCAGGGGGTGGAGTCATCTGCGTCAATCCACTCGGAGTACGACAATGTGAACGGAGTTTACGATGAGTCGGTGGTCCCCACCACCAAGGCTCCAGTGCCTGCTCGCGGCTACATGTCGGACAGGGTGACTCTGGAGCGCTCAGAGATGATTGTGACCAATGGCTATCAGCTTTGATGTGTGGCCAACCGCAGCCCCTGGCATGGAGCCACACTATTGATGTGTGGCCCCACCCCCCTCACATGTCATAACACTGTTGATGTATAGCCCCGCCCAGCTCACATGCCATCACACTGTTGATGTGTGGTCCCGCCCCCCCCCCCCCCCCCCCCTCAAATGTCATCACACTGTTGATGTGTGGCCCCGCCCCCCTCACATGTCATCACACTGTTGATGTATAGCCCCACCCCCCTCACATGTCATAACACTGTTGATGTGTGGCCCCACCCCCTTCACATGTCATCACACTGTTGATGTGTGGCCACGCACCCCTCATATGTCATCAAACTGTTGATGTGTGGCCACGCCCTCCTCACATGTCATCACACTGTTGATGTGTGGCCCCACCCCCCTCACATGTCATCACACTTTTGATGTGTGGCCCCGCCCCCTTCACATGTCATCACACTGTTGATGTGTGGCCCCACCCCCCTCACATGTCATCACACTTTTGATGTGTGGCCCCACCCCCCTCACATGTCATCACACTTTTGATGTGTGGCCCCACCCCCTTCACATGTCATCACACTTTTGATGTGTGGCCCCACCCCCCTCACATGTCATCACACTTTTGATGTGTGGCCCCACCCCCCTCACATGTCATCACACTGTTGATGCATGCCCCCCCCCACCCCCCACCACATGTCATCACACTGTTGGTGTGTGGCCCCGCCCCCCCCCCCTCACATGTCATCACACTGTTGATGTGTAGCCCTGCCCCCCTCACATGTCATCACACTGTTGATGCGTGGCCCCACCCCCCCCTCACATGTCATCACACTTTTGATGTGTGGCCCCACCCCCTTCACATGTCATCACACTTTTGATGTGTGGCCCCACCCCCCTCACATGTCATCACACTTTTGATGTGTGGCCCCACCCCCTTCACATGTCATCACACTTTTGATGTGTGGCCCCACCCCCCTCACATGTCATCACACTTTTGATGTGTGGCCCCACCCCCCTCACATGTCATCACACTGTTGATGCATGCCCCCCACCCCCCCCCCCCCACCCCCCACCCCCACCACATGTCATCACACTGTTGATGTGTGGCCCCACCCCCCTCACATGTCATCACACTGTTGATGCATGCCCCCCACCCCCCCCCCCCACCCCCCACCCCCACCACATGTCATCACACTTTTGATGTGTGGCCCCACCCCCTTCACATGTCATCACACTTTTGATGTGTGGCCCCACCCCCCTCACATGTCATCACACTTTTGATGTGTGGCCCCACCCCCTTCACATGTCATCACACTTTTGATGTGTGGCCCCACCCCCCTCACATGTCATCACACTTTTGATGTGTGGCCCCACCCCCCTCACATGTCATCACACTGTTGATGCATGCCCCCCACCCCCCCCCCCCCACCCCCCACCCCCCTCACATGTCATCACACTGTTGATGCGTGGCCCCCCCCCCCCACCACATGTCATCACACTGTTGATGTGTGGCCCCGCCCCCCCTCTTCCCACATGTATCAGCTCTGTTGTTGAAAGCGCAGAGTGTTTTTATCACTGTTGTTGCGGTGTGAGAGCACCAAGTGGTTGTGATGGTCAGGGACCATGCAGATACACAGGGAACACACACACCTGAGGTGGATTCAGGTGATGTGGTATCTTACAGCAACACAACCCATAGTGAACTATTTTGTACCTCAAGCGACACAAGTATGTTATAACAACACAACACACAGCAAAAATACACTGTGCAATTCAAGTCATGTGGTGTCTTACAGCAACACAACACTTAGTGAAATTGTACTGTACGTTAGGTAAGACGTTTTGATATAACAACACAACACATAACGAAAATACATTGTGTAATTCAAATCATTGGTATTTTACAATACATATGAAAAAAAAAAAGTAGCATAGAAATGTAGAATGTTGCAGCTGATACACCATAATGGAAAAACGAATTATACCACCATGATGCTGTGAAAAACAAAATTATACCACGTATGATGCTGTGAAAGACAAAGTATTATAAAAAAAAAATAATAATAATAAAAAAAAAGTATTATAACTCAAATAATGCAGTGGAATACAAAACAACAACAACAACAAATTTTTAATTCCATTCAATTCAGAATACTTTGCTGTTTTCATAGCATGGTGAAAAATTGCATTTCATTTCTGTAATGTATTGGGGGGGAAAAAAGCATTACTTTTGTATAATATAATGGGAAAAAGCATTACTTTACTTTTCTACAACATAATATAGAAAAGAAACCAGTTGTTTGATTTTCTCCTACATCACAATGAAAACCACATTAATTCACTTTTCAACAACATGATTAAAAAAATATTTTAAAAAAAGGATTACTTTACATCTTCTACAATTTAATGGGGAAAAACCCAGTGTTAGTGGCCAAAGCTGTTTTCTCCTTTGCACACTGTCTGACCAATTTATGCAAGGTTTTTTTGTTTGTTTGTTTTTTGTGACCAGCTGCTTGGAATGTTAGTTTGGTGTTTGCTCCTTGCGTCTCTGAGTGTGGGTGAAACAGTTTCATTGAAAATTTGTGTGGATCAAAGTGAAGGCATACCCCCGAAAACGGAGTATGGCTGCCTACATGGCGGGGTAAAAACGGTCATACACGTTAAAGCCCACTAGTGTGCATACGAGTGAACGTGGGAGTTGCAGCCCAAGAACGCAGAAGAAGAAGAAGGAGAAGAAAGTGAAGGCGACGTTCACATCCATGTGAATGGAGTCTCACAGCAAGTCACGTCACTTGCTGGAAAGGGAATGAAAGTGAATGTGTTACTACATGTGTGGTGGCATCACATACGTGCATGAACGCATGCTTTGTTGAATACTTTCAGATATAAGTGAGCATCAACACTCGGCTGGTTGAAAATAATTCGCCTTTGGTTGTTGATCTTTATTGGAAATCATAACCAGCCAGTAGGTTGACTCTAAATGATGCCTTAAACTTTCTCCGTATTGCCAGTGACCAGTTCAACAGAGTTCAGATTCATTGGTGCAGAACTGTGAGCATGTGTGGCATTCTTCAGTGATGGTCAAGACGGACCAGCTGCATTAAACACACCTCCTACATGTTGAGAGAGGAGTTGACCCCTGGACGCTGAGAAAAGGCACAACATACCACTGTAGCAAGTATGCTATGGTGTGTTTTGAATGCAGTTTTTGTTTTCTGTTTCACAACACATATTTTTGCAGCTTTCCAGACACTCATGCCTTCATTGTTGTCTGTGCCTGGTTATGGATAAAGCAGATATTTATATATGGTGTATCCTGCTCTCACCAGTGGAGCAGTGTGCCTCTGTTCAGGCTCTGGTAATCTTGTTGCCTCTTCTCTCTGCTCCTTTGTGGTATCATTCCGTCATTCCGTAATGTCTCCAGGATCCAGGTCACTTTTTTTTGACAGTTTATGATTGTGTCTGTGATAAAGTACTGTTTTAGACGATTGCAATGAAATGCTTTGGATATGCCTCATGCTTTCAGATCTGCGTATTGAAGCGCACGGAATTATAGATATATATATATATATATAATATATTTCTTTTTTGCAAGATCAAAAGTGGCCTTATTGAAGTTATTCTAGTCCGACATTGTGTCACCTCTGTGGCATTGTGAAAACCTGCCCTCTCCCCTTCACTCCCTCTCTCCCACCCCAACTTCTGAACAGCCCAAGAAACTCAACAGTGGAAAAAAAAAAACAAGATGAGATCGTTTCTTCAGCTGTTAATGAAATGAAGTGGCTGTCACATTTGGAACAGGTCAATCAAGAAAGGAACAATATCTGCTGTAATATATCAATGCTAAATGACCAAGCGATGTCCACCTAAGGCAAGTTATTTTTGTTTGCTCAGTTCAATTCAGTTTGATTCAGTTCAAATACTTGATTGTCTGCTCCAAGCAACCCAAACAGAAAATTTTCTTTTGGCTCATTCAAATGCTTGTCAACAAGTATCAAAGCGAAATATAACATAATGAGTAACTGGGATGCTCTTCACTGATCACCACTCACACATCAGTTATCATTTAAAAAGAAAGCATTTGGGTAACAAAATATTACATTTTATGATAAAGTGAAACAACACTTTTTTAAGTACATTTCAGTCAACATATACAAGGACAATATTCAATAAGACGTAACATTTTCAGAAACAAATCAAATAAAGATAAACAAATAACCTTACCACTATGCAGGCATCAGTGATCATACGAATGGAAAATAAAGACAAATTTAACTTTTAAGACATGAATTCACAGTTGAAAGGTCTAAAACTTCCACCAAGACCACAAGCATGCAATGATCCAACAAAAGCGTCCCTTGGGTAGGCCCTCTGCTGAGCTATGTCTTCTTTGGCACCCAAGCTGGCTTTAAGTTGAAGTTTTGAGGCATGAAGACTGTCCAGACGACAGTAATTAATGTTACTTATCAGCTGAAGACCCACTGCGCCAGTGCAAATACATGTGATAAAACTTATGTGGGAGTTCACACTCTGATGTCTTTTTCTCATGCGATGAGGGTGGACGGTGGCAGAATAGTTCAGATGCTCTTTTGCCAATAAAATGTCAGCGAGGGTCTGGGTTTGGTTCCCTCTATTGTCTTTGTCTCAAACATGGCTGGAAAATTCAAACAGCATGTAGTCATTCGGATGAGATGATAAACTGAGGTCCCGTGTGCAGCACGCACTTGGCACACTGAAAAAGAACCCATGGCAACAAAAAGGTTGCCCTCTGGCAAAATTCTGTTGAAGAAGTCTGACAATATAAATGCACAGAAAGTCTGACTGAGCGCATTGGGCTATGCTACGTGTCAGGCATCTGCCTAGCAGATGTGGTGCAGCGTATATGGATTTGTCTGAACACAGTGATGCCTCCTTTAGAAACTGAAACTGAGGATGGAAGATTTGAGAAGTTCGACTTATCATGTGAAGCTGGGTACAAATGCCAGTAAAAACTTAATGGGTTAAGGTAGAGGGTTGCAATAGAATATCCCAACGCCAACAATGATCATGTTGATTCTACAGATGCAGCAACGTCAAATTGAATGGCACTGTCAGATACCAGTCAGTGCTGAACAAAAATGCTGCTACCCATACAAAGGACATTACATCATGTGAAGATACCATCATTACACCAGTGAGTGATGCCTTTTGGTTTAGACATGATTTTATTCTCAAAAGCAAACCAAGGCACTTCAAGCACACAAAGCAGCAATAAGCCGAAGCTGACTCCTGTTCCGTTGGTGATGACAGTGGCTGTCGTCACTGCAGAATTGAAAACCTGTGTGACCTGATGCAGAGGTTGTGGGTGGGTGGTCCTCCCCTTTCCACTGTCCCTGTCCAGTCTGTCTCCCCGCTTGTGGCAACATTTTATAAACATAGTTTGCAGGTGCCATTTCTGTGGAAAATGTAGAGTTGATGAATTTTATAAGTTACAAATAGGAGCCATTTATGTGCTAATGTATTTTTTATCTTATGTATAGGTCCTATTTATGTGGCAGGTATAGAGTTAATGTATTATCTATGTTGATTATAGTTCCTATTTCTGTGTCAAGTCTAGAGTCAGTGTTATGTGCAGGTGCCATTTCTGTCTAACCATTGTACACCAAAGTGCATTGTCGAAGAAAGCAACCAGCAAAACATGAGAACTACTGGGCAGTATGTTACAGTCATCTTGTTCTTTGAGGTCACATACATGTGTACTGTACCAGAATGTTGGAAATACAGTATGCTCAGAGAAATGTATTAACTTTTATCAGTCTGCAGTGAGGGTGTTTTACTGACGTTCATATTGACACCAGTGACTGAGCGATTGTGTGTACATCTTGAAATCAGTGACAGACAGAATGTGTATACATGTTAAACATTTGTGACAGTGAATGCATGTGCATGTTATCAGTATCAGTAGCTCAAGGAGGCGTCACTGCGTTCAGTCAAATCCATATACGCTACACCACATCTGCCAAGCAGATGCCTGACCAGCAGTGTGCAGGTTAAAGATTAGTGACAGAGCCAATGTATGAACATGTTAAACATTACTGACACAATGAATGTTTGTATATATGTTAAACGTTAGTGTCAGGGCGAATATATGTCTAAGGTAAACATTAGTGACCAAGCAACTGTATACATCTGCATGTTAAGTATTAGTGACAGAGGCAATGTAAGTGCATGTTGAACATAAGTGACAAAATGAATGTGTGTGTATGTCAAACATTAGTGACAGAGCACACTGTTTATGTATATGTCAAACATTAGTGACAGAGCGAATGTATGTTCATGTTAAACATGAGTAACAGTGAATGTACACATGTACATGTCAAACATTAGTGACAGAGGGAATGTATGTTCATGTCACACATTAGTGACAGTGAATGTATGTTCATGTCAAACATTGGTGACAGTGAATGTGTGTTCATGTCAAACATTAGTGACAGTGAATGTATGTTTATGTCAAATATTAGTGACAGTGAATGTATGTTCATGTTAAACATTAGTGACAGTGAATGTATGTTCATGTCAAACATTGGTGACAGTGAATGTATGTTCATGTTAAACATTAGTGACAGTGAATGTATGTTCATGTTAAACATTAGTGACAGTGAATGTGTGTTCATGTCAAACATTAGTGACAGTGAATGTGTGTTTATGTCAAACATTAGTGACAGTGAATGTATGTTTATGTCAAACATTAGTGACAGTGAATGTATGTTCATGTTAAACATCAGTGACAGTGAATGTATGTTCATGTTAAACATTAGTGACAGTGAATGTATGTTCATGTTAAACATTAGTGACAGTGAATGTATGTTCACGTTAAACATTAGTGACAGTGAATGTATGTTCATGTCAAACATTAGTGACAGAGGGAATGTATGTTCATGTTAAACATTAGTGACAGTGAATGTATGTTCACGTTAAACATTAGTGACAGTGAATGTATGTTCATGTCAAACATTAGTGACAGAGGGAATATATGTGCATGTTAAAACTAATTACAGAGCAGTTGTATGTACCAGCTAGAACATGTCGTTAATATCTACTGGATATGCATGGATAGTGTTATTGGTGTTTTGTTTTTTGTTTTTTAAGATAGGTTTAAAAAATATATATACTTATAGCTGACTCTTGTAAGAGGATAGATGTATCTACCAGCTGGAGAAATTAAAATGGTGCTGAAATACATTTCATGTTGTAACATAACACATTGTCTGTAAATTGATAATGACAACTGTGCAAATGTATCTGCTGTAACATCTGCGTGTATGCGTATGTTATCTCAGTATATTATTTACAGCTGTAAGTGACCTTAATACAGTATATATGCACACATTATATCAGTATATTATTTACAGATATAATTACAGTATGTAAGCATACATTATATCAGTATACTATATACAGATGTAATCACCTGTATTGGTTATCTCAGTATATTGTTCACTTATTTTTTCATTCTTATTACAGTATGTATGCAGAGGTTATCTCAGTATATTATTTCCATTATATCATCCATACTGTAATTATATAGTATGTTTTAACGATAGTTCATAAGATCAAGAGGACAAGTGCAAAATCTCAGTTGATTGTAATATTTGACCTGCACATTTTGTTTCAAAGTTGTTGTTAACTGGTTTTAAGTCTTTTCACTCAGAGTTGTATGAAATGGGGGTGGGGGTGGGGGGGGGGGGGAGATGGGGATGGTGTTGGGGTATAGGGAGTGGTGGGGGCGAAGTTGTGTTTGTGTTTATGTTGGTGTTAACTTGAAAACGTCTAAGTGTACAGCATTCTGAATAGCCAACTGTTTTTAACGTTTTATTTTATCATTATGATTATGTTGATTTGTTGATAGTTTTTTTTGTTTTATTGTTGTTGTTGTTTTTGTTGGTTTTTTTTGTTTTTGTTTTTTGTTGTTTTTTTTTTATGATGATTATATGACGGAATGAGGCTGGAAGGTGCCGTTTTACCATGACATAGACAATAATGTGTGAGGTACACAATAATCATTCCTGTGATTTTGCTCTGTTTTGATTATGAAAAAGAATCATTGAGATTGTTGGATGTATTCTTCATGAAACGTATTCTTCACTTTGTGTCTTTGTGAAATCAAATTGTAAAGTGCGAATATATGGGTGCACATGTGTTTGCAGAGAGTGTGTGAAGGGGTGATATGGTTTTCAGAGAGTGTGTGTAGGGGTGATATGGTTTTCAGAGAGTGTGTGAAGGGGTGATATGGTTTTCAGAGAGTGTGTAGGGGTGATATGGTTTTCAGAGAGTGTGTGAAGGGGTGATATGGTTTTCAGAGAGTGTGTGAAGGGGTGATATGGTTTTCAGAGAGTGTGTGAAGGGGTGATATGGTTTTCAGAGTGTGTGAAAGGGTGATATGGTTTTCAGAGAGTGTGTGTAGGGGTGATATGGTTTTCAGAGAGTGTGTGAAAGGGTGATATGGTTTTCAGAGAGTGTGTGAAGGGGTGATATGGTTTTCAGAGAGTGTGGAGGGGTGATATGGTTTTCAGAGAGTGTGTGAAGGGGTGATATGGTTTTCAGAGAGTGTGTGAAGGGGTGATATGGTTTTCAGAGAGTGTGGAGGGGTGATATGGTTTTCAGAGAGTGTGTAGGGGTGATATGGTTTTCAGAGTGTGTGAAGGGGTGATATGGTTTTCAGAGTGTGTGAAGGGGTGATATGGTTTTCAGAGAGTGTGTGGAGGGGTGATATGGTTTTCAGAGAGTGTGTGAAGAGGTAGTGTGGTTTCCAGAGAGTGTGGAGGGGTGATATGGTTTTCAGAGAGTGTGTGAAGAGGTAGTGTGGTTTTTAGAGTTTGTGTGAAAGGGGTGGGAGGGGGCTGGGGAGGGGGGGGGGGGTTCAGAGGGAGTGTGAAGGGGTGGGGGGGTTTTCAGAGAGTTTGTGTGTGTGTGTGTGTGTGAAGGGGGATATGGTTTCCAGAGTGTGTGTGTGTGTGAAGGGGTGGTGTGGTTTTCAGAGTGTGTGTGTGTGTGTGAAGGGGTGGTGTGGTTTTCAGAGTGTGTGTGTGTGAAGGGGTGGTGTGGTTTTCAGAGAGTGTGTGTGTGTGTGAAGGGGGATATAGTTTCCAGAGTGTGTGAAGGGGTGGTGTGGTTTCCCAGTGTGTTCTACCTCTCTTTTTCCAGTGTGTCAGGAATGGAGAAATGAAATTTCTCCTCCCTGCTACAGTTGTTGAAATTAAAAAAGTAAAAAGAACATTATTTTCTGACCCCACTAAGTTGACCCCTTGACTGCTAAAATTAGATATAATGAGATACAGAATATCGTCTCCACAGAGAAATTAGAGTGTGGCGTGGGTTTGAAGTGCAGTTAGTGCAGTTTGTGTTATTCTTAGGTGGTACGGTAGATTTTGTCGGAACAAAAGTAATGCAATCCCATGAAAAAGAAGTTTAAATACAGTATGGTGACAGACAACCTGACCTGTAAGCTCTGTCTTACCTCAGTGATGTGACAGCCCGTCACTGACGTTGATACTTGTCAGCAGCAGTCAAAGAGTTGAATAAGTTCAACATTTCCAAGTGTTAAATCAGAGTTCACTTGGCAAGTATAGGTCCAGTTTTCAGCTCAGGTCTGGGTATTCAGTTGACAAGGTAGTATAGAGAAATATTTTTTGTGGGGAACAGTTGAACAGATGAAGAATAAAGCCAGCTTTTTTTCTCTTTTTTTTTTCTTTAAGAAAAACAAGTATTGAATTGTCAAGAAAAGTAATCACCTTCAAAATAGATCCATAGTAACCAGATGTTTTGGGCACAGATTGGATGAGAGTTGCAAGGATACTCTGGGGAAAAAAAAGATAGTTTTTTTGGTAAGTGAACATTTTGTGTGTGGCGATTCGGCTACATTTACACTAAGCCCAGCTAGCTGCTGACAGCAGCTGACCGAGAGTTGTGAGCACGTCATTTTGCGCTTTTTTGCCAAGTATGTCAGTGGTGAGTGTTCACACTGGTGATCAGCCATCTCCATTTCCATTGTGTGTGTGTGAGCACACAGATGAGGTGGAAGGCTGGTCCAAGGTAAGGAACTCTTCAAGGATGTTAACAGCGTGAATCCCAGTAATATTCATTTCTTTCATCTGGTGAGCGCTGTAGCTGACAGCAACTGGCTGTGTGTGACTGAAGTGTGTTGCTGTGTCAGGCTGACGGCAACTGGCTGTGTGTGACTGAAGTGTGTTGCTGTGTCAGGCTGACAGCAACTGGCTGTGTGTGACTGAAGTGTGTTGCTGTGTCAGGCTGACGGCAACTGGCTGTGTGTGACTGAAGTGTGTTGCTGTGTCAGGCTGACGGCAACTGGCTGTGCATGACTGAAGTGTGTTACTGTGTCAGGTTGATGGCAACTGGCTGTGTATGACTGAAGTGTGTTGCTGTGTCAGGTTGATGGCAACTGGCTGTGTGTGACTGAAGTGTGTTGCTGTGTCAGGTTGATGGCAACTGGCTGTCAGCAACTGGCTGGTCTTAGTATGGATGTAGTTTTGCCTGCACATGTCTTTTTGTGTGACTTTGTTTGGGTTTTTTTTATATTTGTGTGATGCTGTGTACACCATTTTAGTGGGTGTTTTTTTGTTGTTTTTTTTCTGTCTGTTGATGGTGCTGTGAAGACACAAATTGTGTTAAAAGTATTTCAACACACTGTGAGCCAGATCTGATTTGTTTGTTCTTTCCTTCATGCTTCCATTCATTTTTTTTATTTATAAATACATGAATTCAAAAGTGTATTATGATGTGTAGGTGCTGTGGCAGAATAGGGCTTCTGATCCACCGCTCACCAGTGATCAGAGTTCGAACCCCACTTGAGCATGGTGTTGTGTACTTGGGGAAAGGATCTTTGCTCCATTTTTTCTCACTCCAGCCACGAGTGAATGGGTGGCACCCGACTTTGGTCGGGGGAAGGTTAACTCTCTCCATACGAACGGCGAAAGAGACGACGCTAACAGCGTTTCATCCCAATTACCATCATCAAAATATTGCAAGCGGAACGCTCTTATACTGAAGAGGTGAATGTTGACAAAGAATACCACAGTTCTGACGACGGAAGCTAAAGGTTGGGTCATTCAGACACCCACTGGACATCCGAGGGGTCTGTGTAGAGGAGAAGAGAGGACTGGCCGTACTGAATGAGTTAAAACGGCAGGAGAAGAGGAATGGCCCCCGCCTTCCTGTGTTGAGCCCTGGGCGCGGTGGACATGGGTCCGCTGCCCTGATGGCCAGGAAAGGATATGGGCCCTTTCATCTTTCATCTTTTTTTTTTTTTTCTTTTTTTTTTTCATTGTGACTGAGAATTGTGACAAGTCTCACTGAGTAGGTATCATCAGGGGCGTGTCGCATGGTGTGTGTGTGTGTGTGTCCATGAAAAGTGTCTGCTTGTCTGACCCTTTCTTGCTTTCCCCCCACCCCCACTTCTGCCTCTCTCTCTCTCTCTCTCTCTCTCTCTCTCTCTCTCTCTCTCTTTAACTCTCTCCATACGAACGGCGAAAAAGAGACGACGTTAACAGCGTTTCAGCTCAATTACCATCATCGAAATATTGCAAGCGGAAGACTCTTATACTGAAGAGGTGAATGTTGACAAAGAATACCACAATTCTGACGACGGAAGCTAAAGGTTGGGTCATTCAGACACCCACTGAACATCCGAGGGGTCTGTGTAGAGGAGAAGAGAGGACTGGCCGTACTGAGTGAGTTAATTGGATTTCAGTAAGCCACTTTTTTTTTTCTTTCTTTTTTTTTTTTCTTTTTTTTTTTTTTTGACATTAGGATGTTTATGCACTTTAATCCACTACTTTAAAAAAAAAAGTTCTTGCATCAATGTTTATATTTATTTATGATAGACTTATTCGTAAATATTTTTGTCCATTCACACATCATTCTTTTTTTTTTCTTTCTTTTCCTTTTCAGTCATATCGCATGATGTATTCCTGCGCTTGGTATCTTTTTACACTTTGGGGAAAAAATTGAACAGGTACAGAGTGTTCACCAGTATGCAATCATTTCAAGAGAGAAAAAAAATGCCTTGCTTGCCTTTTGGAAAATTCTAATCCAGAATTTTCCTTTTGTCTGTCTGGCTCTGCTGTCCTGTTCTTGTGTCATCTGATCTTCTGTCCAGTGTATGTTGTTGGGGTTTTGTGTATGTGTGTGTGTGTGTTTTTTGTTGTTGTTGTGTTGTTGTTTTTTTTGGTGGGGGGAGGGTTCGGGGGGGGGGGGGGGGGGGGGGAAGGTGTTGGGTTGTTTATTTTAATAGTCTCAGCCTAGGATTAATATTGCCCTGATCTTGTCTTTTTCTGTGCGTAGGACTAGGAGGTAAGCATTTGCTTTTTGATTTATTCTGCCTGTCATTCATGGTTTTTGATTGGGGTCATCGTAAATCAACTTTCTGCGCAATAACCGCATGGAAGGGATTTCACAATCCAAGAAATCTCTCAGGCTTGTTTTGGTAGTTCACTTTTTCAGTTGTAATGAACAGGTTTCTGACTTTGAAAAAAAAAAAGAGGTGTGTGTTTGTTAAACTGCAAATTTCAGTTGTATAGAATTGTTTTTGTTTGTTGAATTGATCGAGATTGAGTGAGAAATGAATGGAACTCAACTGTGATTGACTAAAGATAACATAAGTATAAAAAAAATTTAAAAAATTAAGAAATAGCCTATGTCTAGTGTACATTTTTATGTATGTACTGAGTTTCATTGCAGTTGTTGGCCAATGGTATTGTATTGTTTCTCACTGTTGCCTTTTTTTTTTTTAAAGGTGTTGTACAATTTTTATTCTTGTTGTGAAAGGTCACAGATAGTTGTCTGGGCTGTGAAACAACATGATTCCTCTGTTACATGGATTTGTTTTCCTTTTTTTTTCTTCTTCTTCTTCTTTTTTTATACCTGAGATATGATTTACCTGTTTGTGTATTCAGGGAACAGTTATTTTGTTGATTTAACCCTTTGAACTGTAGTGACAGGCCAGCCTGGCAGTGAAGGGTTATGACTTCAGCATGATGAATGAAGCACACAGACATGCAGATGTTAATCTCCATCATTAGTCATCTCTTCTTTAGCAGACAGACAGCATTTATACCTTATGCAATTAAAACCATCACACCTCAGTCATCAAGTTGTTTATTTTTGGCAGTTCAGTTTCTCGTTCAGACCACTGTCATTGTGTTCAGCAGTGAACTTATTCCACTCTGCACCTGAGCAATGCTGGGGACGCCAGTGTACATATTTTCCTGCCTGCGATCAGGCATTGAATCCCAGTTGATCAAACTGGTTTTTCACACATCCAAATAAGTAAGAACTGTTACGGAAATGTCAAGACCTGATAGACTTCCAGCAGATTAACTGACAAAGTTTTGAGCTTTTTTTTTTTTTCTTCTTTTTTTAACAAATTCTTTTGTCACTGCAAGTTTCGTTTGAGATCATAGCTAGGCATCAAAGTTGTGTTTCACAACATGGCAAGTCTTAAACTGTCCTGGGGTGGGTTGCATGAGTGAACTTAGCAGCACAAAGTTTGCTTAGAATTAAGAATGTTCCCAGGTATATGGAATTTACCGCGGAGTTGGGAACATTCTCAAGGATAAGCAGACTTGTTATACAGTTCTTTAGATCCTGACAATGATTTATAGAACTTTGATGCAGACTCTGACAGTGGAGGCAGTGTGTATTGTATTGTGTTGTGTTGTATTATATTTTGTCACAACAGATATCTCTCAGTGAAATTCAGGACACTCTCCAAGGGAAGAGCTTGTTGCTGTTCTCCTCGCAGCACCAAAATGTTTAGATAATATAAGCAGAAAAAAAAAAGCAAAGAAAAAAACATTGAGCAGCAGTAATAATGATATTTGAAATAAGCTTGTGGCCCACGTTCCGGGCCTCATTCACTGGCTACAGCTGATGTTCTGTGAACCATTGTAAAGATATTATTTAAAATAGCAGTTCTTAGATTGTGCAGTTTTTCAGTATTGATAGGAATGTAGAGGCACAACTTTATTCGCTTTTTCTTTGAGTAGCAGTTGTAACGACACATAACTCCGTTATTTCACACAAAAGTGTATCTTGTTCTGCATTGTATGATATTTTTCTTATGTGTTCACAAAGTATCTTTTCAGACAGTTTCATTACATTTTTACTTGAATAATTGGAACGAAGTAGGTCGCCTTTTTTTTTTCTTCTTTTTTTTTTTCTTTTTTTTTTCTTTTTTCTTTTTTTGTCACATATTCCTCAAAGTAAATTGGGCTGGTGACTTTAGGAGCAACATTTTAAACTGTAGCAGTGAACGTGAAAAGTGTGTATTATTTGGAAGAATACCAGGAACAAAACTATACTGATGTAATGTGTAAGTGTTAACAGTCTTAAACTGGTAAAATTGTTCCTGTGCCATGTCCTCACAATTCGATTTTGTCTGCTTCCATGAAGCGTGTCATGATCCTTTTAAAGGTCAGTAACTGTGAAACATGTGGTCAGGAATGATGATGATTTTCTTCCAATATAGAACACAAAGAAAAAAAAATAGGGATTCACATTATTTTTCACTGAAATAGATGCCAGTTGTTCGAACCAGTGTTCACAGAATGAGTGTGATAGGTTGTTGGACAAAGGGGGTTTGTTGGAAAGATTTGATGAAACATTAAAAAAGCGAACAAGTGAAAGAGGTGACCTGGTGTTTGTTTTTCTGTCTGATGATGTTGCAGACTCACGTATGTGTGTGCGTAGTTTTATATTCATGTATGCACACATGCATGTGTGAACACACACACACACACACACACACAATCTCAAAGCAGACTGTTATTCTAATCTCTCTCCCATTTTCTCTTCCACTCGTTCCATTTGGTTTTCCAGCCATTGCCTTTGCTGTCTTCCAAATTACCACACCCCACTTCCCTCACCCATGAGCTATATCTTTTGATTGCTATGTAAAATTGTTCTCCTTCTTCGATCAAAGCAACTCTGTTCTTGTTCGCCCCATCACTGTCTTGCCCACATCACCCTCCACACCCCTCAGCGGAACACTTCAAAGCGGAGTGTTGACCATGTGACAACGTGTCCGCCTAGGAAACGAGAGAATCCGAGCGCACGGGATAAATTATCACACCAGTATTTTCTCCCCCTTCCGTAGAGTGGTGGTCTGGGCGCTTGTCATTCAGGTGAGATAATAAACCGAGCTCATGTCTGGAGCATGTACTTAGCGCACGTGAATGAACCCAAGGCATCAAACCGGTGGTCCCTGGCAAAAATCTGTAGGATAAATATTCTCAGGTGGAAAAAAAGGTGACGCTGCACTTAAGTGACGCGCGCTCCCAAAGGAGAGCAGCCCAGATTTCACACAAATATGTTGTGACAGAGTATTGCAATGCAGTGTAATGTGATGCAATGCAAAATCGCAAATAGCAAATCCCCAAATACCAAATCAAAACACCCACACTTCCAATCATACATCAGCCGATTCCAGTACTCCACAAAACACCCGCCACATTCCATTTCATGAACTGCTGGTCATGCATGTTCGCACGATTCTTTCCTATAATTTTCCTACATTCCAGTGTATTCTACCACAGACAGGTATTGGAAGGCCGGGGTATGGGCGCACCACTTCCTATACACACCTAAAACTTTTTTAAATTGCTCAGATTCCACCTCCAGCCAAATTGTGTGGGACCAGCAGTTGGGATATTACATTTCATCTTGTCATTTGTCTGATGCCAATAATCCGCATTTCACAAAAATATCATAGTTTTCAGGCTTCTTTTATTCTAGATTCCTTTACGATAGCCTTATTTGCCATATAGTTCTGTTTAACAATCACCCCAAAGACCGTTTACAGGTAAAAGTAACTTCTGTTATATTTGTTAGACCAAAACAAGGCAGTTTCAACTTTTCTCCCTATCACCTTTCCCATCCCACCTCCTGTCACACTTTCAATCAATTCTCATCCACTATTCCATTCATAACTTGCCGATTCTATTGCTCTACAGTTTACACCCTTTACCTTTCACAAGACCATCACCCACTTCTTTTACTCTCGGTATTTCCCTGTTCCTCTGCATCATCTGTCATTGTGTTGCAGCCAGTTTCTTCCATCTCCTGTCTAACAGCGCCTCGGTTTTCATTCAAGTCCTGTTCATTTGTCATCCCATCTCTGCCCATTTCCACGCACCATTTCCAACCATTTCTACACCCACCTCTTCCTCTGTTCCATCTCGACGTTTTCTTTCTTTCCCATGTTTCTTTCCGATGTTTAAAATTTTCCACGGTTATGATGATGTTGATTTGCACTCTTTGTTTTCCTATGCACCTGTAAATGTCACTAGAAACTCTGCAGGAAAATTGTTTGTAATGCATGCCAGAACTAATAAGCGCAAATTCTCATTTTCTTTCAGAGTCGTTAACCCCTGGAATGCACTACCTCAATCAGTTAAATTTGCAAAATCTGTGAATGAGTTCAAGAACCTGATTGACAAACTGCCCCAGCTAGAAGAACTATTTTATGGCTATGATGAGTAGAAACCCCATTAGGCATGACCGACCTACACAAAAACAATCAATACCAAAACCAAGAGGGGGCAAATATTAGACCTCGCGGTCTAGGTGTAACCAGACACCGTCCCTACTACTACTACTACTACATTCCCACATGAAATTTTTGTTTCTTAACATTGTCATATCACTCGACTGGGGTCAGCCCGATACTCCCCCATGTTGATACTTCCCCGGCTCGTTAATCCCTCTCAAAAAGATTTTTTTAAATAATAATAATAATAAAACAGGAAAATACACATGAATGTACACAGTTGGGACTGATAATGCTTTCTGCTTGATCAAAGATGTGTTGTAGAATGATGAATGTGTTCTCATGTGTTCTTACAACCGTCCGCCATCAGAGTTGAGCAGCAGTGCGCGACTTGTCACAACTGTATACATTCATGTGTGTGTGTGTGTGTGTGTGTGGAGAGAGAGAGTTCCATCTCGAGTTCATGTAAGGGAGACTACCGAAAAAAATCCCTCTGCTGTTGTCACTACCCTTGTTTGTTCCCTTTTCCGGGAACAGTGGGAAATCCATGTCCCCATGTATCATCTTTTTCTGTGGATATCTTCTTCTTCTTTTTTTTTTTTTTTTTTTTTTTCTTTTTTTTTTTTTTATCTGATTTCATATCATTGTACTTATGGGGCTCTTTGACCTTCCACAGAATTTTTCTCAAGCATTTCCAAAACAGATTTCATCAGCATGCACCAACTCGTAAAAACGCACGAACTCTGTCGCATGCAACCGGAGAGTTATTTATCTCATTTCTTTGATTGCTTCTCTCATTATTTTGTTTGTTTGCTATTTTCCTTCTATCTTTCCTTCTTCTTTTCTATCATTTTAAAGAAACTTTTCAGTCATGACCTGCCTCTCCAGCTGTTTTTTTATTTCAAGTTGTTTATCCTTCTCTGCATTCATCTTCATTGTATCCTTTTTGTCTCTCATTCTTTTGCTTTTCTTTCTCCTTCTCTGTATAAATTTGCGTCATCAAATTTCTTTGTCATTGAAATGTTCTGTTTTTTTGTATTATGGATCTACTACATAGTGTACAAACACATGCTGCCAGTGATTGTGCAATAAAGTTGAGGAACACAGAGGTAACAGTCTTGGTTGTTTTGTTCTGCCATGCTTGGATACCAAGAGACACGGGTTGAGATTATAAACGGACATTACTCGTCTCAACATTATATTGAGTCAGTGGTGAAGTAACATCAAACAACAGTCATCAAGGTTTCTGAACATGTAGTCTGAACCCAGTTCATTGTCTTAATTATTTTCGGGGTCTGTGTGTTTCAGGTAGCTGACTGGAAGGATGGACAGAGTGCCAAGTATGCCAAGCAAGCAATCAGTTTGTGAGTTCAAATCCAGGTTGGGCCAGCTGAGCTCTGTTGTTTTTGTTGTTGTTTTGTTTGTTGTTTTTTTCTTTTTTTTTTGTTTTTTTGTTGGTTTTTTTTTTGGTTTTTTTTTTTTTGGGGGGGGGGTTGTTTTTTTTGTTTTGTTTTGTTTTTGTTGTTTGTTTGTTGGGTTGTTGTTTTTTTTTTTTGGGGGGGGGGGGGGGCGGTGTTTGTTTTTGTTTTTTGATTTTTGTACAAAAAATGGCTGTATATAGTAACCGCAATAGTAGCATTCACAATTCAGAATAAAGGTGGATATGTTGTTACTAGCACTAATACTAGTAGTCATACATCTGGTTGTGCTGGTCTGTATTAGTAGTGTGCTCAGTTCAGGATGTGTTTGTTTGCATAATGTGCTGTTCAGGTATGCTCCACTTGAGCGTTGCTTTGAATGATGAATACCTCACCATCAGGACTGCTGTGATCAGCCGGTCTGGACTGTGTTGACCAGGACCAGTACAAAAAGATGGACCAGAGTGAGAGCTTGACATGTGAAGTATGAGAAAACTTATCTGGAAGCCATGGGGACAATTTGGTTTCAGAAGGACTGAAGGTTTATCAGTACATCCTTTCGGACAAAGGAGATGAGGAAGAAAAGGGAGAGTGGGTAGAAGCTGTAAAAGGCCTGCCTCTCTGTGAGGCTTGAACTTGAACTCTTCCTGTCTTCTGTGTTGTTAACCACTTCACATTACAGCTACACCAGAAAATATTTATTGTTAGGCACATCATTAATTTTGCAAAGTGGTTTAGCCTCCTCATCTGACACTGACAGTGGTGTACACACTTGTGCTGGTGTGCATGCATGCTGGTTCACAGAGCAATGCCCATTTTCGTTCTTGTTTTTATATCAACCCTTTGCCTTCTACACATCTTTACCTTCACTATATTTTATCTACTCGTTTTGTCTAATTACTTTATTTCAATTTCATATTAATTTTTATCACAAGCCTAGGATAGGCTCTCAAGGCCTGATCAGCGTGATGGGTTTTGTGAAGGTCAGGCTTATGCCTGTTTTTCCTCTTTTTTTTGCCAGCAGATGAGGTGTAGTGTAATTGGATCAATCCAAATGTTCTGACACTTGAAACAGAAACAGTGGTGTGAAGTCATAACCCTCACCTTGCACCTTTGTAACTTAGAGCATTATGACAGCAAGAGAGTCTATTCAATCCTGATGCTGTGTAACTTACAGAGCATTATGACAGCCAGAGACAGCCTATTCAATCCTTGATGCTGTGTAACTTACAGAGCGTTATGACAGCCAGAGACAGCCTATTCAATCCTTGATGCTGTGTAACTTACAGAGCGTTATGACAGCCAGAGACAGCCTATTCAATCCTTGATGCTGTGTAACTTACAGAGCGTTATGACAGCCAGAGACAGCCTATTCAATCCTTGATGCTGTGTAACTTACAGAGCGTTATGACAGTGAGAGAGAGTCTATTCAATGCTGTGTATGCACCAGTCGTCAGCAGCCAGCAGGAGAAATGAGGGAAGAGGTGAAGTAGAGAGGCCAGTCAAAAGGGGTGGGCGGTGGTGGCTGATGAGAAGGGGGCGCTGGAGGAAGTATGCCAGAAATGTAACAATGTGCTTTGTTGCCAGTATGTTATCGGTGCTTGGAGCAACTGAAACTCTTCCAACAAATTAATATTACCAGACAAGAACTCAAATCATTCTCTCACTTATACAACCCTCCTTGTCCTTAATCTGAAGACAAACAAAAACTGGCTTCTGACAAAATCTTGGTATTTTATTCAGCAGATATATACACAAAAAACCAGGATGCTCAAAATGTCATACATACACTGCAGTTTGCAACATACGTCTGAATTTAATATCACAAGACAAGATCGGCACTGATCATCTGCACATGTACAACTGTACAGCTTTTGACAAAATAATACTTGAGTGAATAACAAACATCGATCAAAAACTGCACAGGAGTCAAATATTAATGCAGCAGGGGAAGGGAAACAACAGACACACACACCCATGCAACAAGCAAAAGAAAAAATCCACACACCGTCGTATACCTACCTTCACACAGCTTTCATTCGTTTCCGCTTCTACCACTGAACACTTAACACACTGTAGTAAAAAACAAAATAAAAATTCACAATCGTGTTCGCACCTGTTCACTATTTCTAAATGTACAGTTGAGGTAGTCATATGCTTTGGGTTTTTTTTCTTTTTTTTTATGTTATGCCTACCTCAGCTATATTTTAGTGATCAGATCATTCAACAACTTGTCAAACATTGGTATAGGTCAACCCCTCTGAACTCCTTTGTCCAATCTGTGAATTTGGATGGGGAACATTCTGAATTTTTTGGA
This sequence comes from Babylonia areolata, assembly GCF_041734735.1. Taxonomy (NCBI): domain Eukaryota; kingdom Metazoa; phylum Mollusca; class Gastropoda; order Neogastropoda; family Buccinidae; genus Babylonia; species Babylonia areolata. Next base: position 28,657,201 of record NC_134898.1, read on the forward strand.
ACGCTCAGTACCTCTGTCACGTCAGCGTATGTATGCAAACTACGAAGCATCCATACATATGAACTCTTATTTGGGAGCATTTTGGGATCCTTTTTTTTTTTTTTTAATTTATTTTTTTATTAAACATTTTCAAATGTTTAGAATGCTAAGTTTCTCAGACATATCCCCATACATGTTTATCTACTGAGCATGCATATGATTATCTACAACATCAAATTCTGGAAGCTGATTTTTATTTACAGATGAAGCCTTTTTGCAGAATGGCTCATCACCTGAGACGAGAAGTGTGACTGGCTACCTTAATCCACGCTCAGTACATGTTGTACATCACAAAACTGTAGTGTGACTGGCTACCCTAATCCACGCTCAGTACATGTTGTACATCACAAAACTGTAGTGTGACCGGCTACCCTAATCCACGCTCAGTACATGTTGTACATCACAAAACTGTAGTGTGACCGGCTACCCTAATCCACGCTCTGTACATGTTGTACATCACAAAACTATCAAAAGGCTTACAACAAAAAAGCAAGCGAGTGATCCCAGCTTGTCTAAACAAAATCTGATGTTGGCATTTGATTGGAACCGAATGCGTCTGGTCATAACAAATTATGACGAAATCGGAATAGTCATCACTGTTCATACATCAAATCAATCTAAAATAATCAACTACTCTTCTCAAAAAAAAGTGTTGCTTTACCTGTGTAAATCTTGAGCAATGTAACATCCTCTGTAGAAACATAAGATGCTTTTGTTTTGACAATGTGAAACTTGTTCCTTATCCAGTCAGATGATGATTTCAATTTTATTTTTCAATATGGACCTTATATTCATACTACAGGCTAGAAAAGCACTGGCATTCCATTTATGCAGAAGTCTTATACATCAAAAGGAAAAACTGCCTTTTAGATTCTAGCAAGCCAGAGAACAAACCTTGTTACCTTCTGATCACATGATGGGGTTGAAATATACTTCAATGATCTTTCTTTACCACTGTTTTTTTTGTTTGTTTGTTTGTTTGAAAGTGCTTATAATTTTATCAAACAGCAAGGCAGTGTGTATGCCACTGCTCTGCACAACAAAAAACAACAGCTTGCACTAGCAACTGTCGCGTTCAACACAGAAGGTGCTGTTAAGGTTAAAAAAAAAAATGTAAATGACATTAATTTATGTATTTACTGGATGTGGTGCAAACCAATAATACAAATCAAAAGCCTGTCTCAAAACCAGGCATATATCATGATGATAAGACATTAGGTTGCAATCTTTTTTTCTCTCTCTCTCTCTTTGTTGAGTATTCAAGACCCTATTAGTATTACAGCACTGATTGTCCCAAGTTTTTTTGTTGTTGTAAACACAAAGGCAGAGACAGAGAAAAAAAAACAACAACTATGCTTGTACTAAAACAAGTTGAACGACAACCACTTGTTTCACCTTTATCACACTTTAATCTTTATTTTCAAGTCTTTATCTTCAAGTAAGCTGAGAACAGTGAGGAAAATAAATGAACTGTCATATCTGATATGATGTCCATCAATAATTGAATCTGATGACACCATTCTGATTCAGTCATCCTCTTTTTCTTTTCAGATAAGTTTTTTTTTTCTTTTTTTCAATTAATCTTTCAAACATTAAGAACCATTTTCAAAATCAGACAAGTTATGCCTGAACCAGTCCAGTGAAAATTAAGCTCATAGCAAAAGATGTTGATTGTCCTTAAAAATTTCATATCTTTAGTGTTTCATGACACTTTCAAGTGAAGTTTTTTTTAAAGTACCCGTTGAAAGATGAGTGACTGCAGCACTTTACCCAAATCCCACATTCAATCATTTACAAATACATTCTCTGACTTATACTTTTTGCTTCAATACTGTGCAAAATAATGGTGATCTCCAAGTCACTCCATTGTGCATGTCAACTCACAAGAAAAAAAAAATTTTAAAATAAAAATAAAAGCACCCAGTGCTGAACAGATCAAACCAAATGACACATTACAGTCATAAGTATGGACACAAAAAGCTTTTTCAACTGACTGATGTAACCCATGTAATGTTTTGAGCAGTCTGTGTACTGTTCTTGGTGCATCTTTACTGTAATGTTTTGAGCAGTCTGTGCACAATTCATGTTTATGAAAGAAATGTATGCCACCGAAAAAACAGACGTCACATTTTTTTTCAATATATACATCATGACAACTGTTGAAGATACCCAATTTTTGTCAGCTTAGTAAAGGGAAAGGGGATTGGGGGAGGGGTGGGGAGATCTGTGATAATTTACAATGGCACACTGTCCACCTGTACTTGTGTTGTTATCATCAACTGTCCACCTAGTGAAGATGTGAGGTTTATTTCTACCAAGGACTATGAGGAGGAAAACTGGTTCAGATCGAGCTGAGCAAAAACTGAATTTTCTTTGAAAGTTGAGCAAAATGTCAGCCAGGGATCTAGCTGCCAAAGGTGGACACTAACTGCTTAGGGGGAAGGCCTCAAAGGGCATAAGCTAGGAGGACAAAGAAGGATTAGTCTTTAGAGATGAATGGTGGCGGGGGAAAAGTGGGATGAATGCCTCAGGAAGGCAGAAAAGCTTTCGCTAGAGATCCAGCAACGGAATGTCAGAGAGGTCAAAGTCATACTCCTGGTACTGACAGCCACTGATGAGCTGAGTCACGCTGGTGGGCAGCTGAGCCAAGAGGGGCAGGGTGGGGGTGACCACGGCGATGGGGGGACTCACATGCAACGACGTCTCCTCCACACTGACGGCCAGCTGACCAACGTCATTCATGTCCACCTGGACACCCCTCATTGGCTGCTGCTCTGACACCACGCAGCTTGCAGCAACGCCACTGCCTGCTTTGTGAGGGCTGATAGGGAGTGGAGGTGTGCAGCGACCCAGCGATTCCCTCTTTCTGGCTGCAGGTGTGGGCTCAGTCTCTTTTTCTGGAAAACCTCCAAAAGACTTACGATCCGAGGTACGTTTTCTGGAGGGAGGCAGGATTGGTTTTGGCACACGGTACTGATTCTGTCCATCTTTTGAGCAAGCGGCGGGTTTGTACGCACGCACTGCCAACTGTGGTACGGGGCCCTGTTGGAAGGTGGTCCTTGGAGAGGTGGTCCTTGGAGAGGTGAAGGGGGAGGGTAACTGGCCCATGGGCTGAGTGGTCAGGGACGAGACAGGGTGGGGGCTAGTGAAGGTGGGAAGCAACGCAGCAGCTGCAGACATTCCATCCAGGCCAGAAAAGGCAGGGGCCGAGGTCACAGTAGACATGCCTGTGACCTCAGAGGGCTCCAAGACTGCAGGCGCTGGGGCGTGATCCATGTCAGATGTCTTGGAACCAGACAGGTGAGCGACACTGGCCAACGCTTGTTCCCGCAACGATGCTGGGTTGTTCATGATATCTGTTTCCCGGGTGATGTCCCGCATTTTTTCAAAGGTTTCTGAAAGCAAAAGAACGTCTCACTGACTGTACTTTACTGGAGTTTCAGCTACTCTGACATGATACCTGGTCTTTACAGACAAACATGCAAGAAAACAAGCCACTCATATCCTATCGTGATAAAAGAATCTATGGTCTTTTAACTGTAGAACTGTCAAATCATAAAACTGAATTCCCAATTTTTATACCATGCATGTGTTTACCCATTAAATCATATACCACCGTGTCTCAAGAAATCTTGTATTGGTGAACCCCTTACTGTTTACAAAAAGATTCCTTGTTTCATTCCAGATTTCAAAAGTTACGTCCCTTCAACAGTGTTTGGCAAAGCATATCACAGGCATTATGACCTTAGGTTTAAGATTTCATGTGTGTGTGTGTGTGTGTGTGTGTGTGTGTGTGTGTGTGTGTGTGTGTGTGTTTGAGTTGTGTGTTTTTTTTGTTTTGTTTTTTGTGTGTGTGTATATGTGTGTGTGTGTGTGTGTGTGTGTGTGTGTGTGTGTGTGTGTATGTGTAGTTTTACAAGGATTACTGGGTTCAGGGTTCATACCGGTTATACAATCCAATCAAGGCTGAAAGTTTCTAACTGTTGAATGCAACGCCTCAGCTACATAAACATTCTCTTCTTCTTCCCATGCTAACGCTTTTGGGAAACATCCAGACAACTTTAAATGATTGCTTTGGTGGTAATTCAGAATTATCATTCAGCATGTGTCTGATTTTGTTTGGCTATGACAAGCATGTTAAATCCAACAGAGCGCTCGACTATATTTTACTCTTTGAAAAAATTTTTTTCTGTTCAAGTGTAAGTTAAACCAAGTGCTCCCAAACGGGTGCAGTTTTATGAATTATCTTAAATCTAAGTATGAAGCAAAAATATATTGCTATAAAGAATATGACATATAACAGGTTTCTGGCTGACTGGTTCTATTATGAATGCCTTATAACATAAAAAAAAAAGGACAACATAAGTGGAAAAATGCTAGTCAATCTATCTTATCTTTTCTATTCACAATGATGTAATAAAATGTCATTTATGCAATAATGTTACCTGCATTTACTATTACCAGTACTGATTTTGCTCTATTATTATTATCAATATCATTATCAGTGGTAATATTCTATTAATTCTCACTTGTTTGCTTCTGATTAGACAGATGTTTCAGGTTTTGCTTAGTGTTTCATTATTCCTCGTCTAACAGGTCTCATAATTTGATCTAAACAAGAAATGGACTCAAAAGTTTCATTTATGGTGGTTTTATATATATATTTCAAACTGTTGAATGCAACGCCTCAGCTACATAAACATTCTCTTCTTCTTCCCATGCTAACGCTTTTGGGAAACATCCAGACAATTTTAAATGATTGCTTTGGTGGTAATTCAGAATTATCATTCAGCATGTGTCTGATTTTGTTTGGCTATGACAAGCATGTTAAATCCAACAGAGCGCTCGACTATATTTTACTCTTTGCAAAAAATTTTTCTGTTCAAGTGTAAGTTAAACCAAGTGCTCCCAAACGGGTGCAGTTTTATGAATTATCTTAAATCTAAGTATGAAACAAAAATATATTGCTATAAAGAATATGACATATAACAGGTTTCTGGCTGACTGGTTCTATTATGAATGCCTTATAACATAAAAAAAAAAGGACAACATAAGTGGAAAAATGCTAGTCAATCTATCTTATCTTTTCTATTCACAATGATGTAATAAAATGTCATTGATGCAATAATGTTACCTGCATTTACTATTATCAACAGGTCTCATAATTTGATCTAAACAAGAAATGGACTCAAAAGTTTCATTTATGGTGGTTTTATATATATATATATATGTATGTGTGTGTGTGTATGTATATATGTATGTGTGCGTGTGTGTGCGTGTGTATGTGTGTGTGTGTGTATGTAAATGCATATGTATGAGTGTGTGTATATATATGTGTGAATTCTTTCTTTTTTTTCAGCATTAATACACATGACAATTTTCTTTCTGTTATTTTGACTTAAAACAAAGTGTACATCAGTGTAATGAAACTTGTGAAAAGTGTTACTTACATGATATGCTTTTTTTTTTGTTTGTTTGTTTGTTTTCTGCAAATTGTATGGGGTTTTTTGGAGGGGGTTCCGTAAAAAAAAATCCCAAAATTTGTGATGCATGTTTCTATGTTGAGAAATATAACCTTCTGTGCAAGGGACAAAAAAAAAAAGTCTCTTCTTTTTCATTCGTGGGCTGCAACTCCCATGTTCACTCATATGTACACAAGTGGGCTTTTACATATATAACTGTTTTTATCCCAGCATGTAGGCAGCCACACTCCATTTTCTGGGGTGTGCATGATGGGTATGTTCTTGTTTCCATAACGCATCTAACACCAACATGGATTACAGGATCTTTAACGTGATTATTTAATTTTCTGCTTGTGAACACACACGAAGGGGGTTCAGGCACAAGTGGGTCTGCATATAATGCTGACCTGGGAGACTGGAAAAACTCCACCCTTTACCCACTAGGCACCGTTACCAAGATTCACCAGGCGCCATTACCAACATTTGAACCCAGGACCCTCAGATTTAAAGTCCAACGCTTTAACCACTCAGCTTTTGCACCTCTCTAATCAATGAACAAAACAAAAGCAACTTCTCAAACTCTTCATTTGAATGGTTTATCTGTTGATCAACTTTATTGGGTGTTGTCTTCTATTTGGCAATAAATGGCTCTTTTAGAAACAAATGTTACATAAGAGGACAAGAAAAATATACACTCCATGTGTCAAACTAACCATGTCACCTATTAGAATACTTGAAAAAAAAGAAAAAAAAAAAAAAAGAGGATCAACACTTTTACCATGAGACAGAAACCAAGTGTGGAATCACATGATACACTTACGATGCCTAAGATTCAAAAGGTTCAGTCTGTTGTCGGTCCATTCTTCGACCGACGCTGTGAAGGCTTCAGCACTGTCAGTGGACGCCTCCTCCTTGAAGGTTTTGAAGAGGGGCTTCATCAAGAAGCTGAACTGCAGGTGGTCAAGGAAAGTCACAAAACAATGTGCCAGTAATAATCAGAGATGCCAACCCCTGTCAAGTGTTTGTAGGAACAATCAGGAAATTTGGTAGGAACACTTGAACTCGGAGTCACATCAGCAAACGTACATTTTATCTACAAAGCATACAAACACTTGGGCCTAACTGCAACATGGTGTAACTGCTACGATTAAGCTGGATGGTCCACTCAATGCTGTTTCAATGCAAACACACACTCGATAGCTGAGCATCATCACGTAAGACCAAGGTTAGTAGTGACTGCTCTGGCCTTGTGATCAATAGGCCTAGGGCGTCTGGAGAAATAATGTTACAACAGGAAAGCATGTGCCCTTGCCAAGTAGTCGAAAATGAACTCATCAGAACAATTTTGATGTTGGCATAACATCAGAACAATTGGCACCTCTGAATAATAGAGACAAACATGATTAACAACTTTGTTAAAAGTCATTGTGGTTATCTAGTTATTTTTATGCCCATTACTATCTGGTGAAAAAAGGAAATTTTAAAAGAAGCATTACAAGGAAACAGTACTGACCAGATCTACACCCACAAACCTGAAAGGAAATTTTCTCCTAAAAATTATGTTTAATGCAACATACTGACTATTCCCCACTGGTACAGACTTCGGCTGGGGTCAGATTCCTGTCCTGCGCAGGAGTTACCAGTCTGCACAAGCAGATACATTGAAAGTCGCTGACCCTAGAAGCCTCCCTTAACATACTGCCTTAATCTCTTTGCAAGAGATAGGCAGCATCCTTGATGATGTCCCCACCCCACCCCCCTCTCCTCACACCCCCACCCCCCTCCCCAAATCTTGTCTGCAATTCTCCAAAACTAGACAGCAAACTGTACTGAACACTCAGACTTGAAAATAGGACCTTTTGCCAGCACAAATTCAATAAATGAGGCCTGAATTTGGACAACAAATAGCTACTGCTATTTCAACAAACATGGACGGGGGGCTGGAGTTTCAACAAATACTTTTTTTGGTGGTTAGTTGGGTTTTTTTCCTGTGTTTTTTTAAAACCAGTGGAGAACAGTCCCTCAGCTTTGTAAGTATAGTTGTGTCTCTTGACACTCTTGACACACATCTTAGTATATAGTGTGTAATTTCAAAAAAACAGAATATTCAGGTCCAATCTTTCTTGCTTCTGTTTGCTGTGACATCTGTTGTTTCACACGCTAGTACTAGTGCAATTTCTGGCATTCTTAAGTCTTCAGCTGTACTCACACTGAATTCAAGCCGCAGACTGTCAGCTTATTCAATCAGAATCCAGTCTGCAAGCTCTGCTTCCAGTACCCGCCGCCATTTTGCTTTGCATGTTCAGGTTTTTCCCGGTTTTCCAGTGGATGTTCAGTTAAATCTACTACAAATTCTGCACCACAAATCTAACCCTCACTCAGAAGCTGCTCTCCATTTCCAAAGGTTGAAGTGATTACTTAGAATTCTGCATGCAATGTTTTGTTTTTTTAATTTGGTACAATAATGAAAATAATGTTGAATCAAACATCAGTTGATCAAGTCACGACAGCATCTGTATGGAAATTTTCAAATAGTAAGACTGAAGCATGTTAGTGTTATTCAGTGTGATCATGTGTGCATTTCAAGTGGTAAGACTGAAGCATGATTGCGTTATTCAGTCTGATCATGTGTCTTCCAGATCAAGTGTGTTGCCAGATATTCAGTTTGTTAGTTTGACCTTTTTTTTTTTTTGAGTAATATTTTTTTAGTAAAATTGTGGCATACGTTTGCTTCTTTATTACTCTGCAGCCTGTCTTTATCTACAGCACAGCAGTACTGGACTGCTTACATTTTGGGGGGGTTAAGTTACTGACAAGGAAAACGATTTTTCCCCACACAAAAAACTACCAGCATACTCTCGGAGGTCTTTTCAGGTTAAAGCCATTATAATGTTAAATTATTCACAATAATTTCTTGAACTTTCTAAATACTGTGTTTTCATTTACGTCTTCCTCTTCACAAATAAACGATAAACTAACACATAAAGTAACCCAACCAAAAGACATAAACAAGAAGGAAAAAAGGAAAACATGTCAAAACATAACATAGTCCACACAAAGTAGTTAGTGCTCTCATCATCACCTCAAAAGGATACCAAATAGAACTTCCAGTTTTCCTTGATGGAGGCAGCCCGGTAGTCATCGTACAGTTTATCCATGTTCGTGTTCTGAGTCTTTTCCACCACCTCTTGCTTCAGCCCGGCTGCAGGCAGCTGCTCTTGCATTGAACTGCAGAGAGGCAATAACAATGCTTATGCATCGTCCTCAACAAAAATAATGAGAGCAGTATAGCTCAGAAAAGAAAGAAAACAAAAAAAAAATAAAAAAATAAAAAAATAAATAATAATAAAATAAAAAATATTCCAATAAATAAATATGGGTAGGGATTTCAAAAAAATGTAAAAAAAAAAAATAATAATAATTAAAAAAAAATTTGCTGAAACACAGCACTGACTATTAGTAATGGTCGGCGGCAGTCTAAGCAAGTTTTGCAGCTGCACAGGTCTGTTTAACGCTGGAGTTTGATCATAACTTTACTGTAACAAAAATGTTGTACTCGTTGGCCTTCGTTAAATCGGTTTTCTTCCACTCTTGATGTCGAGGGAAGAAACTGAAAAATGTGTGGAACAACTGAAGTTGGAAGGAAGACACAGCACATACTTTCAACTGAGATTTCCTATCACTGATTCCAAATCTTCTGTAATCAAAGTTCAAGTGGAATGGAAGAATAAAATGTTTTCTGCATTTTTTTCCCCTTTTTCTCCAATTTATTTCCCTTAAAAAAATTATATATATATATATATAAAATTTTGAAGATGATTTAAATCTTTCATAGAAGTGCTTCCAAACCCAACGGAGCTATCATCTTCAATTACACGGTTTTCTATTTTCCTTGTGCATGTGAAAACATTAAAATTCAAGTAAGTGTAGGCACTAGCAGGTCTGCACATATGCTGACCTGGGAAACTGCAAAGTCTCCACCCTTCACCCAACTGGTCCTGCTGACGTTCAAAATGAAGACCCTCCAATTTCTATTACACGGTGTATGTCTTGTTTGTTTTTTTGTTTTTTTCAATGAAATTAGAAAACTGAAAATAAAATACTCTTCTGTGGATACATTACAAATTCATATGAATGTCAGTGTCGCAAGTGTATGACATAAGGATGTGAATGTGACTGTACAGATCTTTTCCCTTTTGGGGGGAACTGGCACTGGAAGAAATGAAGGGGGCAATTTTTGATAGCTGATTTTGTGCTTCTGCTCTTGAACAGACTGCCCCTTTTCTAGCACACAGACTACAGAGAGATACAGCTATATTCAGAAGAAACTTTTCATTTCACATCAGCTATAGTGCAGAAGCAAATGTGATAGAGGTTATAAATGATATTCTCAGAAACTTCAGATGTACTTTAATAGTTTCACGTAAAAAAAATTAAAAAAAACAAGAAAAAAAAATCTTGTTCAACTAAGATTCTTTCTTCTTTTTCTATACACAACATTTCTTCTTCTTTTTGAAATCTGTGAATGACATCACTCTGTTTCTTTTTAACTTAGCATAACACACCTGCAATGAAAAAGTACAATAAGATTAGCAGATCAAGAAAACTTTACAGATAAAACAATGTATTTAGAGCAGTAACAAGACACTGAACATACCATACAACCGAGAAGCACTTCAATTCTAGGTGGAGATCACCAGCAAACTTACTGAATCTCACTGCTCAGGGACTCAATTTCCCGGCGGAGTTTTCCAGCTTCCGTCGAGAACCTCTCACAATCCCCCAAAAGGTGCTTCGTGTATTCCGCAGCTAGAGATAGGGAGACATGTCAGATTTTTGGCACATGTGCCCAATGTAACTAAAGGGCACAACTAATTAAGGCACACACATGACCAAGCACCATATTACACTGAAGATGCACAAATATTTTATTTCTATACATAAAAAAAAAACACGGGAGAGGGGAGAAACAAACAAAGAAAAGAAAAAAAAAAAGAAAAATTATAATTGTGACTTTGAGTCTCACTTTGTTTCCCTTGTAAACAAAAGTCTGATTCCTTTTTTTCCCCCATTCACATTTTCATGGGATTACTGAAATGTGTCAGATTACAAGAAAAGCCAAAACACTCAAACGTTTGTTGTGCAAGGGAAACAATTTGATACTTGCTTACCTGGTCACAACCCTGAAAAGAGGACGATAAAATCAGAATTGAAAAGAAATCAAGCTCAAACTGGCAACGGTTCTCACCTTTTGAAAGAACTGTACACTCGCTCATTTTCCCCTTGTCTGCCATGGATGGAACTTGGGCTTTGATTTCATCCAGCTTGGTCTGCAAGACAACAACAACAACAAAAATATCCATATATTCATGTTAATTTCTTTCAGCATTATCACCTATCCAACAGGCAGCACAGGCTAAAATCTCGGAGATCTCAAAACAATAGCAAATGTGAGGATAAAAAGTTTTTTGTCATAATTTTAATATCAACAAACTAGTTTGTCCGAAAATTCTTATTGGCACAGTGATGATCTATATCACACTTCCAACTTGAACTGGATTTATAAATGCTAACTTGCAGGTTATGTGAACAAGATCAAAATTCAAAGGCGTGTTCAATCATGTTCATATTCAATATCAACTAATCTGAACTATCTTCTAGTTCTATAAATTTCAAGAATTTTATTCACACATAACCAACAGCAGAAAATTTCATTTTCCTGTCCAGTAGTTTACAATTATTCTGACTTCAGAAAACATTGGTATATCACATCACCACACTCCTATTTGTCACTCAAAATAGATGGGTTGCATTTATCTTGGGATTTTCCTGTATTACTGAAATGAAGATTGCACTATCAAAGTACCAGCAAAAAAGATATTCATAACTCAAGATATTTATTGCTCAGAATGTATTGCTTTTTTTACCATTGTTATAGTGTGCCAGCAGTGTCACCCCCACCACCCACACTCTGTCCCCTTCCCTCCCCATCCCTTAACCCCCCCCCCCACCCCTCCTTCTTATCTCCCTTCCCACTCCATCCAAAGTCCAGTCTTTGAGGTCGCGCCGACACCCGCGCCACCCTCCCTCCTCACCCCTACTCCCTAGTCGGCGCCTTTGGTCCGCGACACCGCGTCACCCGCCCCAGTCATTGAAACATGTGCGGTTATGTGACGTCTGCCACAATCCCCGTGTTCGAAACAAACGAGCACGGCATATCAGAACATCCCGTGTGGCGGCCTGTCTTTCAAGTCGTTCCCCATCTCCCCTTCCACGAACGCAACTGACGCAGATGGCGGGACTTCGGAACATAAGCTAGGGAGAATTTATGCTAATGCAAACTTTGATCAAGCCGGCTAACAGGCCCAGGTTTGTATTGTCCAGTCTCCCCAATCTCTTTGTGACGTAAATGGGTGAAGCTGTCATCACAGAATGTGTATAGACAAGTGGGTTGAATTGTAGCGAATCAGATCAGTCTGTTGAGTTGGACGAATTGGGATCAAGTAGTGAATCTGTCAGTCATTCACATAGCGTCACTAGGACAAGCAAAGATTGGTTATTTCAGTTCAACTAATTCGGGGAGTGAGTGCTATAGTTTGCATCAGTATACACAGTATGTGGTGGGAAGGGATAAAACTAGTCAGCACAGCCAGTTCTTAGCTGTCTCCCAGAAGAACTGACTGACACAGGGTGACTGACTGATCAGTGATGTGAGGAACAAGGAAATCCCTGTTGGGCTGTGTGCTGCTTATAGGTGCTGCTTTAGGTGTAGGATGATCTTTTTACTGTGCGCTGCTTGTAGGAAGTACTTGAAGTAGGCAGTGTGCGCTGCCTTAGTGTGTGTTGCTTTTGCTAAGTAGGATGAACTGCTTAGTGTGTGTGCTGTATTGTAAAGTAAACACTCTATAAAAACCACTCCATGTGGCCCTGCTATTGATGTGAGGAGATAGTGAGTGAGTGCATCATTAGTTGATCCCATATCCCCCCTGCATAACTCCTCTCTCTCTTAGAATCGAACCAATAACTCCTCCACAAAACCCTTTTTACACCATAAAGACATGATAAAGCACAAATAAAATACCACCACCATTACAAACAAGACCACTTATTGCAATGGAAATAAAATGTTTGCCAGTCTTTACCTTGATCTTGTCTCTACGCTTCAGTTCAGCACGTTTATGAGATGGTCTCTTGTGTCGTGGGACTGAACCGGACTGCTGATAGCTGCCATCGCTGGACTCGGGTGAGGCAGGGGCTGAAAAGTTGACAACAGGGCACTCCATCTTCATTTCTGTCTTCACCTCTTCAGCTGGAACATCTTCTGAGGGAACGGACTGAAGAAACAGCTCTAACTGCCAGTTGGCTTCCAGGCTCAGGCTGCACTGGTCAATCCAGGCTGGTGTTTCCAGGTTTCTGTCACTGGCATTGTCCACCTGTGGACATAAGACATTTACCTTTCTAAATAATCAGTTAACTCTTTTTCTACATGTAAACAATGTCATTACCAAATTTGCTTCTCAAGCAAACACTGTATATTCACAGACTTACAATTTCATATAATATTAATTCTTTACCAAGGCAAAAAAAAGAGAAAAGATTAACCCATACAGTGCTACCTAGAGATGTCAATAATTATGAAAAACATCTTCACTAGATATAGCAGATTATACAGCAATTCAGTCTGATGCCAGAATGATAAGTGTATATATTGTGGACACTCTGCAACAGTATAAAATAAAAAAAAAGTTAAATGAAGAAAGAAAAAAAAAAACAAGAAGCAAGTGTAAAGGACGTAGGGGGTGGGTGGAGGGGAGAGGAGTGGGGTATGTAATATGTGATGTGGCGACAGAACCCAGCTGTATTCATGTGCCAGTGTGGGGTGTCTTTTGCCTTTTATTGGTATACTATTTTGTTCTCTTTCCTGTTTAATCTATTTCATTTTATTCATTTATCTATGTTCCTTACTTGTTAAATTTCTTTGCCTTGTGGGGCTGGGTGAAAATAAGCATGTCCTTGCTTATTCCACTTCCCTCATCTAATAAAATTCATCATTGTGTGCTGTAGACCAATGGTGACCAAGGAACAAATATTTGCAAGGAGAAATAATGGGTGAAAGTTTTGGGATGGAAAGATGTCCTGTGTCGCACGGCACTCAAAAAGCCTGAGAAATTCAAGCCTTTCCATATTTTTCTTCATCCCGTCTCGTCAATTTTTTGCGGATTCGAGGGTGGGTGGAAGACACAATGGAGAAGGCTGATTCGGGAAGGTGGTTTGCGACTGTGTCGTGTGCGTCATGCGCCCACAATTTTCAGAGCTTGCCATTGGCTGTGCCTGCTGATCACTCATGGGTCTCGTGATGTGCCATGAGTGAAAGCACGTGAACAGGCAGACAGAAATCTGATTGGCTGTCGATGTCCAATGACGTCATGAACTCCCGTACTCTATATAAGCCAGCGCAAAGCACTATTTGGATTTTCGCAGTTGTTTCCTCCGACCAGGACGCACCTCGACAAAAACAGGCGAAAACACCGATTTGGAGGAGAAAATTACACCTGGAAAAAAAAAAAAGTGATTCTGATCCTTGTCAACGTGGGACGGCTCCTCTGATCAAAATATTCAAAAATGTACCCTCTCGAGTCACCATATGTACAACGATACTGTAAAAATTCCAGCAAGACCGAGGAACCAGGGACGAGATGGAAAAAAAACCCACTCGAAATCGCAAAAGATACAATTTGCAGTAAAATTAAAGAAAAAGAAAAACTTACTACCTCTAGTTGTCCATCTTCCTCATATGCGTGCAGAGAGTCTGAAAATGGTGTAAATGTGCCCAAATCAGCACGTTGTACTTTGGTCATTCCTGTGGTATAGCTTTCACAGTCAGGAGAGATACTTTCCCTTAGAGATCCGCCATGCGACTCCTGCCGCGCGGCGGAAGACCAGACTTTTATACTGTACCCATAATGCACTGCGCGACGTGCAACGGCAAATCTCAGGAAAGCTTTCTTTTTAAGTTTAACTTTTTCTGGAATATTTATGCGATCAAACTACAAAATAATGATGAACAGAAAATAAAATTCATTAAAGTTTTGAATAGTGTCTTAACATTATTACGCGGACAAGTGTTTGCAGCAATGTGATTGGTCGAACGAGAAAGGGAGGGGTGGTTATATGGTCAGCAGTCACGGTTAGTTCTTGTGTTCGACTGCTTATTTTCCGACATTTGACAAACCTGTTTCGTTTATAGTAACCTATGATCCGTTGGTCGATCACAAAAACCACCCGACTTCCGCCTTCATGTAGCACTGTTTATGCGTTTTCAAATAATAATACCCGGCATGACTCCTCTCTCTCTCTCTCTTTTAGTGCACCAGCACATTTTTCGCATGTTGACATCAACTATTTCTTTAGCTCTGTATATATGTGTGTTTGTATCGTGTATGAAATTGTATATTATCTATGTGCATGTACAAGTATATATATACTTATGTGTGTGTGAGAGAGAGAGGGAGCCACATATGTTTCAGTGACTGCAGTGCATCTTGATATGGTTTGTTTCGCCTTCCTCTCACCCCCCCGCACCCCCCCCCCCCCCCCTCCCTCCTCACCTTCCTTAGGGTTGGATGTAAACACACACACACGTGCCATGGTGCACGCGCTCACCGTGACTCGCACACACATACAATCTCTCTCTCTCTCTCTCTCTCACACACACACACACACACCGGCACACACGTACACACTCACACCGACACCGACACACTACGTAACACGCGCACGCACGCACACATACACACACACACACACACACACACATGAAGTTAAAGTAAATGCAGTGTTTCATTTGTTGACAGTCACTGAAATTAATTGTCACTCCCCCATCATTGTCTGGAGGGCTCTCGAGGCTGAAGGGACAATAATCTCTCTCTCTCTCTCTCTCTCTCTCTCTCTCTCTCTCTCTCTTCTCTCTCTCTCCGTCTCTCTCTCTCTCTCTCTCTCTGTATGTGTGTGTGTGTGTGCATGTAGACTTAACTGTATGCACAAACATAAATTGTGGGTGTATATAACTATGTGAGTCTTCCATATATGTTTTGATAATGGAATACACCATTTTTATTATTAATCAGTTTCTTCTTTATCTTTGTCCCACAGAAGACAAAATGAAAGAAGAAAGAAATATGCAAATATATGTCAGTTTCATCAATACCGAGTACAGTTACAACTTTTACACACACACACACACACACCGTGACCGTCACACACACACACACACACACACACACACACACACACACACACTATTACATGGCAAACTTTTACGGCACCCCACACACACTGATACACAAACGTTTACACACACACTGACACACACACACACACACACACACACACACACACCAAGTTTAAACTTTTGTTAACAGTAGAGTGGGCACGTGGGGGGGGGGGGGGGGGGTAGGGGAGAAGGTGCCGAGGTGAATTCAATAGTTCACCATCAGTCATGGGTCGAGATCGAGAGGCTCAGCAACTTTCCAACATGATGATGCGCTTGACACACATATTCTGAGTTTTTCTCAGTACTTTGATCTTCCGATCTCAGCACCCGAAATGTAGCTACTGAGCATTCCAGATGCATCAAGCAATAATCATCAGTATGTGTGTACTGCAAACTGTCCAGTGCCGTATATGATTATAGTAGTTGGCCTGTTGAAAGCCCATGGCTGTCACTAACTCAGATAAAACAGCCTTGAATATAAAATGGATTTTTATCCTGGTGATAATGACTCCGCGATGTGTAGTACTGAAATTACAGTCTGTCTTAATCACTGATAATGTTATTTCAATTAGACATGATTCATTTGTTAAAATGAGTTCAGTAATTAAGATTCTTTTTATAGAAAAACGTTCAGAAAACTTAATATTATCCAAATTCATGTTAAAAGGAAACTATATGCATGATTTTAACATACATTCACGACTGACTAAAACTATGATCTCACTGACGGTTCAGACTTCCGGCGACTATAAGTACAGATTCAACAACAACAAAATTCTTTGTGTGTGTTTACCACCATGTAAAACAGTCTCATGGGGGGGTGTCCTGCATGTGTGTGTCTGTGTATAGTGTGATGCGCACGCATCAGTGGTTTTCAAGTTCAAAATGACACTGCATGATCGACTGATGATTCTCGCCGGATCAACTGAACAGATGCCGCTGGGGTTCACTGAAAAGATGTATCCAGCATCCGGGATGAGGCAGGCCATTCTCCGCAGGCGTTCCAAAGATGTATCCGGCATTTCTATCAAGACATTGAATCGTGATCGTAAAAACAAACAAAAAACAACAACAACCGATTTTTGCACTTGTGCTTATTTCTCAAGAGCCATTCTTTACTGAACTGACTTCAAAGATGTATGATATATACTGACAGTGACAGACACACACTGGCAACTGAACTTGATTCTCAGTGACTCAGTGAAAACGCCGCTTCAGCAAATGCTCGTCTTCTGAAGACCTTTGACCGTTCGCAGGCAGCTTGCTTCAAGTTATGATAAACTACATGTACGAATGAATGAATGCATGAATAATCAGGCTGGAAGAACTTTACCCTCCTTGTACCAGTGTCCAGTGTAGCCGCCGGGAACTCAGCCAGTCGACGACTGACTACACACGACACGGCGTCCGGCTGAGAACTTCTGTAAACACCTACAGGGGAACGAAGACTGCGTATTAGGTCACATTTGAGAGGAGCACAAATAAAACCACAAGTGACAGACCGTCCAGTAATTGCCTAACTTGACCCCAAACACCAGTGTTCAAGGGTCTTAACTTGATATCTATTACATCAGCCTATCCGGGTCGGTCACGGTAACCGAACTGAACGCGGCGACTGTCTCAGTCAAACCGG